>NC_043707.1:68146604-68149899 GCF_006229205.1 Suricata suricatta
TACATCAAGGAAGGATCTATCTGAAGATTTCATTTCCACAGTAGCCAAACCGTTGGCATGGTTCTGATGTGTGGAAAAGTGATAAAGGAATATTAAGGGAAAAATTATAATCGTTCCGTATCTAAAACTTTAGAAAATAATTTATTTAGAAATCTATTTTATCATTGAAAAAGAGCTGTGAATACACAAATAAAATGTATAGTTATCTCTATTTATGGATAAAAACAGTGAAATTTGCCAAGAATTAGAGAAAGAGGCCTATAGTATGAAGTCATATTGAAACAGACTTTTACTCATCATTCAGTCAACATTGTTTGCTAACTGACCTTTGTACTGTGGTGGGTGGGAAAAATACAATCTGAAACTTCTCCCTGAAGGGCTCACAGTCAAGTAGAGGGTAAACAAGAGACCACACCAAGTAGAACACAGTGGAATAAGAGGAATAATAGAAATGCCTTGAGAAAGCACACAGAAGAAGCCTACATTATTTTGGAGTTGGGAGATGATGAATTTACAGAAGCAACATTTTAATTGGGCCCCTAAACTGGTATAAACTCACCTTTCATCTCCAATGACCATCCTCTGTGTTCATTTTCAGCCACTCCCATGGCCATAGTCTAGGCTTTGTCATCATCCAGAACTGTTCCAGCTCTGAAACAGTAAAATCGTTATCCCAGTCCCTGACCAGACCCACCAGTCTTTGCAATTTGCTTGTTTAGTTATGGTCAGTTAGAACTGTTCCTTTCAACCTTACCAAGATTTTCATTCGTCAGTCGTCCAGTCTCTCTTCTCTGGGGCACCTGGGTGGCTCAGTTGGTTAGGCATCTGACCCTTGAACTTGGCTCAAGGCATGATGTCAGGGTTTGTGGGTTTGAGTTCCATGTCAGGCTCCACATTGGCAGCAAAGGACCTACTTGGGATTCTCTCTCTCTCTCTCTCTCTCTCTCTCTCTCTCTCTCTCAGACCCTCACTCCTCAAAATAAATAAACTTAAAAAAATTAAGTTCTCTCTTTTCCCAGCATAGACTGCCACAGATTACCTTTGGCCACTCGCTTGCTGTTATCCTTAAATCCTTTACTTCTTTATTGTCCTTTTGTAGGTTCTGTGGAGCCCACTTGGAAAATTCCACATTGGATCAAACCACCTGTGGCCTTCTCCAAGCTTATATTTGGATTGCTAGAAGAAATCATGGGTAGATTAGAGACATTAAAAAACCATTCTTTCTAGCTTTAATTAAAACCTCAACATTTCTCAGTTATCCACTTATGTTTCCCTACTTAACCTTCTTTCCAATCCTCCATGACAATGATTTCAAGACTTTTAAAAATATTCCTGAGCTTTACCACCTTCTACCACATGTTCAGCAGATGCCTGTGCCTGTTACTTTTCAGAGAACATATAAACCATAATGTAGGTTAACTTCTTGCAATCAAATGTAAAAAAAAAATTACTCATGGCTTCCTTCATCCTTTCTTCCTGGTCTGTTAAAAAGAAAGAATTGGGATTCTGTCTATCTTAGCTAGTAACTTGGGTATAGATTAAAATACCAGGTTGGGGGAAAGAGGGAATATGTTTGTGCAATAAAAGGATCTAGGAAATCATCCTGAAGAATAGCATTATCTGAGAGAGATGGGGAGGAAGAGGCCACCTCAGGGACAGCGAGGGGAGAGGACAAGCAAGGAAGTGTCATGTTAAGTGGGGCGAGAGAGGAGTGTTTTCTAAACAAAAGGAAGAGAGGACATTTCAAATCTTTAAAACCATGGAGAAGTCAAGGTAAAAATGAAGATGTATTTTTTGGCTTTAGCAAAAAATAGGCTCTTAGGGACTTTGGAAAGAGTGCTTCATTGAAGAGACAGCAGCAGCAGGTAGACTGGTCCCTTAAAAGTGAATGGCAAATGAGGAACTAGAGATTCCCATTGTAGATTTCCCTGCAAAGAAGTTCAGCTCTGAAGGAGAGGGAGTGGGTAAATGGGACAGAAACTGGAGAGAGTTATGGGGTAGATAGAAGCTATTTGTCTTTTTGATCATTGGGACTTCATATATGTAAATGCCTATGGGAAGAATAGGAAGAAAGGGAGAGGCTAAAGAAACAGAAGAGGCTAGGACACTTGCTAGAGTAAGGTCCATGTGAAGGCGGGAAAGAGTAGAATCCAAAGCCTTTTGTAGCTTCTTTTGGAGGCTCTACTTGGCCAGACTATCTTGTTTCTTCTTACTCTAAATAACTCTTTTCTGCTCTCAAGTATTTCCTTCATGCTAATGGCCTCTACATCTGTAGCGTCATGGTAAATCAATCTCTCCAGCTCCCGATCCTCTTATCCAGCTGCCTAGCAGACAGCTCGCTCTCCAGCCACAGGCACCTCAGGGTCATCCTATCTGAAACAACTTAGCATTTCTTCCAAATACGATTTCCTTCAAGGTTTCTTACACCATGAAAAGTCACCAACAGCCAGTCAAAATGCTAGTAGACATTTTTGACTCTTCTTTACCTTCCCATCCTCTCTTGCCACTTTCTTGCCCTAGTACATTCCAAGTCCTGATGGGGCTTTCCTTTTTTCCAAGAAGCCCTCCTAGCCTCTGCACGTCAGGAGCAGGCGTCTTCCCCAATGTCCTCATCGTGTCATGCACATCCTCTGTTTCAGCACTTACTACTTTATTTCCTAATTGTCTTTTTCCTAGACTCTAAACTCCACTTTGATAGGCATGACTGAATCTACTTCATAGTCACATCTCAAATGCTTAAAAAATAGTGTTGAATAAATATTAGTAGAATGAATAAATAATTGTAACTGGTAATAGTGCAATATACCATGTTATACCATTTCTATACTTAGAATCCAGTGTAATCTTCATATATAACCATTGGAAGCAGGTATTACTTTCCCTGTTTCATTGATGAAGAAACATGCGGTTCAGAGAGTTTAAGTGCCTTTGCCCCAAACCTTCCACCTATATCTCACTTTCCTGGCATTAATCGCACAGCATGTTGTCTACCATAGGTAAGGAGATGTGACTTGGGCTAATCCTGGTTTGAGACCACAAGACTTCCATGTTTGTTTTCTTATTTGTTTAACAAAAAATTCTGCAGCCGAGGATAGCTATCTGCTAGGTAGCTGGATAAGAGGACCTGGAGCTCAAGAGGTTGATTTTGCTTGAAGCTATAGGTTTGGAGGCCATTAGCATGAAGGTAATACTTGAAAGCAAAGAAGAGTTATTTAGAGTAAGAAGAAACAAGATAGTCTGGTCCAAGTAGAGCCTCCAGAAGAAGCTACAAAAGGCTTTGGATTCTACTGTTTCC
>NC_043707.1:68149999-68371784 GCF_006229205.1 Suricata suricatta
GGCTCAGGTCCTGATCTCCTGGTTTGTGGGTTCAAGCCCTGCATCGGGCTCTGTGCTGATAGCTCAGAGCCTGGAATCTGCCTTGGATTCTGTATCTTCCTCTCTCTCTGCCCCTCCCCTGCCCCACTTATACACTCTCTTTCTCTCTCTCTCAAAAATAAACATTAAAAAATTTTTTATAAAATAAAATTAAAGAAAGAATGGATGGGAAGTCTATATTCTTGCCTGATCCTGCTAGTCCCACAAAAGTTGCAGCCAACGACATGAATGTAAATGGTGATGTAAGAACAATCAGGGCTGGAGGAATCAGTAGTGACCCTAGAGACACAGACAGACAGACAGACAGACAGACACACACACACACACACACCGGAATATTATTCAGCCATCAAAAGAAAGGTATCTTGCCATTTGCAATGACATGGATGGATGTAGAGGCTATAATGCTAAGTGAAATAAGTCAGAGGAAAATAAATACCGTAGTATTTCACTCCTATGTGGAATTTAAGAAACAAATGAACAAAGGGGAAAGAAACAGAAACAAACCACAGAGACCAAACATATAGTCCCCAGAGTAGAGGTTGGTTGGGATGGGAGAACTAGGTGAAGGAGATAATATACTTATAATGATGAGCACTGAGTAAAAATGGTTAAATCACTTATTATAATCTGAAACTAATATAACACTGTGTGTTTACTAGAATTTAAAAAAAATTTTTTTAAGTGGAATGGTGGTGAGAGATCCCCTGGAATTTTGATGGTAACGCCTTCCACCACTACCCGCTAGGGACCATCACACCATGATGTGCAGAGGAATTCCAAAGTTTCAGAAGAAAACTCTGTGGATACCACTGACAGGGACAAAGCTACTTCCCTAGCAACTGGGTCCAAGACAGAAGTAACAAGCTGACCATATATCCCAACCTGGTCCTCCTAATATCCCTGCCCTGAGTACCCTCTCTACTACTCTGCCAGCATCAAATGATGACTGTAAGGATCCAATGGCTTGAAGCTCATAGTTGCTTAGCACATAGTAAGACCTCGATTGTATCAGCTCTGCCTCAGTGGCCCACACTGAATTAGGCACGCTTCTTAAGCCACGTACTTTCAAAACTCCCCAGTTGATAAGAATGATCATCTCCATTTTACAGATGAGGAAATTGTGAACATGGTATGAACTCCCCAAGGACACACAGCCGGCAGTGGCAGGAAAAAAGAATTAAAGCTAGGACTGTCTTAATTTAAATGCTGCTTAAATGGTGTTTCAATCACTACCAACAGAAGTAGGACTGCCAAGTTCATCTAGAATGAGGAGGATACTGTATTTGACCACAATTTTCTTTATACAGGTATATACATATGAAGTATAAACTGTGAGCCAATCCTAAAGCCTAATCAACACTGTCTGTAGTGACGGTGACCCTCTGGCATAGACATCAAAGAGACATGGCTAAAGTCTTCCAGTTTAATTTTGAAGTGTCCTTCTCATAATTCTATGACCCCTCCAAATTTTCATAGTTGGCTGGAAGCAACTCAACTCTCAGAATCACGTATCTCTTTCACTTATCTGAACACACTTGTTAGTGCAGATTAGAACTTGTTAAAGATTAATTCTTAAAGCATCCTCAAGCTTCTTTTCCAACAAAGGAAACATCAATTATAGGCTCACTCATAAACTTTGCCCCTGTCTTGAATACTTGCTGCCCTTTATAAATCTTAGATTTCTTCCCCTTGAGTATTCGTTCAAAGGAGAGATTTTATTGCCTCCAGGGGTTGTTAAACTGATTGCAATACTGCCTATTTAGAGCAGTTCAGTGGGAATTACGCTGGTTCAATGCTGTCAGACCTAGAATATAGCTGTCAAATAGCATTACAAGTAAAACACCCTTGATAAGAAATAATGACCAAATGTCAATCTGTTTTTCACTACCCTTACTACAGACTTCGCCTGCCACACACACACACAGAAAGCAATGTTTTACACATTATAGTAATAGCACATTTCTGATACTTCAGTTAAAATTCTCTCAGTGTTTTCAAGGACAAAAAGATAGTTCCAAATGCACTCGGGACTCAAAAATTGATGGAACCATGTTTTTTCCTTTTAACCAAGTATTTGGCAATCTGTTTCAAAACACGCAAACCTTACTAATGCAGGTAATTATGATGGGTCTTAAACCATTTTTATAGGTCAACTATACTTCAGTTTAAAAAAGAATTTTTTTTTATCATTCATTCATTCCACTAACATTTGTTGAGCTTCTACAAGTTTGCCATTGTGCTGGATGGTTATCGGGGTACAGACATAAATTCCTTGTAAGCCACTCTAACGGATCTAGATTTAATCCTGCAGGTGACAGAGATGAAATGAAAAACTTTAAGCATGATGAGATTTGATCTTTAGAAAGCCTCATGTGGCTACGGTGTCATTCTCTCTCCTCTCTGTTCTTTTTCTTCATAGCATGGGTTATATTTCATAATCACATACAGGTTTATACCCATTTTCCCACTAAATTATAAAGCCATGAAATCCGGGATCATGTCTACTTTGGTCATTGTTACATACACAGAGACCAGTACAGTTACTGGTATAGAAACCATTTGGTAATTATTTGCAAGATAAAGGGAATAAACAAATTTATTGCAAGGGGTTGACACTGTATTTTAAAACATCAGTCAGACTATCAGGTTTCTGTAGTGATTATCACATTTGCCTAAAAGATCAATAAGACTGTTGTGGTTTATGGACAGTTCATGGAAACCTAAAATAAGGTATTGATAGTGAGGCAAAATAGGACTTGCACATATAATTTAGTATATAGTTAGACGACAGTAAAAAGTACCTACAATTACTCAGACATTTCTAATGTGGGCCTAATGCATATTGCTATGTTTAAATCAAAAAAGAAATCTGTAAGAGTAAATGACCATTCATTGGTTATGCCCTGATGAAATATTTCTACCTTTTAGGTATTATGGAAGATGCAATAGTACAGATACAGTATGACCCCATAAAAAGGGGTTAATACATCATTTTAAAAGGATTTTTCAAGTATAAATAACTTAAGGATTTAATTACTGATTTAATCCACTTAATCAATTAATGATTCAGAATCATACTGATCATCAACAATTAATCCTTCCCCCTTTGATCCTCACCCCCACTTCCATCCTTTCTTGGTAATTTTCCATCAAGGACAATTATTTTGATTCTGAAAGGATTGAGTATAGGTTCATGAATAAATTAGGCCACATGATTTCCTTAACTAGAAAAGGGTTGTTATGTCCATATAATTGAAGAATATCACAATGTCCTTGGTCTCAGAAACACACTTGTTTTGATTCCCCAAACATTCACCTTCCCCTTCATCCATTCTTTACAGGTTATTCCACAGCTCAGAAACTAAAATTACATTCAAATTCAATAGCTTTGCAATCCTAGCTTTGAATTCTACCTGCCTTTCTAATTTCTTTCACATACATGACCAATGTCACCCTAAATGCCAGTTTGGAGTTTTTTCCTCCCCATCATGAGAAAGTTGGTCTCCTTACACTATGATCATGTTTGTCTTTGACTCAAGAACAGATTGGTTGCTGTTTCACCAGACCTGTTTCTGAAGGGCATTTGCTATTTCTAAAAACCAAATTTATCCTCGTAAAGAATATTTTTCCAAGACTGAAAATTGTTACCACGATTAACTTTATGTGTCAATTTGAGTAATATAATTACCGACAACAACAAAAAGTTCAAGAGGCTGCAGACAAAATTCTAAAAGAATTGTCCTATAAATAACAGAAGGATGGGATTTCTGGATGGCTCAGCAGGTAGAATGTTGGGCTCTTCACCTCAGATCTTGATCTCAGGGTCATGAGTTCAAGCTCTGATTTAGGCATAGAGCCTACTACAAAAAAAAATAAGTCAATAACATAAGGATTGCATCATTAGAACATGTGTCTTCACTTCCAAGATGACCATTTTGAAGGGACTCCTACTCATAGGTACCAAAAGTTCTTTGACAGTTGCCAAAATATTGGTCTCTTTTCTTTGAAGTTCCCATTGGATTCTTAAAGTCTATTTTCTTTTTTATACAGATTTTATTAAACGTAGGTGGTTTGCTCCAGTTTCACACATTCTTTTTCTCATTTCAATTAATGTTTACATTATTTAAGGTACTTGTGAAATAGTTAAAATACAAGTAACAAAATCAATATATTAAGCAAAAGATTTTAAGGTGTTCAATCTTCTCTATAATCATAATGAACCAAAAAAGATTATTGAGTCTTAGAGATTTTTCACCAGAATGTTAATTTGTTGTCACTGCCAAATTTGTTTTCCAAAGGTAAAACTCTAATTAAATACTCCTAACTTTTTTGTGTTTTATTACTTTGAATCCAAAGACAAGAACATTTCCAAATAGGAAAAATATATTTTTAATATTTCTTTTTTTATATAGCTTATTGTCAAGTTGGTTTCCATCTGACACCTAGTGCTCATCCCAACAAGTGTCCTCCTCCATGCCCATCACCCCCCTTCCCCTCTCCCCCATCAATCCTCAGTTTGTTTTCTGTATTCAAGAGTCTCTCATGGTTTGCCTCCTTCCTTCTCCCCAACTATTTTTTCCCCTTCCCCTCCCCCATGGTCCTCTGTTAAGTTTCTCCTGTTCCACTTATGAGAGAAAACATTAATATTTACTTTTGAGAGAGACAGAGAGAGAGAGAGCACACAAACAGAGGGAGGGGCAGAAAGAGGAGACACAGAATCTGAAGCAGGCTCCAGCCTCTGAGCTGTCAGCACAGAGCCCAACATGGGTCATGAGCTAACGAACTACAAGATCATGGCCTGAGCCAAAGTCGAAGGCTTAACCAACTGAGCCACACAGGCACCCCAAGAAAAATATTTTAACTGCAAAATAAGGTATAAATTATATGACATTTTGCTGTATGTTAAAGGAAAATTCTATTCTCTTGAACTAAAAATAATGTTAGGCTCAGTCATGTTTCCTAGCCTCTCTTGAACATTGTACATAACAGAATAAAAAGAACAAATACAGAACTAAAATAAAGAGGACATGAAACAGAAATATTGCATAGGCTTTTAAAAATAAAAGGTTTTAGGGATGTCTGGGTGGCTCAGTTGGTTGAGCAACTGACTCTTGGTTTCACCTCAGGACATGATCTTGCATTTCATGGGATCGACCCTACCTTGGGCTCTGAACTGGAGCCTGCCTGGGATTCTCCTTCTCTCTCTTTCTGCCCCTTCTCCACTCATACTCTCTCTCTCAAAATAAATAAACTTTAAAAAGTAAAGTAAAGGTTTTAAACAAAATGTACAAAAATAATTTATTGTTGAATAAAGGAAATTACTTTTACCTTCACAGGAAATGATGCATGGCTTAAAAAAACAAAAAGCCAAAAACCCTGTCCAGGTCAATCTCTTTAAACTCATGAGTTCCACTCACAGTTGCTCATAGCAGTATATCTCCTACCTCATTCTGTGTTCCTACCTCATTCTGCATTGGGTCCATTACAACTGAATGTATGTGTGTGTTGAGCAGGAAGCGGGGGGGGGGGGGGGGGGGGGGGGGGGGGGGGGTAGTTTACTTAAGTAATTTCTACACCCAACATGGAGCTCTCACTCAACCCTGAAATCAAGAGTTGCATGCTGTATCGACTGAGCCAGCCAGGCGCCCCACAGCTGAATGATTGCTGACCACCAGAATCCCCAAGATTTGCTCGACAATTTTTTTTTTCTTCTCTCTAGTCAACAACCTTCCCAGGCTCCACGCTTTATACTTTTAAGCAGAATGGTTGTAAATGATCCCTGCCCCAACATTCTTGGAAGATAGGGGGGGGGGGTGAAGGTTAGGGAAGGAAATTATCAGATATTGAAAGTCCTTGTTTCTTCTTTCCCCTAGTTTATATAAATTTGAACCCACCCTAGCCATCAACTCATGGCTGGAGCCCTCCATGTTCTCGCTCTCATTCCATCTTCCTGGTCTGGAACTTGTAGCCTCAATTACCTTCCCTCTCTCCTGACCTCTCCCCCCAGCCTTGCCCTTTCCTCCAGATCCTCTGCCTTGACTTATACATTCTTGATTTCCTTCTTACTTTTCTTCTTGATACTGTTACTTCCTTTCCTTTACTCACTTCTTTCCTTTCCTGCCAGAGAAATAGTCTACTTAGCTGCTTTCATGCCTTCAAGTGGATTTACTTCTCAGTTCGTGCCAGTTGAGCTTCTGGCTCCACCTTCACCCCTAGTACAGCGCCCCTCCAACATCACTACTGTAATGGAGCAAGATCTGGGTCTCCTTTGCATGTCCATCTCAGTTGACTTTTTTTTTTTTTTAACATCTGACCCATAAACAATTCCTTTTTTCTCAGAATTTCTGAACCTTATTTCTGTGTCCCTTTGACAGTCTGCTGCAGCCTGTGAGCTACTTAGAATATTATTCCTCAAGACAGAAAATGAAATCAACAAATTAGTTTGTTGGAGTACGGCTATATAAATGTTTTCATTTGTGACATACTAATATGTGGCCTGCTTTATTAAAGCAATAGATGGGAAGTCAGTGAATCCAGTAACTACCATACTTTCAAAGCAGGATGAGACATCTGCAACAACTTAATGTGGCACAAAAACATCTGTAACTCCTTTTAACAAAATTCACAGTGGGGTGCCTGGGTGGCTCAGTTGGTTAAGCATCCGACTTCAACTCAGGTCATGATCTCACGGTTTGTGGGTTAAAGCCCCACATCGGGCTCGGTGCTGACAGCTCAGAGCCTGGAGCCTGCTTCAGATTCTGTGTCTCCCTCTCTCTGACCCTCCCCCATTCATGCTGTTTGTCTCAATAATAAACATTAAAAAAATTGTTTTTAATAAAAATAAATAAATAAAAACAAAATTCACAGGTCATTTAAGTACTACTATGGTTTGCTACCAATATTTATAATAAATTCTATTTGATTTATAGTTCTACATTTCATATTTAGGTCTCTAATCTATCTTGAATTGAATTTTGTATATGTTGTGAAACAGAAACTCAAGTGTACTGGAGGTACAGCAGGTGAGGAAGTGAAGTGAGACAATGTTGCAAACATACTGTAGTAAATAACCTAGCATCTCCCATTCAGTTTGTGATGCCTCCATAGATCCATGGGTCTACCTGCCCTGATTTTTTGCTGTTGTTTCTTTTTTCCATTGGTCTGTTCTTAGGTGTGTACCACATGATTTATCATCAAATAGCTTTGTATGTGTCCCTTCTCTTTGATATTCTTTTTCAAAAAGTGATCATTACTCATGACTTCTATGTAAATTTTAAATGTCTGAGTTCTTGAAAAATCCTATTAGAATTTTTATTGGAATTACACACATTTCTAAATTAATAGAGGAGGAATTTGGTAACTTTATAAGGCCATCTCATCCATTAACATGTTTAATCACTCTCTATGTTATGATCTTTTTTTGAGGGAGGGAGGGAAGGAAAGCCTCCGTGAGGGAGGGGCAGAAGGAGAGAGAGCATCTGAAGCAGGCTCCATGCCCAATGCAAGGCCAGACCCCGGGCTCAAATCTCACAGCCATGAGATCATGACCTGAGCCAAAAATCAAGAGTCAAATGCTTAACCAACTGAGCCATCCAGGTGCCATTGTTGTGATCTTTATGTCACTTAATAGAGTTTACATTTTTTCTTCTTTAAAAGTCCTATTATTTAATTCCTAGATACTTTGTAGTTTTAGTTGTTATTATAAAGAATATTTTTTCTTCCTTCATATTTTCTAGTTAGTTGTTTTTGATACAAAGGAGCACTTTTGATTTTTTTTAATGGATCTTGTATCCAATAACATTATTGATCTCTCTCATCAGTTCTTACATTTGACTGCTAAAATGCAGATAGATTTCCTATGTTGACAATTATATAATCTGCAAGTGATTACTGGTATGTCTTTTCCCATCCAACTTCTTTTCCTCATTTCTTTTTCTTATTATATTTGTTAGGCTCTCCAGTGTGATACTAAACAGTATAGTAATAGGGGCATCTTGGATTTTCCTGAATTAAAAAGAAAACTCCTCTTTGTTAAGCCTAATATTTGTTGAAGATTTCTGAAATATAGTCTTTATTGTATCATATCCATTCTGTTGACAGTTTTCTGAAATATTTTTCAAAGAATGTATGTTTAAAGTATCAAAATTTTTCTGTGTGGACTTGTTACCCTGTATTTTTTTCTCTTTTAGTCTTTCAATGTAGTGAATTACTCTGATAGATATTCAGACATATTAAGCTATCTTTGCATACCATAGATAAATCCTATTTGATCATAATGTAGAAGGTCAGATTTTTGTTAGTTCATATTCATTTAGAATGTTCTTAATAGTTTTGAAACATGTAGGTAAGGTAAATGGAGTTACCCTTTTCTTCTCTTGCACTATCTTAGTTTTCAAATCAATGCTAATTTAATCTCCTCAAATAAAGCATGTTTAATTAATTTTGTGCTTTGTGAAATTCACCTCAATTTTTAAAAAATTATTTGGACAGTTATCCATTGTTTCCCATTTTCTTGCATAACTTGTACAAATAGAGATGGCCTGTCCTTGAAAACCAGATAGAATTCATTTATAATACTGCCTGGGCCTGGGACTTTGATCTTTGATTATCATTTCAGAATCCTTAGTTATCTTTGGCTTATTCAATTTTTCTATTTCTTCTTGAAGTAAGTTTGACATTTTATATTACCCTAGACATTCTATCTAGTTTTTTCCTTGCTTTCAACTTTTTGGTGACTATAGTTCATAATGTTCTTTAATAGTTTTATCATATCTTTAATTTCTGCCAAAGTTTCTCGTTTTACACTCTGTATTATGAAAACTTTAGTTAGCCTTTTTTATTTTATTTCATCTGTAAAATGGGAATAATACTCCCTACTTCATAGGGTTGTTGTGAGGACAAAATGCATTAATAGATATAAAAAGTTTAGAATAATATACAAGCACTAATAAGTGTAATGACAGAGTAAGCATTAGTAGCATTAGCTGTTACTGCCTAGCTTACTGATATTGTCAGAGAACAAATTTTTGGATTTATCTTCTCTAGTTTGGTGAGATTCTATGGTTTATTCTGTCCCTCAGTTTTGTGTTTTTAAAAAACACAAAGTTGCTCTCCTGCCTATTTTTCCTTAGTGTGTTTGACTTCTCTTTTTTCCAACTTCCTGAGCTAAATAATTATTTCAGTTCATTGTATTTTCTCTTAGGTTCTATTACAGCAATACAGAGCTTTCTAAATCCTGTTTTGGTTAAGTCTGGTAAATTATACTATATAGTTTTTTCATTCTCTTTCACTTCCATGTGTTTCTTCAATGTCTTTTTGATTACCTCTTCAATGATTTTTTTAAATGATTTATTTTATTGCATTATGATCAGAGAACATGATCTGAATGGTATTGGTTATTTGGACTTTATTGAGTCTGTGTGGTATAAAGTTTTTTAATGTCTCATCCTTGCTAAAAAATAATTTGTATCCTGTTGAGAATAAGGTTATATTGTTTACAGGTGTCTGTACATTTTAGTTCAAGACTATTAATTATATTATTTATACGAGCTATTTATTTTTCCTCTGCTCAGGGTATCAGTTCTTGAAAGGAATACATCAATATGTCTAATCATAATTCTTAATTTATCCATTATTTATTCCATAGTTTGTCAACTCTTTTTATTATGTCTTCTTGATTTATTGTTGTTTTTACCAATATATAATGTCCTTCTTTGACTCTAATGACATTTTTTACATTAGATTCTATTCTTTAAATAGTGCTTTCATTAAAGTCTTTTAAAAATTCCAACTTAGTTTGTTTTCTGTTTTCTGTGAAAAGCCTGATACACTAACAGATTTGTATGTCAGTACTGCATATTCTTTAACATTTATTTTATACTTTCTTTTTCTAATTTTTTTTTTTTTGAGAGAGAGAGAGAGAGAGGGAAAGAACACCTCAAAGTAAGGGAAGGGCAGACAGAAGCGGGCTCTGTGCTAACCGCAGAAAGCCCAATGCAGGGCTCGAACTCATGAATCATGAGATCATGACCTGAGCCGAAGTGGGATGCTTGACCAACTGAGCCACCCATGCACCCTCTCTTCTTATCTTTCTTAAGTCTTTTGGGAAGCATTATCTGTCCTAATCTAATTCATTAATTCATTCTTTGGCTATATCCATTATGCTAATCCATCAACTTACTGAATTCATCTTTTTGACAACTATAATTTTGCACCCAGTATTTACACTGTTTTTCTCAACATCTTCTTACAGCTTTGTAACTTGGATACATCCTTATCTATTTGAGAGTATTTATTATGTTTATTTTAAACTCTTATCCTGTGGGTTTCATTAATTCTGCTTTATGTAGCAAAGGTTAGTTTTTTTTTTCCTGTCATCGTGGTTTCACTCCTTCAGTGTTTTCTTTTAGCAGTTCATGTTCCCCTGGGGAGCCAACTCGCTAGTCAGCACATGGTCAGCAGGAAGCACCTTCAAGAGAGGAATTAAAGCCTAAGCCCCAACTCTTTCTCTTCTTGTGAGAATAACTGGAAAACCGTCTTCTGCTGGACAGTGCCTGGCATGAAAATCTAGGTTTGGCCACTTCCCGCTGGTGTTTGTTGTATCAGATAAGCAGGACTCACAGGCTCCTCCACCCTGTCTTTCTTATTATCTAGACCTTGTAGTTTGGGTGGGTGTGGAGCAATATAGAGACTTCTGGTTTTTGTTATCTGCTCCCATCTCTTGCCTGGCTCGAATACAACTCTGATGTTACTGCCCTACCCTACCTGTAGCTGATCTGATGATGCAATTTTTTTTAATGTTTATTTCTGAGAGAGAGAGAGAGAGCGCGTGCCTGTGTGACAGAAAGCACGTGCGCACACGTGAGAGCGGGGAAGGGGCAGAGAGCAGGGGACCGAGGATCGCAAGCGCACTCTGTGCTGACAGCAGAGAGCCCAGCGTGGGGCTTGAACACAGCAACTATCAGCTGGAACTCACAAGCCATGAGATCATGACGTGAGCCAAAGGCATACACTTAACCAACTAAGCCACCCAATGCCCCTGCCCGTACAGTTTTCTTTTGATGACAGGGATGGTCATGACCTACTCAGAGCCATGGAGAGGAGAACAAAATGGCACAACTGAAAAGCTGTCCTCCGCCTATTCTCTGTCCTCGGCACAGAGCCACCGTTGCTTTCTTATAAAGGGGCTCAACCACGTTCTCTCCCCGCCGTGATTTCTCAGTTTTAATGTTGTTCTCTCAGATCCAACAACCCTCTTCATGCTCTATCACAGCTTTCGTGTTGGGTTCAGGAGACAAATAGCTCAATAACTCACCACTACTTTTTCTTAATTATAAAGTATAATCATCTCTAAAAAAAAAAAAAAGACGAGAGAGACAGAGACAGACACAGAGATACAGAGAGAGACAGACAGAGGGACAGAGGGACAGAGACAGACAGAGGGACAGAGACAGACAGAGAGACAGAGAGACAGAGAGACAGAGAGACAGAGAGACAGAGAGACAGAGACAGAGAGACAGAGACAGAGAGACAGAGACAGAGAGAGAGAGACAGAGAGAGAGAGACAGAGAGACAGAGAGAGAGAGACAGAGAGAGAGAGACAGAGAGAGAGAGACAGAGACATACAGAGAGACAGAGACATACAGAGAGACAGAGACATACAGAGAGACAGAGACATACAGAGAGACAGAGACATACAGAGAGACAGAGACAGAGAGACAGCACATAACCATGGGATCTATGTACCACATTATCCAGAGCCACTAGCCTTACAGGTCAGGTCATGATCTCACCATTCGGAGTCCATGTGAACAGTATGGAGCCTGCTAGGGACTCACTCTCTCCCTCTCTCTCTCTCTCTGCACCTCCCTCACTCGTGTGCACTCTATTGCTCTCTAAATAAATAAGCTTTAAAAAGCAGCTGAAGGGATTCCACTTCCATTTATATAGAAAGATGGAAAGAGCATCACTATTATCTGAAAAGAAAAACCCAGGGAAAGTGCAAAATCCTAAGTTTTCTTGAACACACCAGAGCTAAATTTGCATGGCAACCAAGTAGCCTGAAAGACAGGCCTTTGTAAGGCGATGAAAATACAAATGCTGACTCACTTGTGGCAAAGCATAGGAGATAAACAAGGCACCATCAAGAATGTTAGGAAGTCAAGTAAAATTTTCAACCAATTGCTAGACTGGGCATACACCAGTATCAGTGTGTAGAATTACTGATCTCTACGGAAACGGAGTTCACACGCTCTTCTTCTTGGTCATCTATTGTATGCATAGAACAGGTTAAGGTCATGGCAGAAGGCCGGAAAAGCCTCCTTCAGGAATACAGGTTAGGACACACACACATACACTTATACACACAAACACAGGTATACAATTCTAAGCACATTCTATTCAGACTGCTAAAAAACAAATTTTAGACGGAAGAGAAAGCTGGAGAACAAAATACACAAAACACACTAAAGAAAAAAGATATAAATTATAGCAGACTATTTGTCATAAATTACACAATCCAGAAGACAATAGAATGACATCTTTAAAATACTGTGAAGGAGACAACCAAAACAAAATACTCTATACCCAGTGAAAAGATCTTTCTAACAAAAGCTGAGAGAATTTATTATCAAGAGACATACATACGATATAAAAAAATGTTTTTAAAAGTTCTCCAGTAGTAAGGAATAATCCATCAGAAACTTGAATCTACACAATGAAATTACATCTCCAGAAATGATTAAAATAAAGATAAATGTAAAAGATACTTTTCTCACTGTAATGGCTCTAAAAGATAATTGTCTCAATTTAAAATAATAGTAATGAATTGAAGGTTTACAGAACAGTATACATACAAGTAAAATACAGGATACACACAACATTGAAGGAAAGAGGGACAGATTAGGAGTATGTTATTGTAAAGTTCGTGCACAAGAGGCGAAGCAGGAGAATATTATTTGAAGATAGACTGATGACTTACACACTTGGACAACAGCTACAAAGAAATCTTTAAAAGAAGTTTAAGTAGTAAGTCTAATAATGGGGACAAAGTGGAATTTTTTAAAAATACTCCATGCAAAGGCAATCAGCAAAGATAATGGGACAAAAAAGTTCACCAGCAGGGGCACCTGGGTGGTTCAGTTGGTTAAGTGTCTGACTTGGGCTCATGGTTCAGGGGTTCCAGCCTGATGCGGAACCTGTCAGCACAGAGGCTCAAGCCTGTTCCAGATTCTGTGTCTCCCTCTCTCTCTCTGCCCCTCCCTGGCTAGCACTCTCTCTCATTCTCTTTCAAAAATAAACACTAAAATAAACTTTAAAAATTCCACCACCAAAAAGCTATGCACAATTCTAACCATATCAATTACCTCATAAATACACCATTTTAAAACGAGAGATTTCCTAATAGTATAAAGAAACGAAACCTAGGGCACCTGGATAGCTCAGTAGGTTAAGCATCCAACTCGTGGCTTCAATTCAGGTCATGATCTCACTATCTGTGGAAATCAATCCCTGCCCTGAGCTCCATGCTTATACCACAGAGCCTGCTTGGGATTCCCTCTCTCTCTCTGCCCCTCCCCCAAAATAAACCGAGGGAAAAAAAATATTATGCAAACTTAAAAAAAAAAAAAAAGCAAAGCCTAATTGCATCTGTCTATAAGGAACCCCTTTTAAACCTAAAAATCCAAACAGATTAAAAGTAGAAGATGAAAGTATATAAGATTTATAACACTATGATAAAAAGAAGGCTGTGGCTGCAGTAACTATACTAAGTCCAGGTAGGGTGGAGTGCAGAACAAGAAATATTACAAGAAATAAACAAGGACATTACACAATAAAAGGATCAATTTAGTAAGAGTAAAAAACATCCCTAAATGTTTACATACCTAACATCTGAGCTTTAAAACACACAACCCAAAATTGATAAAGGTGAAAGGACAGAGAGATGCATCCACAATTATAGAGGCTGACGTCAGTGCTACTGACTCAATAGCAATTCATACACCAAAAAAGAAACCCAGTAAGGATACAGGAGATATGAATAGTATTATTAACCAACTTGACATTATTAACATTCAACATCAGCAGAATACATTCGTTTAAGTGCACATAGACCATTCACCAAGAAATAAACTAGGCTATAGATCATAAAACCCAAAATTAAAATAATTAGTATGACAAAGTATATTCACTGACAGTGTCAGAATTCAATTATAACTCAAAACCAGAAATCTATCTAAAAACTTCCCCTATTTAGAAATTAAATAATGCACTTCTAAATAACCCATTGGTCAAATAAAAAGTCAAAACAATAATTACAAAACATTTTTTAATTAAATGAAAATGAAAACACGACATAAGCTTTATTTGTATAATGCAGTTAAGACAATGCATCAAAAGGTAGGACATCAAAGGCTTTTATTAAGAAAAAAATGGGTCTCAGATCAATGATCTAACATTTCATCTTAAAAAACGAGAAAAAGAGGGGCACCTGGGTGGCTCAAGTCGATTGAGCGTCCAGCTTCAGCTCAGGTCATGATCTGCCAGTTAGGGGGTTCGAGCCCTGAGCCCCACGTCAGGCTCTGTGCTGACAGCTCAGAGCCAGAAGTCGCTTCTGATTCTGTGTCCCCCTCTCTCTGCCCCTCCCCTACTCATGATCTCTGTGTCTCAAAAATGAAAGTTAAAAAAAAGTTCTTAATTTTAAAAAAAAGGAACAAGAAAAAGAAGTACAAGTTAAACCCAAAGCACAAGAGAAAAGCAATAATAAAGAGCAAAAATCAATAAGTTTGAAAATAGAAAAAAAGAAAAACAAGACAAAAATCTAGTTTTTGAAAAGAACAAAATTGATAACACTCCAGACTGATTCAGAAAACTGAGGGACGATCCCAATTACCAACAGCAGAAACAAAAGGAGATATCACTACAGATCATATAGTCATAGGATAATAAGTGAATATTACTGACATCCTTATGGCCATTTAACAAAAAAAGATGAAAGGGACAGAGTCCTTAAGAGACACATCCTACCAAAGCTTACTCAAGAATAAATAGATAATCTGAATTTTCTTACATCTACCAAAGAAAATAACTTTATAGTTAAAATTTCTTACTTATAAAGAAAACCACAGGCCCAGATAGATGGCTTTACTGGCAAAATTTCTCAAACTTGAAAGAAACAGTATCAAAAATATCCATTCTACAAACTCTTCCAAAAAATAGAAAAAAATGATGAGCATTTTTAGTCTCATTTTATAAGCTACCCATTACCCTGATAACCAAAGATTCACTAAATATCAGCTAATTAAATCCAGCAGTACATTTGTAAAAATTATATAGCATGACCGAATAGAGTTTATTCCCGGAAAGCAAGACTAGCTAAACATATGAAAACATCAATGTAATTCATCAAAAGGCTGAAGAATAACTTGTTATGATCATCTCAATAACAACTGAGCAAAAATTCAATAAAAATCAACATCCATTCACCGTAAAACGCCTCGGCAAACTAAAAACAAAAGAGAAAACTCCTCACTCTAACACTAAAGGGCTTCTACAAAACACCTGTAGCTACATCATCCATAATGATTAAAGATTAAGTGTTTTCAGCAGTGCACCTGGAGGTCCCGCGCATCTGCCCCCCACAGTGCTTGGACAGAACAGTCCCAGGGACCCCTTCTTCCAGCCTCCCACCACCCTGCAACCCCCTTTCCAGTCCCAACCTTGGGAACCATCTTCTGGGCCACCCTCTGCCTCCAAGACCAGCCGACACCGTGTTTTGCGCCTAGCTCCTCCCAGGCGATCAAGCACGAGCCCCCAGGCCGCTCAGAATGCCTCCCCTCGAGGGGACGCCGCCCAGCCGCCCACCGCCTGGGCAACACGCACCCGCGGGGTCGCACACCCACCTCTCTGCCGACTGGTCTCTGCACCGCCAGGATGTGGCTCCGGAGAGCGGCCCGCGTCTCGAGAGCTGGTGGAGGTGAAGCCAGAAGGCCTCTCTTGCGGATGCTGAGCCAGGGCGGCGGCCGGCCTCTTCCGTGCGGGAGCAGAGGCCGTCCCGAGAAGAGCGGAGTAAAGCCCTGAACGCCGCGCTAGCCGCCAGAAACCTGGCGCAAACCCTGAACCCGGCTCTTTATCTGCACGCCTGGGTTCCGCCTGCGCAAGCGCTCATCTCTGGGGCTTCGGGCAGAACCGCTGCGGGGTCAGCAGGTGAAGCTCGTCCAGAAGATGGAGACCAACTGACCCACCTGGGAGGCTGGCAGCCCGAGGCTGGCTGGGCGGGCATCGCTTCCAAACGCCCATCCTCCAGCAGAGTGAGGGGCCTCCGGAGCCCAGCAGGCTTTCAGGGGCCCCTCTGGCACCCCGCTGATGTCGGGGCCTCTGGCTGGGGAGCTCCCTGCAGCCCTAGGCAGTTTTTTTGGTTTGGGTTTTTTTTTAATGTTTATTAAACATTAAAGAGAGAGAGAGAGAGAGAGAGAGAGAAAGAGAGAGACTGAAGCAGGCTCCAGGCTCCAGGCTGTGAGCACAGAGCCCAACATAGGGCCAGGGAAGGGTGAAAATCATGACCTGAGCTGAAGTCAACGCTTAAGTGACTGAGCCACCCAGGCACCCCATCACTAGGCAGCTTTTTGACCACCCTGGAGCCCTCTCCCAAGCCTGGGCCAAGTGGAAACGATAAAGCTTTTTGCCAGGAAAAACATATTTTTTAAAAGAATGAAATAAACTAATATATACCATACACGAAACTTAACTCAAAATGGAGTAAAGACTTGAACATAAAACTCGAACTCATAAAACTTAGAAGAGAAATAGGTAGCCCTTTGACATCAGTCTGGGCCATGAGTTTTTGGATTTAAACCTAAAGCAAAATTAACAAAAGCAAAAATAAACACGAGGGACTACGTCAAACTAAGAAGCTTCTGCACTTCAAAGGAAACCATCAACAAAATGAAAAGGCAACCTTTAAGAGAAAAATATTTGCTAATCGTATAAAATATGATTTATCAGCAAAAAAGGTTACTGATAAAAGTAATAGCCAAAATATATTTCAAAATGCATATAATTCAATAGCAAAAACCTACAAACAATCCAATTTTTTTAAATGGTCAAGATTTGAATAGGCATTTTTCCAAAGAAGATATACAGATGGCTAACAGGTACATGAAAAAGTTCTCAACATCATTAATCACCAGTGAAATGCAAATCAAAATGATAATATCACTCCACCCTTGTTAGAATGGCTATTATCAGAACAGAGCCCGATGCAGGACTTGAACTCACAAACTGTGAGATCATGACCTGAGCCGAAGTCGCACACTTAACCAACTGAGCCACCCAGGTGCCCCTCCAATTGTATCATGTTCTTAATTTTGTGTTAAATGGGATAGACATATATTTTTTTGTTTATTTATTTATTTTTGAGAGAGAGAGACGGCGGGGAGAGACAGAATCTGAAGCAGGCTCGTCAGCTCAGAGCTCAAACCCACAAACCATGAGATCATGACCTGAGCCAAAGTCAGCGACTTAGCCGACAGCCACTCAGGAGCCCCTAAAATGAACATACATTTAATGGGAATCCAGTTTTCTGTTCCATGAGCATTTGCCAAAACAGTGTGCAAAGACAAAGACAAATTTCACTATAGGGGGGTTCACAAGACAGACTTAAGTGTTGTAAGTAGCACTAAACCTGGGGTTTAACCTCAAAAGAATAAAATTTGGGAGCCTATTCTGTGAGCATAGGTTCTGTTCCCAAATTTAAATTTAATGCATACTGTACCACTCTCAGCAAAATCAGATATATGCAGATTGGACAATTAGTCTCTATTTACCCTGCCCAGAGGTATAAGAATGTAGATACAATGCACAAGTATAACAGAAATAGCACCCTTCTTCCAAGTAGGTAGAGGAGGGATCAAAGAGGACTCAGGACAGGTTTTTGGACAGGATGAAACAGTCACCCTGTCCTTGGTATTCAACTTCCACATTTAGAGCTTTCTTCCTTTAGCTAGAGCATTAAACACCTATTAAAATGCAATTGATCCTGAGAGAAGCTGCAGTCATTTATGCCTTCATATGAATGAGTGTAGTCAGTTCTTTCTTCTAAAAGAAGGACGAGAAGAAAGCATGACAACAGAAGTCCCCCCTCCAAATAGATTAGAAGTACTCTAATCTTTTCCCATTCATAATTCATTTAAGTAATGTTTAATTAAGTAATGTAATTATAATTACAAATAAGCAGAGTTAGGAACAAGCATAGGGACCCACTGTCATCACGCACCTGACAAGAGAAGCAGGTGCACATGGGAACAGTGGAGAGCAGCCAGACGACAGGAGGGTTCAGCCAGCCATGGGCATCAGACAGCATGTGATTTGGTCAAGAGCTTCCGTTGTACTTTGCAACCTTGGCTCTGTCTCCCATTATCACACTCTACCTCTGCTGATTCAGAATTCAGTGGAGCACTAAACCCAACTAAGTAAAGGTCATCATTGTCCTGAGCCATATACTTAGCAAGTACATTCACTGTGTGCTAAATGGTAGCTACTGTCAGTTGCTTTATATATTGATAATCTTCTTTGGTTTGCAGCACAACACAGTCTGATGACAGAGGTGCTGTTATTCCATTATATTATAAGGGAACTGGGGCGTAAACAGGTTTGTAATTTTCCCAAAGACCAAACGTCTGTGAAGAGACAGAACCAGGATTCAAAACCATGTCCAATGACTCCAAAGCTTAAGTTCCTAGTTATTATGTTTTGCTGAATTTTGTATGCATTACTGTGAAATGCTGGCAACAACATCTATGAACCTTTCATCAGTTTAAACTTTTGTGGAGGTCTAAAGGTCAAACGCTTTGCTGTGCGTGGGGAATACAGACCTGAGCACAGTCCTATTCCTGAGGAAATGTGAACCTAGTAAAAGAATAAAGTAGGGGCACCTGGGTGGCTCAGTCAGTTGAGCATGACTCTGATTTCAGCTCAGGTCATGATCCCAGGGTCGCGGATCCGAGCCTACGCTGGGGTCCACACTGAGCATGGAGCCTGCTTAAGATTCTCTCTCTCTGTCCCTCTGCTCCTCCCCTGCTTGCTCTCTCTCTCTCTCTCTCTCTCTCTCCCTCTCTCAAAAATAAAAATAAAAAACACTTTTTTAAAATTCTCTTTTTCTCTGTCTCTGTCCCCTGTTTACACACTCTCTCTCTAAAATAAAAATAAATACAAGGGCGCGTGGGTGGTTCAGTGGTTGAGTGGCCAACTTCGGCTCAGGTCTTGAGCTCACAGTCCATGAGTTCAAGCCCCATGTCGAGCTCTGTGCTGACAGCTCAGAGCCTGGAGCCTGCTTTGGATTCTGTGTCTCCCTCGCTCCCTGCCCCTCCCCCGCTAGTACTCTGGCTCTTTCTCAAAAATAAAATAAAGACATAAAAACCTTTTTTAAATAAAAATACATACATAAAATAAAATAAAATAAATTTATGCAAAAGGGGAAGTACTTCCACTGGCCCCAAACAAAATCTCAGACATCATCACAACGTTCTAAAGATTCCTAGGTAATAAAAAGATTATTCAGATCACTTTATGGCATAAAAAACAGTCTTAAATGACAAATCAGGATGTCCAGTCCTTAGAAGTACAAAGCTGGTTTAACGTTAAATCGTCTCTGGGAGGGTTTTGCTGAAGGCTGACAGCATTTACAGTGAGAAATTCAGGTCTCATCGTCCACCTCTTCCCGACCACGTGCCTCCCGGCCCTCGGACTTCCCTCCTCCCCGAGCTGTACTCACTAGGTTTCTCACCGGCCAGAGGCAAACAAAGTGGAATGGAGGAGAGGTAAGGAGGGACCAGGAAGTTCTTATTTTGACAGATTCTCTTCTCTCCAGTTTCTTGCATTTGGAAAATTCCTTGCTTTGGGTGTTTAAAGATGATGCTTCCTAACAATTTCCTAAATTGTTCCAAGCCTCCTCTGCAAAAGAATTCTTTTTGGAATATTTGACTCCTTTTTTCTGCTTTGTCAAAGGTAATACATTGACTCTGGCTGGCCACCTCCAGCTGTCCTGGACGGGAGCCTCAGGAGCAATCATGGGGAGGAAGGAAAATGACCCGGCTGGCTCAGTCTCTCACATGACTCAGCTAAACCCTGGGGGTGTCTCCTGGTTCCCACCTTCAGAGCAGCTGGCTGACCTGTCTTTGCTGTCTGCCATTTTGAGGCAAGACTCAGAAAGGAGTCGTGTTGCCCTCACGGCCAGAGACCCGCTCTCTCCACGTGGTCCCTGTGAAGCCCCTTCCCTGACTCAAGCTGAAGGTAGAAGCGCCCTCCCTGCTCCTCCGGGGGCACAGCCCTTCCAGAAGAAATTCTCCTCATCAAACCTCTACCAGTCTCTACTGTCTTGATCCTTCAATCTCCACAATGCAAGTGTTTTTGTTGATGTGGTTTTGTTTTGTCTTTGTCTTGTTTTTTTCAGAATCAGGAAACTCCCGGAAATTTCCATCTTTGGATGATACCTCAGTTAGACATTTTGTACTTATTACATCTCGGTGCCTCCATCAAAACTTCCAATTTAAGATTCTGTTATCTTATTTTTGTTATCACTATTATCAAAATATAAAGGAACTATCATACAGTAGGGTAAGTGCTATAATACACATAGTAACAAAGCGCTACAGTAAAATAGAGGACAGAGAAACAGATTTTATCCAGGATTGGGAGAAGTCACACATGGAAGTCTTCACGGAGGCAATGACACAGAAGTCCAGCCTCCAGGGACCCACTTGTTCATTTAACAAATAATTTATCGAGTGCCTATTATGTTCTAAACAGTATTCTGGGCCCCGGGGATCTAGAAGTGACCAACAAAGATCCCTGCCCTCACAGAGCTTATATTCTAGCAGGGTGGGAGAACAGACAAACATCATGGATAAACTACATAACTTGATAGAAAGAGATGAATCCTAGGAGGGGAAAAAGAAAAGGTAGAGCAGGAAAAAAAGAAGCTGATAAAACAGAAAAGAGGAAGGACATGCCAACAGAGAAAACAGGTCGAACAAGGGCCTGGAGCTTTCAGGGGCATGAAGTAATCAAAGAGCTGAAGACAGGGTGACGTGACCCAGGTACCGAGCAACCCTGAAAGCGTGACTGCCCGCCAGCCCCTGCGGTAGGCTCATCCGGGATCAGCCACTTGGCACTGAGCACCCAATTATCTGCACACTGTCCCCATCTTACCCTTGGACCCCATACGCCTTTTGTACTTATTCCCACAATGTCTGACATCTGGAAAGAGAAGTACAAATTAAAAAGCTGGGGATAGGGGCACCTGGGTGGCTCAGTCAGTTAAGCGTCCGACTTTGGCTCAGGTCATGATCTCACAGTTTGTGAGTTCAAGCCCTGTGTCAGGCTCTGTGCTGACAGCTAGCTCAGAGCCTGGAGCCTGCTTCGGATTCTGTGTCTCCTTCTCTCTCTGCCCGTCCCCCACTGTGCTCCGTCTCTGTCTCCAAAAATAAATAAATGTAAAAAAAATTCTTTTAAAAAGCTGGGGATAACAACCCTGTTTATTTTAAGAGAAATTTTATTAAAAATCCCATTATGACAGTGAAGTGAAAAGATTTTGGTGCCTGTTCAGTAGCAACAACAACATGATCAGGTGTCATTTCAGTAGCTGGCCTGGCACTGCTGCTAGACACAGCGGTATACAGATGCGGTCCTTGTGTGTGCAGCGGCGGAGCACGGAGAAGCAAGCCCAGGAGCGCGACACGGGCCCAGGTCAGGCTGCAGGTCAGCGGTAGGACCCACTGTCCTGCAGCCAGGGATGACATCGCCTGCCGGAAGACACAGAGTGGAGCCCTAAGAACAGAAATAAGAAGCTTTTTTGCCCCTGCTTTGCAGTCTAGACAGTAGGTGGAGGCTGAGAGGTAAAATGACAGAGATTGGAAAGCACTAGGAGGGACAACAGTGGTTAGATGGGTCAAAAAGCAAAGAAATATGAGTTACACTTGTGAACGGGGCTTCATTTCCCACCCTTATCCCAAGCCAACCTGACTTGAGGATTCCCACACTGGACTGTGGACTGACTCACCGTGACAATAATGATAATAGTAAAGGCATCTCAAGAATGCTGCTCTGGCCAGCCTAACTTCTTTTCTTTGAATGCAAACCATCCTCTCCAGGATAGAGTTAGACCTCAGGCTAAAAATTTCCAAAAGCAAGTCCAATGCCAAGGCTTCCACTGAAATAGCATCAGACCATCACCAGTAAATAAGTTAACTCCTTTTCTTTAAAAGAAGTTGATATATTCAGCGTGGAGGCACGCTCCCCCAAAGTAAGGCTTCAGATCCGAATGCTGTACCCAAAGACAAAAATTTTGGAATCAAATTATGTTTTCCAACTTTTAAAAAGGGGATATGGTTTCTTAACAACAAAAACAAAAATACAAGTCGAGGGAGGGGGTGGGGAGCAACGTTTCTTTTGAAGTTGTGGCCAGAATCTCCTTTGAAAAGTGGGACTCTGCTGCCCCCTGCCTTCCACCATAAAAATTGCACAAGGTGAAATCACTAACTCATCGAAGGACAGCATCTTTGTGTCACACACACGTGCATATACACACCCTAAAACTTCAGGGTTATCTAAACAATGGTTACCTAGACACAGTGACAAACACAGAGACTCCACATGAACCTGCCCATCTGTGCTCTCCCTGAAATAAACCTCTGACTTCAGCCATCACGTCCATGCTAAAGGGGTCTCGCCAACTCTTACCAGCCACGCTTTACGCATCCAACAATGCCTTCCAACTCCAAATGACCAACACCAAACAGCATCTTCCCTCCCAAGGAAGCCAATATAAGGATTTCCTTCAGTGAGCTTCATTTCTTTTAATGGCACTACTATTCTCTAGTCACTCAAGTCAAAAAATCCTATTCCTTCTTTGACTCCCCCTCTCACTGGCCTGCTACTGAATCGAATGAACTGCAGGTACTGCCCTCCGCCGCCCCTCCATTAACAACTTTCAAACCCACTGCCTCCACTCCATTGTCACCCTGGGTTAGGTGCTCATTGGGTCCTGGCTATTTCTATCTGGAATGTTACACTAACCTTCCACCTGCAATCTCCAACTCACACCAGCCTCTCTTCACTCCAATACATCTTAAAATTGCTGGCAGATTTATATCCCTGAAGTCCAGCTCTGTTCATGTCACTTCATGGGCTCCCTCTTGTCTCAGAATAAAATACATAATCCTTTACACTGGCATTCAAGCTGCCCATGATCTCTGTGCCATCTGCCACCGACCGCTTCTACTACCATGTTTAAGTGCCTTACGCTGCAGTCCCATGGGAGCACACGCTGTTCCCTGGAGACGGCCCGTGGCTTTCTTCTGCCTTGCTCCTGATAACTTCTTCCTATTGCTTTTCCTCACCACCTCCACTATCCCTAGTTCTTCCAGTCCAAATCACTTGCATCTTTCAACTCCTAGGTCAAACGCCACATTTTCCATAAAGCTTTCCCCAGTTCCTTCAACTGGAGCAAATCTTTGTCTGAAGTCCAATCATATTCCATCTGTTCCTTTCTTCACTTCAAATGAGCAAATATTTATAGAGTTCCTCTTGTATAGGAATATACTAGGCCTTTGCACACTGGGGCAAACAAAAAGACATGACCACACCCCCTTGTATCTTACCGTCTAGGATTTACCACTTTTTAACTTGTGTTCTCTTTCTGTGCATCTGACTTTCCGTCCTAGCCTGAAAGACTCATGAGTAAGGCATCAAGGTTTCAATGTCCCATTTGTTATGCCTCGCTCACACATAGTCTCTGGCCGAGTGCATTGTATGTGTTTGTTATTCAGTAAGTATTTGAATGAGTTAATAAAAGTATTAAATGTTCCTAGATGGCTGAATTTCAGAGTCATTAGTCCCTTCCTAAGTTCAAGTAATTGATTAACACTAAGCTTGAGAGTCCAACAACTTCTATGGATTGCCTGATTTAAAAATGATTCATCATGTATACTGTACTCCTAACAGATTTACGTCACAAGCTTTGGAATCAGAGGGAACTAGCATAAACTGAAGCTCTGTTCTTGCTGTTTCGTAGAGTGAACTGGGGTGTGATGGGCCCAGGGGCATTACTTAACCGCTCTGAGCCTCGGCGTCCTTAGCTGTGGTTGGGTGAGGATTAAGTCATAGAATAAATGCAAGGCGATGAGCGCAATCTCTGATGTGTTAATGGCTGACAAATTGAAGTTATTATTATTGTTACTTACGACGACTGCTTTCCTCTAAATCACTTGCTTGATTCCAGAGCTTGCTGAGAAACTGACTCAACCGTCTGCCAACACTCTTCTTCCTTGCCATTTTCCACTACAGACACCTAGGGATGGCCACGTGACCCAGTTCTGGGCAAAGAGAGATAAGCAGAAGCCTGCTGGAGAATTTCCAGGAAAAAATTGGCTTTCCCAATAACAGAAACAGATATACCCGGGGACAGCCTGTCCCTCCATCCCTTCTTCCTGCCTTAAATATAGATACATTACTTGGAGCTGCAGTAGCATCTTGAGATGATGGGAGAAGGCCAGAAGAAGCAAGATGCTGACTCAGAGGACACTGAGCAGTTAGATCCGACCGCAGAACCCTGGTTATATGAGAAAAGCAAACCCTATTTCTTTAAGCCAACATAAACTGGTTTTTGTTACTTGCAGTTAAACACATCTAAAACTCAGTCAACCTCCTAAAGTAGTTGGAGTATATGTAAGAGAACATTATAAAAGGTAAATTAGTAACAGTTATGTTCTTCAAAGAATCTTCAATGCACAAAAGTCAAATAATTTATCAAAACATCATAGAGGAGAGGTTCTACCTTAAAGTCTAAGGGGGATTCAAATTAACCTATGCACCATCTCGAAACAAACTAATCCTTAGGAAAGAAGCTACAAGTTCTCATTTAGGAAACCGTAACTGTCAAGGAAGATTTCTGTATGATTATCACTGAGATAAATCTCCTGCCCCAGTTTCTATTGGTTCTTTCAAAATAGAGACCTGTGAATGACAATAGGAATTATCTGGATTACTATTCAGCAAATATTCAATCCCCTTCACCTCCATGGCAGGTGGTGGAGTTCCCTGCCCTCTGACTTTGGTCTTGGCCACATGTCTTGTTAGCCAATGATATGTCTGAGAACGTAACAAAAGCAGAAGTTTGAAATATGCTAGCATGATTGGGCTTGCCTTTTTGCACTTCTGCTTTTCATCATGAACATGACTGAGGCAGCCACTGATCCAAAGAAAATGAGAATTTTGAACAGACCTGATCAAATCTGCAGCTTGACATCAAACCTGGCTGAGCCCAACTAAGGTTATCAGCCCAATCCCAGCAAAACTGTAGGTGCACAACTGAAGAAAAACAAACGAATATACGTATGTATCCATATGCCACTGAGTTTTAGACAGATTATGCAGCCTTAATCTAAAAAAGGCCAAAACTTTATCTCTAAAACTCTGTAAGAAACAGGTGCACAAGTGTCCCTACTTCGGATCTCTCTAAAAAGTAGTTTTCAACAGGAAGCGATTTTGCCCTCAGGCAAACATTTGGCAATGTCTAGAGATGCTGTTGGTTGTCTTCAACGGGGGCACAGAGTTACTGGCATCTAGTGGTCAGAGGCCAGGAGCTGCTAAACATCCTACGGTTCACAGCACTGCCCCCACAAAGAGTTATCCCATCCAAAATGCCAGTGATGTCGAAGTTGAGAAATTTTGTCCTAATACAATATGATATAAATAGGAGCACGTGGGTAGCTCCCAGTTGAGCATCTGACTTCAGCTCAGGTTCCGATCTTATGGTTCATGAGTTCAAGCCCCATATTGGTCAGTGCACAGCCCGCTTCATATCCTCTGTTCTCTTTCTCTGCCCTCCCCGATTCCTGCTGTCTCTCAAAAAATAAATATTAAAAATGTTTTTTAAAAACATGAGACAAATAAGGATGATATATTTTTTCCCATTTTGCCACATACCTCTCTGCTCAGCCATTTATGACATCATTGACTGATTGATTGATTGATTGATTAGGTCAGTTAAGTATTTACTGAGTGCCGACCACCATTCTAAAATTTTTATTTTTATGTTTTTTATTTATTTTTGAGAGACAGAGAGAGACAGCACAAGCAGGGGAGAGTCAGAGAGAGAGGGAGGCACAGAATCCGAAGCAGGCTCTAGGCTTTGAGCTGTCAGCACAGAACCCAACGCAGGGTTCAAACCCACGAACCGTGAGATCATGACCTGAGCCGAAGTCAGACACTCAACCGACTGAGCCACCCAGGCGCCCCACCGACCACCATTCTATGCGCCAAGGATTCAGTGCTGAATTAAAAGAAAATATTCCTGTTCTCACAGGGCTTATATTCTAGTAAAGGAGACCAGCGATAAACAGATAAATACAATGATTTTTAGGTGGGGTGGGTGGTAAAGGGGTAATAGAGAGAATGACTATGTGGTAAGTCATGTCTGAGAAAGTTGCACTTTAATGTAGCTGAATGACGGAAGCGACCCAGTCACACAGCAGTTTGGGAAAAGAACGTTCTGAGCACACAGAGGCAAGGATGATGCACCAGAGGAGCAGAAAGAAGGCCCTTCTACCTGTGGCATAATGAGTGAAGTAGGAGATGAGCTCAACAGACATATGTAATCCTGGTCCAGTACCAGCTGTATAAATCGAGTGAAGTGTTTGGAGAGAGACATCATGCAGAGGGGACATCAGTGCCTGGCGGGGACTGTATGCAGTGTGAGCAAATATTCACAAACACGTGAGACACTCCTGGGTGCATGTGAAAAGCTGGGGGGGGGGCGCATTACAGGAAAATCAAGAATAAGTTCGTGAGCAGATGTGACCTATTTTTGTTACTCTATCCCATCAGTACCCACAGACAGTTGACTGATCCTAATCAAATGTAGAGATACACCTGTAACTAGAGGAGAAAGAAAGCTATTCAACACTCTTTTCTTCCCACTCAAAGTCTTGTGCTTTCTTGGAATGCTGTCTCTTAGACTCCTAGCAGGAAATCAGGAAGAGCTTTGTTAGGAAGAGACCCGCTGAAAATCAGCACTGCCTCCTCATTACTTTCTGATGATAATCCCACTGCAGTTGATCCCCAGTTTACCCCTCTGGTGTTCTAGAACATGGGAACAGCTACAAGACAGAATTCAGGCTCTCTGAATCAGAAGGGATAGCCTGGCAGACTATACAGGCCATGATTCCACTGTGCTGTGTATCTACAAGAGGTTTCTAGGCCCTATGTAATTTTGCCCTGAGTGAGCAGGTCATTCCTGGATCAAAACTGTCCCTCAATCATCTGTAAAGGCTCCTACGGAAAAGGATTCTATCTGTTTTGTTCATAACTGTATCCTCAGCTCCTAGTGTTTGACACATAATAAGCACTCAATAAATATTAGGTGAATAAATAATGATTCATGAAATTAAAGTCTCGCAGACATGGAACAATTTAAGAGATACCACAAAGTGAAATAAAATAGCTGAACACATCTATTTTTTTTAAGTCTGTCATTTTATAGATATATACTCCAAGAGAAAAATAACTATAACATCCATTCATCCATCCAGTTCATCTTCTGAGCATCTAACACGTACGATCCACTGTACTAGAAGCTGGAGGCAAAATAAAGAGGAAGATAAAGACCTTGCTGGGAAGCAGAGGCCTGAGGCAGAGTGGAGAAACAAGTATCTACAGCACAGTTTACTGGTAAAGAGAGGGAAAGAAAGTCAAGAAAGCCCAGGAATACTTCCTACAACAGCTGCATTGAAGGTGGCTTTTTTTTAAATTCCTAATATCAAGCAGATCGTTTAGAGTTCAAATTCCACACCCAACTGCTTTTAATATGTAGACTAGTGGTTCTCAACTGAGGGACATTTTTTGCCTCTCAGGGACATTTGCCAAAGTCTAGAAACATCCTAGAGGAATTAGGAAGTGCCATGCACATAAAGACACAAGTACAGCTGGCCCTCGAACAACACAGGGGTAAGGACTGCCCAGTCCCACATGCAGTCAAAACCACCCCCAAAAGTTAAGTAACTATGATAGCCTATGGCTGACCAGTCAACACAAAATCGACACAATCAACTAACACGTATGTTGTATGTTTTGTATGTTACATTATATACTGTATTCTTACAGTAAAGTAAGCTACAGAAAAGAAAATGTTAACAAAGTAACAGGGAAAATACATTCACAATACTGTAAAAAAAAATCTGCGTGTAAGTGGACCCGCACAATTCAAACCCGCGTTGTTCAAGGTCAGCTGTTTACCATTCAGGCAAGGTTTTTCTAATGCAGTTAATAGCATAATAAGAAAGAATCATTTCATTGCTGCCTCAACTGTATGTCAACTGAATACAAATAGAAATACAATCGATTTTTGGGATGACTGAATAAAACCCTTAACTCTGATGCAAAATTCAAAGATTTCCATTAATCAGTCATATTCTTAGCCTTATAGATCAGATGAAGGGTCTCAGGAACACACTGCCTCATTAGAATTCCAAATTGAGGGGCGCCTAGTTGGCTTGGTCAGTTGGGAGTCTGACTTCCGCTCAGGTCATGATCTCACAGCTCGTGAGTTCAAGCCCTGCGTCGGGCTCTGTGCTGACAGCTCAGAGCCTGGAGCCTGTTTCGGATTCTGTGTTTCCCTCTCTCTGCCCCTACTCCACTCATGCTTTCTCTGTTCCTCAAAAACGAATAAATGTTAGAAAAATATTTTTAAAAAAAAGAATTCCAAATTGAAGAATGGCATACTTACATAGGAATTTGGTTTCTTTTATAGTTTTTAGCTCTAGGATGGAAAAGGCTTAGCCCATTCCCTTTCAGTTTAAAATTACAGTCATATGTTAGCATCCTTTAGCTGGATACATTTGTTCCCTATAGGAAGTTTATAACTTATAAAAGGAGTTTTATGCAGAATACAAATTGGGAGTATTACATGACAACCTCTTGAGGACACTGAGTTGTGCAAACAACATCACTTTATCTGACGTGGTGGTTTCGGATTGGTCTATGTGTTCACCCTTGGGCTGTCTGGAATTATAGATCAGGGACATCACTGTCATACCCCAGCTGCTACAGAAAGCTACTGGAAGAAAAGGAGATTTATGAGTATTTTGGTTGTACTCAACCAAGGATACAGGAGCTATACAACAGGGAGCCTGGTGGCTCTAAATTGTAGGCATTATGCAAAAAGAAAATGCAGACTTGGTGTCAAGGGAGTCCTCCAGGAGCAATAGGACATCTTTGTGAAACCTCTAAAGAATAAATTTAACAGTTATTAAAGAACACCACCCTGTTGTTGCAGGCACTGAACTTTATATGACAAGAAGAGATACGAGGGATTTTCAGGAAAACATCTGTCATTTAGCAGCGTTAGTGACCTCAACACTGACAAGCAATTCAAATCCCAGTTGAGGAGAGTTATTTACTTCTTTGCGATGACAGAGTTTGGAGCTCTAATAGTAGCAGGTTATTTAATATCCTGGTCGGTTGAGAACCACTGATGCTGAAGGAGAAAAGTTGTCTGAAATATCTATGATTAGTTCTGTTACATGAGACACTCAAATTACTTTCCTTCAATTATATTAAATTATCAGGTCATGATTTTGTTAATTTTGACCAAAGGCCTGTGCAAACCTTATGGTAGATGGAATGTAATCTTCAAAACACATCATGAAAGATCAAAACTCTGTTAAAATGAATGTGAAAAAAGAAAACTCTAAATTTCTGTATTAATTTTACCATGGACTTACACAGCCAGTACTTCCATTTCTCTTTCATCTCTACTTAAAAATAAGTGTGCAGTGGTATTTAGGTAACAGTAAGAAAAACAAAACCTCAATGCTGAGAACTAAGCACTCCAGATGATGGTTAGATGTTTATTTACACTCATTCAATTTTGGCAACAATCACGAAGGTAACATTACCTTCATCTTATAGATGAGAAAACAGAAGCTTTTTTTCATTTAAATGTTTTCCCCCCGAGATGGACAGATGGACTGAACTAGAAAATGACACAGTGGGGGGGAGGGGGGGAGGAGCAGGGGAGGAAGAGCTGTTAAATTCCAGGGCAAATAAGCTGTGCACTATGCTGCACGAGAAATGACATTTTTATTTGTCAGACACATGAATATTAAAATCCATCACATGAAAAAGAAAGCATTAATAGGCAAAGCTGGTCACTGAGCTCCCCCCACCCCCATGCCCATATATCCAACTGCTTCCTTGATATCGCCCTATCAGTGCCCTGAAGGCAATGCCAACTTAACATGTCCCGACACCGATTTATCATCTTCCTCGCCGAAACCTGACATTCCTGTTTCTCTTACCTCAAGGAACCATGTCAACAACTACAGAGTTGGAAAGAAAAATGGAATAGAAAGAAATATGCAAAAACCGTTAGTGTACTATTATCTGGATGCTTGTATTCTAGGTGTTTATTTTGTTCTTTATACTTCCCTGGGTTTTCCAGATTCTTTTTAAACAATTACATTATAAACATGACACACAATTAGATCTTTGTTTAAAAAACAAAAGAAAAAAATGTTAAAAAAAACTCATCCCTGTCCCAATGCAACTTCCCTCGTCACATGTAAACACTATTATGTATCATGCCCAACTTTCCTTCTATATAAATACATTACTTTTATTTTTATGCATTTCTATACACATATATAGTTTGGAATTTATACATATATAGTTCTTCCAAGTAAATTTTTAATACATAATTATAACTCCTTTTTTTCTTCTCAGCAATATTTCATGAGACTCTTCAATGTCAAAACATACAGATCTTTTTGTTTCCAATGGCCATATTCAATTGTTATAACATTACCACATTTTAATCATTCCCTTATTGTTGAATATTTAGGTTTCCGATCTCTCATTATTACAAATAATGCGGCAAAAGACCATTCTTTTAGATACACTGTCTCAGCATTTCTTAGACACACTTCCCCGCTCCTCCCATTTTATCATCTCTCAGGCTCGAATGCATCTTACAGTCGATGGCATGTAACCATTGCTACCAGCCAGGAGGTATTTGTGGTGTTAAAAACCTTTTCTGACACCTTGTGGTAAAAGTAAAAAAGTTATTAGCCTAAATACATTTTAGATTAGGTGAAATGTAATCTTTGAATTCAAGCACATTTCGGGCATTTGTGATTTCAGGCAAATAAAGAGCTATTTGTAGTTTGGATGGCTGGATCAAATAGTATGAGCATTTAAAATTTTCCCAGTTACTTCCCAATTGCCCTCCAAATAAGATGAAACAATTTACTCAGCCTTCAATCATATGGAAGAGGGCCTTTTTCCCCCCACTAAAAGTGGCTATTAGAAGTCTCTCAATGTTTATTAACATAATGGTTGATAAATTGGACCTCTTTATTGACCTAATCTTTGGTCTCTTGTACAGATTGCAAACATTTTCTCCCCTTTGACCACTTTTCTTTCAACTTGAAGAGTGTCTTTCATCTGCAGTAGTTTCTTCTGTGTGCCCTTTGCCAATATTTTCCCCTATGTCCGCTGGAGCTTGTATGTTACTGAGAAAAACCTGTGCCCAAAATTATAAATGTTTCTTACATTTTAATACCTGTGTAAGGGTTTTTACCTTTATCTCTTTAATCCATCTGAAATTTATTTTTGTGCATAGTATGACTTAGGTCAGTATTTTCCCAATATGACTATTGTCTCCAAATAATTCGTAGGCTACTTTATCTTTTGCCCATGATTCAAAATGATACCTTTATCTGTACTATCTATCTACATAATATTGGTTGTTCCTTCAATGTTTTACTTATCTATCTACTCATATTTGGTACATTGTTTTTTGTTATATATTTCCAGTAAGAAACGTAAGCTAAATTTTCATTGTTTAATATTTCTCATTTGCATATTAACTTCTCAATCAGTTTAAATGGCATAATACTGCTAGTAGTACCCTAATATCCACTATCCCCTTTCCAAAAATAGAACCCGTTTTTCAGATGGACAGATGGCCATATAGAATAAATACAATTCCCTGCCTTCTCAGCAGGTGCATTCATGGGACTGTTGTAAGCAATGGAAATAATGTACAAACGTAATTGCAATCTTCTGGGACCTGTTCCTAATGAGAAGTTGCGGGACTTTCTTCTCTTCTTCCTCTCCACTGACTGAAGTGTGGAATATACAAGGAGCGTCAGTTTCGGATACCTGGAACAGCACCACCAGCCCTGCACTGCTTACCTGAACTTCAATATGAAAGACTTCAATCCTAAATCGCTGTTATTTTTTTTTTTTTAACTTTTAACATTTTTTACTTTTGAAAGGCAGAGAGACCATGAGCTGGGGTGGGAGAGAGAGAGAGAGAGAGAGAGACAGACAGAATCGGAAGCAGGCTCTAAGCTCTGAGCTGTCAGTGCAGAGCCCAACATGGGGCTCGAACCCATGAAGAGAGTACAAGTTGGCCGCTCAACCGACTGAGCCACCCAGGTGCCCCAATCACTGTTATTTTTAACTTTCTCCTACTGACGACACTAATCCTAAGTAACAAAATGCTATTGGGATCTTAATTAATTTAATGAATTTGAGGATAATTAACATCTGGACAACATTGTTTTTATAAACAGGAATACAGAATGCTTACTATTTACTCAGGCATGTTATGCCCTTTATTAAATGTGTAGTTTTCCTCATATAGATCTTATACTTATTCCCATAAGGTTTATACCTAGATAATAGTTGAGAATTTTATTGCAAATAAGGTTTTTTTTTAATGTCTTATTTTATTTTTTGAGAGACAGAGTGTGAGCAGGAGAGGGGCAGAGAGAGAAGACACAGAATCTGAAGCAGGCTGCAGGCTCTGAGCTGTCAGCACAGAGCCCCAACATGGGGCTCAAATCCACAAATGTGAGATCATAACCTGAGCTGAAGTTGGATGCTCAACCAAGCCACCCAGGTGCCCTACAAATAAGGGTTTTTCAAAATTACATTTCTATTTGGCCATACTAGACTATAGAAGGCTAGATTTTTATATGTTGACTATTAAAGTAACTTTTATTATTTTTAATAGTTTTTTAATTAATCCTCTTGGATGCACTATCTCCACATCACATTGCCTGAATACTGTGTTCTCTCTCCCTGATATTTCCACTTCTTGTCACTAAGTGAGTGTATAGCCAGTCATCTTGATCCTGTCTCAAATGTGGAATTTTTTAAATTTATGTTAGAGACAGAAAGAGACAGAGCACAAGTGGGGGAGGGGCTGAGGGAGAGGGAGACACAGAATGTGAAGCAGGCTCCAGGCTCTGAGCTGTCAGCACAGAGCCTGATGTGGGGCTCTAACTCAGTGAGATCATGACCTGAGCCAAAGTTGGAGACTTAACCGACTGAGCCACCCAGGCGCCCCTCAAATGTGGATCTTTGATGAAGGCTTCTGTAGACGTCCTTGCCCAAGTAAAAAAGTTTGCTTTCTATTCCTAGCCTGACAAGATTTAAATCTGGATTGAGTGTTAAATTTCTAGGGAATATTTTTCCAGCATCTGTTGAGATTACGTGACTTTTTCTTCTCATTTCATCTTTTTTTAAGTTACAGTAATCGATTTCCTAATGTATCTGAGTTACATTGATAGATTATGTTCTGTGCTTTGGATAAACCCTACTTTGCCACATCACATATTCTCCTGGAATTAATTTGCTAATGTTTCTTCAATGATTACATTCTTCTCCTAAGTGAGATTGGTCAATAGTTATCTTTGATGGATATTATGGAATAAAGGTTTTTCCAGCCTCAGAGGCCAAATTGAGAGGTATTTCAGAGTTCTGTGTTATCTGGGAGAGTTCAAATAAAATAGGAATTCTTCCTTAAAATGTCATAAGGTTGTTTCATTTTAAATGCAAGCACTACAAGGAACATGTGTTCTGATTAGATTTTATTGATTGCTATCCATAATTTCTAGTTTCTTGCATTGTGATAGGACAGAGCCTGTACATAATTTCTTTGTGGCCTACTTCATGGTCATTTTTCATGGTATTTGATGAGGTTCTCGATAACTACTGAAGTTTCTAAATTACATGGTTCAAAACCTGAGTCAATTTTGAACTTTTCAGCCAATAATTCCTAGAAGAGTTGTGTTCAAATACTTAGTTCTAAGTGCAAATCTGTCAGTTTCTCATCAACAGTTTTTTTTTAAATTCTTTAATGTTTAATTTTGAGAGAGAGAGAGGCAGACTGCAAGTGGCAGAGGGGCAAAGAGAGATAGAATCGGAAGCAGGCTCCAGGCTCTGAACTGTCAGCACAGAGACCGAGACGAGACTTGAACCCACAAACTGTGAGATCATGACCTGTGCTGAAGTCTGATGCTTAACCGACTGAGCCACCCAGGTGCCCCACCAGTTTTTCATTACAATTTGAAATTATGATGTTGTGCATAGTTTTATGAGTTAATTTGAGTCCTTCCATGTTCTTGATTTTCTAAAATGTCTTTATTATGCCCTCTCTCTTAAAATGACAGTTTAGCTCAAGATAGAATTCTAAATTCAGGGGCGCCTGGGTGGCTCAATCGGTTGAGCGTCCAGCTTCGGCTCAGGTCATGATCTCACGGTTGTGGGTTCAAGCCCCACATCAGGCTCTGTGCTGATATCTAGTGCAGAGCCTAGAGCCTGGAGCCTGTCTTCAGATGCTATTGTCTCCCTCTCTCTCTGACCCTCCCCTGCTCATGCCGTGTGTGTGTGTGTGTGTGTGTGTGTGTGTGTGTGTGTGTGTGTGTGTGTGTCTGTGTGTGTCTCTCTCAAAAATAAAAACATTAAAAAAAATAATTCTAAATTCAAAATAATTTTCCCATGCAACTTTAATATTTATTTTTTGAAGGGGGAGGAAGGGCAGAGAGAGAGAGGGATACACAGAATCCGTAGCAGGTTCCAGGCTCCATGCTGTCAGCACAGAGGCCAACGCGGGGCCTGAATGGACAAACCACAAGATCACAACCTGAGCCAAACTTGGACGTTCAACTGACTGAGCCATCCAGGAGCCCCATTCCCACAGAATTTAAAAAATTAACAGTTATCTTCCAGCATGCCAATGTACAGATGACAAACCTGATACCAATGTAATTCTTTCCCCTATAGATAAATTGTTTCTCTTTAGGAATTTTGAGATTGTTCTCATAATCCTAGGATTACAGAAACTTGGTCAGGATATATTCTAAGTGTTTGTCTCCTTTTTAATTATTTTTCCTCAGTACTTAGGACTTTTACTATGTAGTCAGTCTGTTATCACAAAAACATTTTTTCCCTATTATTTCTTTTCTTCATTTTTTCTGTTCTCAACTTCTGAACCTCCTATGCATACATCATATATTCAATCATTCAAAAATATTTACTGAGCATTTTATGTACCTGGTACTGTAATAACATGTAGGATTTTCAATGCTAAATTTCCTATACATATGGCTCTCAACCTCATGAAGTTTCTTTTTTTTTTTTTAACATTTATTTTGAGGGAGCACACATGCAAGCAGGGGAGGGGTAGAGGGAGGGAGAGAGCGAATCCCAAGCAGGCTCCTTGCTGTCAGCACAGATCCCAATGCAGGGCTCGACCTCAGAACTGTGACATCATGGCCTGAGCCAAAATCAAGAGTTGGACACTCAACTGTCTGAGACACTCATTTATTTCAAATGGACTGTGTTTACCTGGATCTTCTGTGTCTCAACTTTTCTCATAATTTCCATCTATTTGACCTATTCTTACGATTCTGGAAGTATCCCTCAGCTTAAAATTCTAGCTTAGTAATCTGATTTTCAGCCAAGTATATTCAACTACTTGGCCTAAAACAGATTTTTATTTTAGCAACTATTACTTTATTTCCAAGATATTTCTTTCTCATAAGTTTGCATTTTTTTAAACTGGTACAATAACCTCTAAAATTTCTTTGGAGATTATAATATAATGATACGTAACACTGTATCTAAGGATTACATATAAAACTACTTATACTTATTGCTAATTATTATCACATATACTTATTGCTAATTATTACTACATATAACAATAAATTTACTTTAGTACGTACTAACATATTTTAATGGGTTTTTTCCCTGCATTGTATCCCTAGGATTATTTCTGCTTATGAAGTTGACTACCTGTTTTTCATGATGCTCTCTTCCTTAAATGTCTGTGCTCCTGGGTTGTCTATTATTGATAAATGAGAAACAAGGGGTCGGCAAACTTCTTCTGTAAGGGGCCAGTTAATAAGTATTTTAGGCTTTGAAGGCTGTATCAGGTGTCTGTCACATATTGCTGTTCCTTTCTACAACCCTTTAAAAATGTCAAATCCATACAAAAACAGGCAATAGGAGGCTTACAGATGGTACTTTGTGAAACTACTAGATTTTTCAGTTTTAATACCTGGAGTTTATTTTCTCAATCTGAGTGAAATACCCTGGCAGATTTTGATTACAAGTACCCTGGCATTTTAATCGTGTGAGAGGAGGAAGGGGCAGTCAGCAAGAAAACAGAAACAGCCAGCCACCAGGTTTTCCTGTTTGCCTGTTTTCTAAGTATGAGGACTCAGAGCCCCTTGTGAGATCCACGAAAACACCTAGGGCACTACCACACTTCGATGGCTGCTATATATAAGCTCTGGGAGTCTGCTACATCCGACATTACACTCTGACTGGCAAACAGCAAGCTGTGCTGTGACTTCATCTTGGAAGAGTATCAAGACCAAGACTTCTGAGCCAGGGACTAGCAAAACTATTCAGTCCTTCAGTGACATGGCTTCCCATGCGACAGCCACCCACTCTCACAGCTGCCTCTAAAAAATGGAAGTACTTGCTGAACTCTCATCTCAATGTGACTGTGCCTCTCTGTTTCACCAAGATCTGGTTCCTTCTTTTATATCTTCAAGAAATGGTTCATAGCAACCTTGTTGTCTTTCCATTGTGGTTTCGAATTTATTTTTATTACTTTAATTTTCTATCATTGTATCTCTTCTGTAATTTTAATAGAACTTCAGAAGATAATGACTTGAATCCAGTATGCCATTCTGATCTGGACCTCTCCCCAAATTCATAAATTATATTCCTCTAATAACTAAGCTCCTTTTAGTTGTTCTCTTACACACTCTTAGTCATCAAGAAAGCCATCTCTTACCAGCAACTGACTCACCCCTATCTGTAATAGTCTTTTAAAAAAAATTTTAAGGCAATCCCTATCAAAATAACACCAACGTTCTTCACAGAGCTGGAACAAACAATCCTAAAATTTGTATGGAACCAGAAAAGACCCCAAATAGCCAAAGCAATCTTGAAAAAGAACCAAAGCTGGAGGCGTCACAATCCTGGACTTCAAGATGCACTACAAAGCTATAATCATCAAGAAAGTATGGTACTGGCACAAAAAAGGACACACAGATCAATGGAACAGAACAGAGCACCCAGAAATGGACCCAAAAATGTATGGCCAACTAATCTTTGCCAAAGCAGGAGAGAATATCCAATGGAATAAAGACAGTCTCCTTAACAAATGGTGCTGGGAGAACTGGACAGCAACATGCAGAAAACTGAACCTGGACCACTTTCTTACATAAAAATAAACTCAAAATGGATGAAAGACCTAAATTTAAGACAGGAAGCCATGAACACCCTAGAGGAGAAAACAGGCAACAACCTCTTTGACCTCAGCCTCAGCAATTCCTTGCTCGACATATCTAGAAAGGCAAGGGAATTAAAGACAAAAATGAATAACTGGGACCTCATCAAGATAAAAAGTTTCTGTAAAGGAAATAATCAACAAAACTAAAATGCAACCAAGCAAATGGGAGAATATATCTGCAAATGGCATATCAGATAAAGGGTTAGTATGCAAAATCTATAAAGAACTTATCAATCTCATCATCCAAAAAAATAAGCATATCAAATAGAGAACCAGCTATCAAGGTAGGGACTAACTACGAGTAGTCACACTGTTACACTGTTAATTTATAATATAAACTGGTAACTGTCACAGGAGCTTTAACAACTTCTGCCCACATGACTACTCCACTTTCTGTCCATCAGCAGAACTACAAGGGATTCCAAATGGTAATCAAAAGTTTATCGGGGCACCTGGGAAGCTCAGTGGGTTAGACGTCTGACTCGATTTCATGGGATGAAGCCCAGCATTGGGCTCTGTGCTTACGGTGCAGAGCCTGCTCGTGATTCTCTCCCACTCTCTCTGTCCCTTCCACTTGTGTGCTTACCTGGACTCTTTCAAAATAAACATTTCTTTTAAAAAGTTTGTCATTGGGGCGCCTGGGTGGCTCAGTCAGTTAAGTGTCTCACTTCAACTCAACTTATGATCTCCTGGTCTGTGAGTTCAAGCCCTGCCTGGGGCTCTGTGCTGACAGCTCAGAGCCTGGAGCCTGTTTCAGATCTATGTCTCCTTCTCTCTCTGCCCCTCCCCCACTCACACTCAGTCTCTCTCTCAAAATTAAACATTAACCAAAATTTTTTAGAATGAATAAAAAGTGTCACTAATGCCTCTGAAATGTACACTCAAAATTGGTTGCAAGTGTTCAGTTTTATGTTTTTTGTATTTTAAATATACATAAAGTTTGTATTCACAGTAAGGACAATTTGGTAGACAAAGTAAATGTCAAATAATTTAAGTCTGATATTAAGACAACCTGATACTATGTATCCCCTAAGAACAATCTTGCCAATACAAAGAGAATTCTCAAATACTTTTTCACATGCATTACCAACATTTGCTTTTGTAGTTCTTTTTCCTATGTGTCCATGATTTTTGGCATACAAATTTTGCAGATATTTCTTCACCTCATTCTTAGACAGGATTAATGTGTTTTTAGATATGTTACATAATATTCCATTATAAAATACAATAGATATATAAAATGTAAATAAGCATATTTTATAATATGCCATAGTATTATAAAATATAAATATAATATCTAGATGTTATAACACAGGTTATAGTTAAATCTTGGCAACTCTAGGGGCGCCTGGGTGGCTCAGTCAGTTAAGCCTCTGACTTCGGCTCAGGTCAAATCTTACGTTGGTGGGTTCCAGCCCCGCGTCAGGCTCTGTGCTGACAGTTAGCTCAGAGCCTGGAGCCTGCTTCCGGTTCTGTGTCTCCTTCTCTCTCTGCCCCTCCCCCTCTCATGCTCTATCTATCAAAAGTAAATAAAACATTAAAAAATTAAAAAAATTAATAAATAAATCTTGGCAACTCTAGGATCCACTCTGCCTCCTGATACAGGATCATAAACTCAAATGTTTACAGGCACAGGCAGTTAATACAAGTATGTTAAGACTGAGATACAAGGTTGGAGAAATAAGCAAGAAACAAAACATATAGAACCACAGATGTCACACTAACAGATCTCTGGATGGTACAATGACATGTATAAAAAGCCCCTGAAGGATTTCAAGTAGAGGAATGATGAAACAGAGCACTTGTTTTATGGAAAACCTGTTAGTCCTACTACTAGAATTTCACAGGGGCACCTGGGTGGTTCAACTGGTTAAGCATCCCACTTTAGCTTAGGTCATGATCCAGTGGCTTATGAGTTTGAGCCTCTCATCAGGCTCTTTACTGTCAGCACAGAGCCCGCCTCTGATCCTATGTCTCCCTCTGCTCTTCCCCTGCTTACTCATTCATTTTCTCTGTCTCAAAAATAAACAAACATTAAAAGAAAAAAAAACTTCAAACACTTATAAGAATTACATAATCTAATGGAAGAAAAAGAACAAAAACAAGAACAAGGCCCAGTTCTGACTCCTAGAGATTTGTAACAGGCCATTCCAATGCTTTTGTAAAATATTAGAGAGAGGGGTGCTGGGTTGGCTTAGTTGTTTGAGTGCTGCCCTCTTGGTTTTGGCTCAGGTCATATCATGGTTCGTGAGGTCAAGCCCCCATATTGGGCTCCACCTGACAGCACTGAGCCTGCTTGGGATTCTCTCTCCCTCTCCTGGTACCCTTCCCCCACGTATGCTCTCTCACTCAAAATAAATTTTTAATAAAGAATTTTTTAAACAGAAGACAACCATGGCTGGGGAGAAAAATTGCATGATATAAAAGCAGGAGTGCTAGGCCAGGCCTGATTGCTATAAGGACTTTATTGTACAGATACAAAAAAGAGACTAGTATTATCTGAATTCCATTTTTAGATTATACTTGTGTACAGAAAACTGAACCTAGCAGGGCAAGAGTAGAAACAAGATTAGTTAATAAACGATTTTAACAGTCCAGGAAAGAGATGATGGGGACCTGATATGGGATTGGTAGTAGCAAACATGGAAGAGAGGGCAGATAAAATTTGAAAGTAGAAAACACAGACTTTCCAGTAGCCTGGAGGTAGGAGGTGATAAAAAGGGAAGAATATAGGACGGTCCCCAGGCATCTGGCTTAAACAACTATGTAAGCTTTATATAAATTTCTTTGGTTATTATAACTCTATGTTTTACTCTTTTTTAATGTTTACTTATTTTGAAAGAGAGGGTGTGAGTGTACATGAGCAGAAGGCATCTCACATACTATGAGATCATGACCCAAGACAAAATCAAGAGTCCAACACTTTTTTTTTTTTAATTTTCTTCTTAATGTTTATTTGATTTTTTTTTTTTCCTTGAGAAAGATGAGACACAGCACAAGCAAGGGAAGGGCAGAGAAAGAGGGAGACACAGCATCTGAAGAAGGCTCCAGACTCTGAGCTGTCAGCACAGAGCCCAACATGGGGTTTGAACCCATGAACTCTGAGTTCATGACCTGGGCTGAAGTCAGACATTTAACCTCTGAGTTCATGACCTGGGCTGAAGTCAGACATTTAACCAACTGAACCATGCAGGCGCCCCAGGAGTCCAACACTTATGACAACTGAGCCATCCAGGCACCCAACATGTTTTCCTTTTTAATAAACACAAGTAATATTGGATAACAGAAGTTGAAAGATTAAAAGATATCATACAAATCCTTATCAAAAAAGTACTGAAAATATAAACTCTAAGGATCACAAAAATTAATCTGCCTGCAAATTAAACTGCCTAACTACAAGGGCGCCTGGGTGGCTCAGTCAGTTAAGTGTCCTACTTCAGCTCAGATCATATCACATGGTCTCTAGGTTTGAGCCCCACACTGGGTTCTGTGCTCACAGCTCAGTCTGGAACCTGCTTCAGATTCTGTGTCTCCCTTTCTCTCTGCCCCTCTCCCACTTGCTCTCTCTCAAAAATAAACAAACATTAAAAACATTAAAAAAAAAAATAAACTGCTTAACCACAAATTATCTAATAGGATATACATAAATTTGCGTTTCTAAATTAAGTACAATTAACAATATACTTTATTAATAATATCTTGCAAATAAGATAGTCTGAATAAAGCTTTTTACAGGTTTCCCACAAATATTACTACTTCGATGTTCTTTCTCTCTTACTCTGAAACATTTAAAGCTGGCCTGGCAGGCTCAGTCAGTAGAGCATGCAACTCTTGATCTCAGGGTTATTTGGGTGTAGAGATTATTTTAAAATCTTTAAAAAGTCAATAAAATTGGGGCGCCTGGGTAGCTCAGTTGGTTAAGTGTCTGATTGTTGATTTTGGCGCAGGTCCTTATGTCATGGTTTGTGGGATCAAGCCCCAAGTCGGATTCTTTACTGACAGTATGGGACATGCTTCGGATTGGGATTCTCTCTCCCTTTCTGCCTTCCAGCATGCACACGTGCACTCTCTATATAAATAAACATTAACAATAAATAAAAATTAAAAAAACAAAGCATTTACTTAGAAGTTATTATACAGATTCTTATTTCTATGGGCGGGCCTAAAGATGGAGGCTATAAGATAATCACCTATTGCTTCAGACTAGTCACACCCTACTTGAGGGTCTTGGGCCTACTCTGTAATTGGTCAATACTCTAAATGTTGTAATTGGCTCCCACCAAATGTATGGATGTATGGTTAAAGTTACTGCCAATATTGACAGTAGGGTAGGGATTGGATCGCTGCGCCTGTGTTGCCATTTCCTGTAATGCCCCCTTCCTAAAAAAGCCCCTACCCTGCCATGCCCGGGGCTCTCAGCATGAATCCACTGCGCCAGTAAAGTCTGTGAGCCCAAGGTTAGGCTCGGCCAGCCTAAACTCGAAATAAAACCCTTTGCTTTTGCATGCATGGGGGGAAAAAAGTTGTTACACAGATTCTTGTTATACAGGAATCTTTCCAAATGTTTAAACTCTCAGATTACTAGGGACATTTTTCACAAAAAATAAAATAAAAAACACCCACTTAGTGCCAAAAAAACCTACTAATTATACCCCAAAACGATCTGTTCTCTTTTTACCTTACCCTTCCACAAATATTTTAAAATAAAGTAGAAACTAAATAAATGAGAAACGAGAAGGTCGATCAAGTCCTACTACCCTTAAAATTTTAACTCCTGAGCACAAAAGCTTTCTGAAGCCTATTTAAGTAAATACATACTCTTAGAAATACAAATTTCTCCAGTCTTCAACTAACCTTCTGTTATTTGCCTCTAAATCCTCCTAAATGGACACAAATGACTTAAAGCTTAAAGATAAGCAAATCTAGCCCATAATATGAACCCATATTGGCCCCCAAAATGTAATTTTAAAAGTTTTGTTGTATGCAAAAAAGTGAAATTCTACAAATGCCTATCATTTACGATGTATATAAAATTACTCAATATTCCTATATAGTCATCTATTCAATGCCTCAATATTTTGAGAAGCTAGTTTATTTCACTGAGTATCCCTCCAGAGTAAAGATTCAAAGAAATAAGAGCACTACTTTTCAGTGACATAGATGGTCATTTGAAAATAGACCATCTAGGGTGCTGGATGGCTGAGTCGGTTGAGCATCCAACTTCAGCTCAGGTCATGATCTTGTGGCTCATGATGAGTTCGAGTGCCACAGGGGGCTCTGTGCTGACAGCTCAGAGCCTGGAGACTGCTTTGGATTCTGTGTCTCCCTCTCTCTATGCCCCTCCCCTGCCCATGCTCGCTCATTTGCTCTCTCCCTCTCTCTCAAAATAAACAAACATTAAAAAATAATCAAAAAAAATAGACCATCTGTCAATCTCATTTTCTTTTTCAGTATGTAAGCCTATGAACTATAAAAAGTTTAAAAAGAACTGAGAGAAATATTCCAAAGAAATACTTCATTTTTATAAAAGTGATACTTTGCTTCTTGATTCTTCAGCTACAAACAGACATGACAAAAGAACTAACACAACTATAAAAAATTATTGTATTCAAATGTATTTTCAAGATTTCAAGGTATGACAGAGGCACAAAGAAAAGGAATTAAAACAAGTATAAACAAGTCAGTTATACACTGACCTCAACTTGAAATATGCTAAAAAATATTTTAGTAGTACTTTTAAAATGATGGAAGGAAATTTTTTCTTCAACTCTTCTTAATCATCTTGAAATACCGTGAGCTAAACTAAACTACATTAAGGCAAAATCTCATTTTAAATACTCATTTAATTGATGAATCATTTAAAATTGCTAATCCAGGGAAAGAGTTCTTGTAAAAAACGTTTTATTGCTACAAAGGGAAACATGGTCACAAAAAGCCTTAAGCGTATCTTAACGCAAATTACTATTCAATGTCCAATGCAGTAAAAAAATACACAGAGCACAAAATACTTGCCCAATTTATCTCTTCTAGGGTAAGTATTGAAAACATTAATGCACACTTGAATATATACTCCCAACAGCAGCATTTAAGTTCAAATGATTAGAATAGATATACTAACAATACACATCTGTTATCCTTAACACCAATTAAAGTAATAAAAATTAAGCTTAAAAATTATACAAACAATTTATCTAATCTAAGTTGGTAGCTATAAAAACTAAACTAAAATAGTCTTACCCTTATTTTATTAAACAAATGCCAAACATTTAGAAATTATATAAAACAAATCTGAACATGTGGAATGCATGCAACATGGGTGTTAACTCTCTTATTTTAAACTATTAAAATTCTTACCCTTTTCCACATTATGAGAGAAATTTAAAGCTTCTTTTAAATCTGACTAATACCTTATATTTAATTTTCTTCAGGCTGGTCAACAGGGAAGTCGACAGGCTTCTCCTTTGCTGCTTCTTCCTCGACTTCCTCTCCTTCCCCCCCTCCTTCCTCCTCCCCCTTTGCCTCTCCTTCCCCCACTGCCTCCTGGTCCCCAGCTTCCTCTGTGTCGCCCGCTCCCTCCACTCCTCCTCCTTCTCCCACTTCCTCTGCTTCCTCCACTTCTTCTACTTCCTCTACTTCCCCCACTTCCTCCTCTTCTTCCTCCTCCTCCTCCTCTTCTTCAATAGGTTCATCAATCTTTTCTTCCTCCTCCTCATCTCCTTCTATTTGTTGATCCTGAGAATGATCTTGAATTTCAAAAGGATTCTCACCCTAAAAACATGAGGAAAAGCAGCTTTTGAAGTGAACGTATTCATTTTTATTACCAGTGAAAGTTTTATTTGCTTAAATATTAAAAATAAATACAATTTGAACCTTTTTATTTTAACTTGACAAATCCATGACATATTTATTCAGTACCTATTTCATACCAAGGTGGACAAATAAATTACTGAAGTCATTTCTTTATATTCCAAAAACTGTAATGCATAAAGGCCACATTTTCCCAACTAAATTTTTAAAGTCATATACACAGGACAAAAGCCAAATATGTTCATTTTGTTAGAAACAAAGCAGATAAAGATTTAGGTCCTACATAATTACAGCAGGATTCAATGTACTACTATAGTAGGATCTCTTTGAAAACACTCAAATGAAAATCAAGTCTTTTTCAAAATTCAAATAAATGAAAATCAGGTATCCATTAGGTATCATACCTTACTTTTACTTTAGAAAGGTAAATAAATCTTTAATTAACTAAACATTCACAGATACAACTTTGTTTTAATATTTTAATTTATGTAAATACTTGAACTGTGTATCTGGACTAAGTCTCATAAACAAGACCATATCAGAAGGCTATATGAGAAGCAATGAAGATTATTAAACAGCGAAGTTCAAGAGTGGTATGATACTTCAAGGTAAATCAGGAAGGAACACACAGGATGAAATGAAGTAGCAGAAGATATACTAGTGAGGAGGTTACTTTAATAACCCAGGAAAGTGTAAATGATATAGTGGCACCATTAACAGAATATGTAAATTAGGATAGGGAAAGGGGAAGCAGCAGATGTATGCTATATATAACTAGAATTTAAGATAGCTATATGAAAAAATGCTCAGTATCACTCATTATCAGGGAAATACAAATCAAAACCACAATGAGATACCACCTCACAGCGGACAGAATGTTGAATATTAACAATTCAGGCAACGACAGATGTTGGCAAGGACGTGGAGAAAGAGGATCTCTTTTGCACTGCTGGTGGGAATGCAAACTGATGCAGCCACCATGGAAAACAGCATGGAGGTTCCTCAAAAAATTAAAAATAGAACTACCCTACAACCCAGCAATTGCACTACTAGGTATTTATCCAAGGGATACAGGTGTGCTGTTTCAAAGGGGCACATGCACCCCAATGTTGATAGCAGCACTATCGACAATAGCCAAAGTATGGAAAGAGTCCAAATGTCCATCAATGATGAATGGATAAAGAAAATATGGTGTGTGTGCACGTACACAAACACACACACACACACACACACACACACACACACACACTGGAGTATTACTCAGCAATCAAAAAGAATTAAATCTTGCCATTTGCAACTATGTGGATGGAATCAGAGTGTATTATGCTAGGCAAAATTAGGCAGAGAAAGGACAAATATATGACTTCACTCATACATAGAATTTTAGGATACAAAACAGATGAACATAAGGAAAGGGAAGCAAAAATAATGTAAAAACAGGGAGGGGAGAAAACATAACAGATTCTTAAATAAAGAGAACAAATTAAGGGTTGTTGCTGGAGGGGTCTGGGGTGGGAGGGATGGGCTAAATGGACAAGGGGTATTAAGGAGGACATGTGTTGGGATGAGCACTGGGTGTTATATGTAAATGATGAATCACAGGATTCTACTCCTGATATCATTATTGCACATATATATGCTACTAACTTGGATGTAAAATAAAATAAAATAAAGTAAAATAAAATGTTAACATGTTACAAAACGCCCCCCCCCAAAAATTTAAGATGTCTAAATGTCTAAGAGGCAGCTTTAAATTCACAATTCAAAAGAGAACAGAGTTCAAAGTAAGACATTTAGATTTGTGAATTATTTGCACAGAGTGAATAGTGAAACCAGGGTCTTCAACAAGATAGCCCAAGCCTGGGGCCAGGGAAATAAGTAGAATAAAAGGGCTGATGACCAACCTACTGAAAATGCCAGGGACAGAAGTTAAGGGAAAAAAATATTCAGTGCAGAGGAATCCAGGGTAGTAAAATATTACCTGACAAGACAGTTTCAAGAAAAAGTGACAGATTAACTGTGTCAAGAAAAACTGAAAGGTCGCTAGAGTTGATAAATAACTATTAAAGCTGAGTGAGAGGGTGCTTGAGAAATGTATTACACTATGCCCTTAAGCTTTGTACGTATAAGATAGTAAACAATAAAATGTTTAAAAATTTTACTTAAAAATTAAGACCGGTTATCTGAGAGCAGTTCCCAAAGCATAATAATATAAGTGGAAGGTGGCCACCAATGACTGCCCAGGAACGAATCTTCACAATTTCCTCTGAGCTCTCAAAAACCACATGCCCACGTCCCACACTCCGAGACTTTAATTTAGTCAAATACAAGAGCTCTTGCTAAAAAACACAAGTTCCTGAATTAATTTCAGACTTCATGAATGAGAATTTCCAGGGGAGAGATCTGGTAACCTGCATATTTAAGAAGAATTTCAGGAGATATTTATCAGAGAAGTTGGGGAAACTCTAATTCAGAAGGTCTTTAAGAAGGCCGAGAGCATTTTTTATTTGACTTTAGCCTTACAAAGTTTCTATTATATATCTCCAATTGAGAATTACCAGGTTAAAGAGTAAGATAGAGGAAGAGCACAACACAGGGTAAACTACCTTTTTAAGTATAGTGATAAGAGAAAAGATAAGATGGGAAGGGGCAGAGTCTAGGAAAAGTTAAGTCATTTTTAGTTTAGGGAATTTATAAGCATGCTGTCTGTAGAAGAATAAAATAATAAACAAGGGAAAGTCAGAAGCAAGCAAGGAAAGACACCTGATGAAACAAGAAGAACACCGGTGAAGGGCAAAAAAGGAGAAGCTTTCTTCACAGATAACAATAAAGGTGAGCGTAAAGTACGTAAATCTAAGGCAAAAAGGTAAAAACTTACAGTTTACATCTATTGGTCTCAATGTCCCTGAAGCAAGAGAAGCATAAGAACATAAGGGAAGGGAGTAAGGATGAAATCTAGACATGTTAAGAGTGGAAAAGCTTTGGGGTGGCTGAGTGGCTCAGTCAGTTAAGTGTCCAACTTCAGCTCAAGTCATTATCTCACGGTTTGTGGTTTCAAGCCCTGTGTCGGGCTCTGTGCTGACAGCTCAGATCTGCAGCCTGCTTCAGATTCTGTGTCTCCCTGTCTCTCTGCCCCTCCCCTGCTCATGCTCTGTCTCTCTATGTCAAAAATAAACATGAAACACATTACACTGACTGTTAATAGGCAAAATTACTGTGAACTGCAGTGAAAATCCATCAAGCACAGCAACGGTACAATTCTATGGTATTTGTAGCAAGACAGTCTAACTGCAGATGGCACTGTGCTGGGAACTGGTAAGTGGTCTAATAAGGAAGAGGTGAGGACTTCTACAGCAATGCATTGTTATAAGGACTGACCATGAGTATCCAGGCCAGGGAGTGAAGGTAGATACAGTTGGAGAAAAGGAACAAACTGATGAACTGATACCTTCATAGGACAAAGATTAAAAAAGGTATTTTGTCAGACTGAGAGAACTTAAAGTTGAAAGAGATTTTAAGCCATGACCAGAGCAGCTGATCATGGGCAGAGGATGTTCTGGGAATAACAGCAGGGAACAGAGCAGACAGGAAAGCTGAACAAAGGGATACCACTGAGTAATGTGACACCAGTGTTTCTTGAATTTTAACATGTTTATGAAATCAACTGGGATCTTGTTCAAATGCAACTCTCCATTTCTAATGAACTGCCAGGAAATGCCAATTTTGCTGGTTCACCGAGCACATTCATAGTAAAAAACAAAAAAAACCCCCAAACAAACAAAAAAAACAACCTCTAGAAGAGTCCTCCTCAGTTCAGGTACTTTCTAAACACTATACACATGAGCTAGACACTCCCACCAGTGATGTTTCTCATTCCACAAAGTGACTCTCAGGGATAGCTTGAGAAGTCTACACAGAAATTCTCATTTGTATTCTTTCATTAAATATTTGATACATCAACAGAAACCACTACCTTCTCAAAAGTTTGTGATATACCAAGGATAAAAAATCTAGTTTTTCCTAATTTAGCAATGATGCTCTTACCTTTTGGATACCATATCCCCCATAAAATTGAATTTCAAGTAAGACTGCATTCACGGTTTTTGTTCTTCAGATTTTTTTTAACAGCTCTGTTTTTTGCATTGCTGTTACAATATCTACACTCACTTTGTAAAGGTGGTGGCAAGAATGTGGTAAAAGTGACAAATATGAAAATCAGAAAATAGGACCCTCAGGAATAAGCTGGAAGAACTGGGATATATTCAGCTTGGAAGTCACTTGGTTGAGGGATAACTTGACTACTTATCAGGTTTTTCAGAGTTTATGTGTTAGTCACTACAACAGCCAAAATAAAGAAAACCTCTCTAATCCATAAAATAAAAATTGTTACAAATGTAAATAACAGACTTAAAAATTTTCAATATAACCACTCTCTTCAGTGTATGATGATTTTAAATGAGGTACTATTTTACAAAGACTCAAAACCAACCCTCTAAAATGTATTTAATTTCCTGAATAATAGTTTAAGTTCTTATTTACATTAAGTATAGAGAATACATAAAGAACTTTATGTAAAGAAGGACTACCACAATAGCAGATGGCTATAAAGTCTAAGAAGCTGTGTCCAGGTGGACCTAGTTGTTCACATCTGAGTTTACTAATAACATTTGGGGCAAACCTCCTCTCTCCTGGCCTGATGATTCCATGAGGGAACTTCTTCTGAAGCAGTATCTCTGACCTCCCGCTACCCCTCCAAGTTTTATCCGAGGAACAATGATTATCCAGTTACTATGCTTGGAAGACAAATATGGGCATATTCAATGTTGTACTTTCTGGGGCCCTTCTTTTGGGTCTTCTTAGCAACAGAAAAGGTACCTTCTAATCTACTATAGGCCATGTGGTAAACTAAGGGAAGCCCACTGCTGCCTAGCTGAACCAGTAATAGAGGCTGGGCAGAAAGAAGTTTATCTAATTTAGACGTGAAATACAGGGAGCATCTGGGTGACTCAGTCAGTTAAATGTCTGATTCTTGGTTTAGGCTCAGGTCATGATCTCGCGGTTTATGGGCTTGAGCCCCATACTGGGCTCCACAGCTGGCAATGCAGAGCCTACTTCGGATTCCCTTTCTCTCTCGCTCTCTCAAAATAAATAAACTTAAAAAAAAAAAAGTGAAATACAGATCTGCAGTAACTACACGTTAAGACATATCCCTCAAGTCCTCTTTTCCTTAAAAATCAAGAATAACACGAACATTATGATCTGCTATTAGACTCCTGCATCTTTCTCAAATGATTCAGGGTGAGAAAGGGATGATGAGAGGAATGACTTATTGTTCCCTCTCCCAACAAATCCCAATAATTAGGAAAAACAATGTTTTTAACTATATGCAAGATATCAAGTAAAATTCTTCCCAAAGTTGCACTATACTTAAATATCACAGTTACTATGTCACCATTTAATGGTAAAGATACTACAATATAACCTAAAAAGGTTTTGCCCTAAAGTCTTACCTTAACAAAACGTTCATATCGCGCCTTTACTATTGGGTTATTTAAAATGCTTGTAGCAGTCAAGACACTCTCTCTTTTTATTTGTTCTTTATAAGCCTATGAAAAATAAAACACACTTAGGTACTTGAAAACCAGGCCATGAAAATACTTCTGTAATTAAAACAATATTGTATGCTCAACTTCTTAGATTTAAGTTATTTATTTCCTGGCAAATTAAGCTATAAAGCAACAATTACTATGACCACAATCTAAATCATCCATGGATTAAAACAATGAAGACTCAATAAGCCAATCACTCATTAAAAAACACCCAGTCACTCCACAAGACACATCTAGGTCTATTAAACAGTTGCTCTCTCTCCTTTCTACTCTACATGCACTTCCCCCCACCCCAACTATTCTAACTACTAATTTTTATGTTATCAAAAGAGAAAGAATAATTTTTCATACTGCTAGAATAGTCTTCCTCTGGGCTATAGTTAGCAAAAGACTGTATTATACAAAGGAAGACAGGTTAATATGAAATATCTAGTGACCAAAAAAAGTGTCAAGGAAATACCATAAGAGAAAGGACAAAGATTTTTTAAAAACTGTATGTGTCCAAGGTGGCTAACAAAGTTTAAGTTAAATGAGGATCACATCAATACAAAATATGAATTAAAGACTCAGGTATGCTCTAGTTAAACCTTAAGCCTCTAATATTTGAACTTTTAAATTTGCTTCTCAAACAACCTAGTTTCTCACAATATAAATATATGAAATAAACTGGACTAAATACAACCAACCGATTTAGAAGCAGAAATATGCCAGTCAAAAAGAAAATAGTACATTTTCCCCAGCATTTTTTAGTAAATTCTACTCAAAAATGTAACAAATGATAGTAACTGGTAATGCTAGTTTTTAAAATTTTTTCCCAGCCATCAGAAAAAAAGTATGTTATGATCAAATTTTCCCTTTCTTTTTTCTTCTAAAACACACACACACACTCTCTCTCTCTCTCTCTCTCTCTTTCTCATAAAGCTACTTTGTACCAACTTAAAGCTTTAATGAAAAAAAGTTTAGTAACTATGATTTCCTGAACACTTATACTATGTGTCAGGCACTAGTTTAAGTGTCTTCTCTATTTTAACTAAGTTAATCTTTAAACAGTCATGTAAGAATAGAATGACTATCTATCCCCATTTTACAAATAAGGAAACTTGAACAAAGCGTTAATTTACTTGCTTAACACGTTATATACTGACCCAGAATTCAAACCCAGGAATTCTTGCTCCAGAGCCCAATCCTAACCACCATGCTTAACTTAACTACTATGCTACACTGCCTCTCTATTTATCTTTAGAGGTTTTCACATATGAGATTAACAGGACTGTATGTAAGCAGGTAGGTGTAAAACAACAGCTTTAAAGGACAATAAAGGATTAATGAATAGTTCAATGACTTCATTAAGACAGATCCAAACTTACCTGCTTCCCTTTGATATGATCAGGAGATTTTAAGTGCTGCTGCACTGAACTATGCAAAGCAGGAATATACACACTGCACGCACTGCAGTGAACAGTCTCCACTTTCATCATGTGATCATCTGCAGTAACACCTACAAAAGAAAGACAGTTATTAATAAAAAAAGTTAATGATTCATGTATTATTTTTGACAAAGCCAAGTTTTTATTATTTCGTTTCCATGCTTATTTATATCCCCTTCTCCCAAAGAGGATAAAAACATGTAGGTTATGTTGAGTTTTTCTACTACATCTTACAAATCTGCGTACAGATTTAAAGTATGGATAACAGATTATAAAGTATAATGACATTATATTTCCTTATCATGTTCTACAATCCTGCTCTGAGTCCCAGGGGTCTGTCCCCCAAATATGTAATATAAAAGAAGACAAATGTTGATTTTTGTAGTAAAAAAAGAATTTCCATAAAAACGAATGTGGGTGGGCAGAGATAGAGAAAAAGATGTCAAAATTGGCATTCACAAAAAACAAAATGTATGTTGGACCTTGAAAACTGTGATCAAGATTTACTACAAGTGAAGTTATAATATATGCAAGGGAAAGGTGAGAGAAAACGGCACTTTGTGGGAACTGCAAGTAATTCAGTATGGCTGGGGCACTGAGAATAAAGAAGGGACAAAAGAGAGATAAAGAGAAGGGCCTATATCATGGAGAACTTTGCATGCCAGGGGTAGAAAGTTGAAGTTTATCCTATAGAGGATCAAGATCCATCTAAAATTCTTAAAACTAATACAATCATGCAGTAGACTTAAAGACTGGAAGAAAGGACACTAGTTAGGAAAATAAGGTAATTGCCAAGAGAACAGATAAAAATTTGAACAAATAATATTTAAAGAGCAGACTTGGAAGATATTTAAAAGACAGAACCAATAAGATATAATGTTATAGATATAATAAAGTAAAATTACTTAGAACTAACTTCGTATTTCTGGCTTAGATGGTGGGGCCACCTTTGAAGGTAAATGAAAGGCTGGTCTTCTGAGTTTTTGTTTTGTTTTCTTAATGGGGTGGAGGATGACCAAAGAGCATACAAAAATTGTTTTGTACGTTCATTTTGTTAGACTGCTGAAGAGAGAGGCCAATAAGCATCTGGATGTTCAAGACTAGAGTTCAGAAGACAGACTTGTACTAGAGATAGAAGTGTATAGTAATCAACATAGAGGTGTTAGTTTAAGCTCTGCGAATAGATGAATCATAAGGAAAGAATATAAAAAGAAAAGATAATGGAACTAAGGATGGAACACTGGGAAATAACTTCTAAAAGTTTCAAAGAGAGGGATAACTGGGTGCCTTAGTTGGTTGAGCATTCAATTTTTGATTTTGGCTCAGGTCATGATCTCAGTTCATGAGTTCAAGCTTTGAGTCAGATTCTGCACTGAAAGCACGGAGCCTGCTGAGGATTCTCTCTTTTCACCCCTCTACTGCCTGTGCGCGCACTTTCTCTCTCTCAAAAATAAATGTGTGCACTCTCTCAAAAATAAACATTCTTTAAAAAACAAAAAATTAAAATAAGGTAAAATAAAAACACAATGAGTAAAAACAGGAATAAAGAACCTCAGGACAGTGAGATACCACAGAAACCAGGGGTAGAAACAGATTCACAAAGAGTAGTGGAAAATGCTGCAGAAAAAAAGATAACAGTTCTGAAGAACGCACTGAATCTGGTGTCAAGAATCTGTCAAAGCAGACCACTGGTAGCATACAGTGGTCTACTCTGGAGAAGTAGTAATACGTAGTGAAGACACAGATCGCTGTTGACTATGCTTAAAGAAGCATGGTTGTTTAATAGAAAGCAAGTTTTAGGGGAACTAGTATCTGTTTTTCTTTTCTTTCTTAAAGATGGAGATTTTTTTTTTTCTTTTTCAAAGATGAAAGCGTAGGCCTTAGGGACACAATAAAAAGAAAACAAAAGATTAAAAAACAGAAGAGTTTATTATTTGAGCAAAAGTCCTTAAAGAGATGAGGAACACTAAGACAGAATAGAAGAATTCACTTCCACCTAGAGGAAAGGTTGATTTTTCTTCTAAAAGTGAAGTGAGAAACATAATGGTAGGTAGTGACAAATTCATAAACATAAGAGGAAAAGGAGTTCATCTCTGTGACCTACTCACGGCTACCACATATGACTCGATCACTCTAGTGGGCAGCATATACACTGAAATAGATTATGGTAAGTAAAATATACATGTAAATTTCTAAAATACTTTGTTTAAATACTTACCTTCCATAACATCTTTTTCAATTATTTTAACTACTTCTGTTTGACTATTTGTCTGTTGCTTTCGAATAGATGTTTTCTTGAATTTATTCACCATACATTCCTATCAAACAAAATAGAAAGAAACCCAAAAAGTTTTCAGTGAGCACTTAGTATATGCTTAGCATCAAACTCAGTCTATGGAAGATAACATCTGCTATATAAAAACTCCTATCTGCCTCAAGGAGCTTACAATTCAGTTGAAAAATAAATACAAATAAATTACTAGGATACTTACAAAAAGTATTCACTTTCAAAGTGTATTTTAGGCATAAAGAACAAGAGAAATCAAAGGGAGCTGGAATAGTTAAAAGAGGTCTTCTCAGGGCAGGTGAGTACATTAAAGTCCTAAATGACAGTTAGAAACCCGTTAAAGAATGAAATTAAAGAAAGAAATTTTTGTAAAGGTACATAATTCTGCAAGGATAAGGAAGAATGAATGATCATTATATTTCTAACCTCCTAATAATTCCATGTCTTCTGCCCAAATTAACAATATGTATAATTAGCAGTCCAGCTCTAGCCCCTTCCTTAAACATCCCTGGCCTGAACTCTCCTCCCCTTCTCTAACCCCGCCTGCCTACAAACTCACTCCTGGCCCTTTGACTTAACTGTGTTGTCTGTGTATATATGAGTGTGTTCTCTTACCAATTGCTGTGAGCTCACTAAGGGTGGTATCTGTGTCTTCGGTTCTTGCATAGCACCTTTTGTTAAGTAGCCAAGAAAAACTGCTTAACTAGTGACCACACGCTGATAACAAGGACACTAAACAGACATCAGCTCTCTGGCTTTGAATTCAGACTTCCACTTAACTGAGAGTCACTACACTGCTCTGAGCATGATCTTTCATGATAAAAAGGAGTTGTGATGACACTCAGATGAAATAATGAATGAAAATACCCAGCACAACACTAGGTACACAGTAGACTTTCAACCTATGATAGCTGATTCTGCAGCAATAAACAAGTGTTAAAGGAATTCTTTTCCTGACACCTCTGCCAGAAACTACTGTATAAAACATAATATATTCTCTCAAATTATAAATTTAAAATCTTTACAGAGAAATTCACATCTAACTCTGGACTAATTATTTTTTAAACTCTTTAGTCGATTAAATTTTTAGAAATTTAAAATAGAAGAGAAGTGGAAAACTGAAAAAGTAAGAAGTTAATATATCAAATAAAGTGCTTCTTGCTTTAAAAACAGCTACTTACATGTAAAAACTCCATAACTACTTTATCAAATTTGGTTTGTTTCTGAATATGATCCAATGTTTCCTGGTGTGAAGGACTTTCCAAATGTAGTTCAATATCTTTTTCTTCAAATGTTCGGAATTTACAAAATGAACATGTGAATGCCATTCTATAAAGAAAAAAGTTTTGTTTAAATATTACCTTATTTACTGAGAGTTCATAAGACATGCCAATAAAACTAATTTTACCAAATAAATGATTTACATTACTCCATCTTATGGTTGATCTAACTAGCTGAAGTCAGAAAAAACAGTATTTCTTTAAATATCTATTTGGCCAACACTGTTATTATACCACTTTGCAAATAATGGAATCAGTGGTTCTATTTAATCTAGTCCAAAGCTATCCACTTCAAGTTTAGACCCATTATAAAGCCAAAGCAAACTCTAAAAATACCAAGTTCCACTACTTATTTTATACTCTGTTCCATTCTCAAGCTTGCAGTCCACTAAGGTAATACCCACAAAGCCAGGTGAAATCAGACAAGCATAATTCACTCCCTTGGAGCTCTAGGGTGACCAAAAACCCTACCTGCTAAGGACCACCTCAGAATGACTGATAAGTGTGGCCTAGACAAATTTAGAAGCTCAGGAGCCACTCCATTATGAATTTCCCTTTTTTTCTCCTATACAGTGTTTCTATCTTATGTACTACTTTTATTTCCTTTTCCTTGAACTATGACAATAGTTCTTCACTGGTTTCTTTGTCTCCAGTCTCCATTTTCCTATTAATTTTTTTTTTTTAATGTTTGTTTATTTGAGAGCAAGAGAGAGCAAGCCAGGGAGGGGCAAAGAGAGAGGGAGGCAAAGATTCTGAAGCAGGTTCCAGGCTCTGAACTGTCAGCACTGAGCCCGACACGGGGCTCAAACTCACCAACTGCGAGATCATGATCTGAGTCGAAGTCGAATGCTTAACTGACTGAGCCACCCAGGTCCCCCTCCAATTAATTCCTTATACCACTATTACATTAATTTTCCTAGTTAAAACTATGAGATCTGGCGCCTACTGCTGGGTTTATATCCGAGCCCCCTTGTGAGGCACTGGGCAAATGACTTGACTTTTGTGGGCCTTAGTTTTCTTAACTTAATGAAATGAGAACCCTTACAGAAGTATCAGTGAGGATGGAAAAAACATTAATATATACAAAGCCAGTAGAACAGTTCCTGCCACACAGTAATAATTTAATTAATTACTGTCACTTCCTAAAGGAGACAACAGCACTTCACCGGCTTCATTGACGTAAGCAACATAAAACAAAGTCAAAACACCTTCAGCTGCTCTTAGAGATCTTAATCTCTCCTGTATCTTGTTGGCTTTGCCCACTAAATACCTGTATTTTTTTAAGTTATTTATTTATTTATTTTGAGAAAGAGAGAGCACAAACAAGCCTAAGCAGGGGAAGGGCAGAGATAGCGAAAGAGAATCCCAAGCAAGCTCCAAACTGTCAACAGAGTCCGAAAAGTGGGGCTCGATCTTATGAACTGTGAGATCATGACCTAAGCCAAAATCAAAAGTCACACGTTTAACCATCTGAGCCACCCAGGTGCCCTCCTACTAAATAAATTTTTTTTATTTTTAAATGTTTCTTTGATAAAGAGACAGAGGGGCACAGATAGGGGAACACACAGAATGTGAAGCAGGCTCCAGGACTCTGAGCTGTCAGCACAGAGCTTGATACAGCGCTCGAACTCACAAACCCCGAGATAATGACCTGATCCAAAGTTGGATGCTCAACCTGAACTACCCAGGCACCCTGACCCCCTTCTAAATGCTCTTAACAGTATCTGGTACACAGTACGTCTTCTTTAAATGTTTAAATTAAGTTACACTTTTCAGTCCCCACTAGAGTCCTGTTCAATCTACACCACTTTCCATTTCCTGAACATGAATGAAATGTCCATTTCCTTGCTCTGACCTTGAGCCATGCTCTCTACCAGGATTGCCTAACAGACTCCTACCATTTATCTTATTTATCCTGCCATTCCCTAGTCAGTTCAAATACTGCCTCCATCCATTTCCCTGATTTTCTTGCACTCCTACTGAGAAGTTATCTCCTATAAGGCCACTTTGTACTTCTTTTTTGGCACTCTTCCCCTTATACTATTGTTTGTTTATAGCTCTCATACCCCTGTTCCCTCCCCCCTCGGCTCCCTTCTTCTTTATTATATTTAAAGTATTCGAGTATCCAAAAAGAATGTATAACAAGAATTCTTATTGTCAGTCTCTTATCTTCCTAACTCAAAGCAAAACTGCTGGCAAATTAAAATTTTAAACTATTTTAAAGGATTCTTATCCTAAAATGAAAATTTAACTGACATCCTTTGGCTTATATCATCAGATTTATATTTACAGCTAAATCAAAGTTCAGTCCTTTAATTTTCTCCAATCCACACATGTATTATATTAACACAGGTATACCATAGCCAAAGCTAAACTTTTTTAAACTTTTTTTTATGTTTATTTTTGACAGAGAGAGTGAGAGTGCATGTGTGCACAAGCGGGAGAGAGGCAGACAAAGGGGGGCAGAGGACCTGAGGTGGGCTCCATGCTGACAGTACAGAAGCCTAATAAACCCACAATGAGATGATGACATAAGCCAAAGTCATACACTTAACCATAGCACCCAGATGTACCCCCCCACAGCTAAAATTTTTCAAGGGGGAAGTAGTCACAGAGTAAATAGAAAAATTAATCTCATAATGTAAAATCATCTTCAGATTCTTAAACACTTGAAAGAGTTCATTTCAATCTGTTTCCACTAACCCTCTTATCCCTGTCAAAAGAAGGAACATGGTCTATCCATAGTGGCAGAGATACAGTCAAGGACCAAAACTACCAGCCTCTTAAAACTAGAACCTCTTTTCATGGGGTAATTCTTAACAAGCGTAATCCTACTGTTTCTCAGACCCCAACAAATTAGGAGTAACAAATCAGAAAGAGCACAGTAAAGATGATTAAAGCTTAACAGAAAGATAACACAAGTACAGCTGACCCATGAACAATAGGGGTCTGAATTTAAATGTCCCTTATATGTAGAGTTTTTACAGTACAGTTCTGTAAATGTATTTCCTCCTCCTCAGGAAAATGAAGCAGTTCAGTGGGTTAAGCGTCTGACTCTTGATTTTGGCTCAGGTCATGAGCTCATGGTTCATGAGCTCCAGCCCCGGGTCGGGCTCTACGCTAACAGCACAAAGCCTGTCTGGGATTCGTTCTCTCTCTCTCTGCCCCTTCCCCACTCGCATGTACTCTCTCTCAAAATAAATAAACTTTAAAATATATTTTTTTCTTTTCTCTAGCTTACTTTAAGAATACAGTATATAATACAAGTAACTTACAATATGTTTATCAAATGTTTAACTTATCAGTAAGGCTTCCAGTCATCAGATGGCTATTAGAAGTTTTGGAGGAATCCAAAGGTACACAGATTTGTAACTCTGTGGAGGGCTGGCACCCTGAACCCCCATATGGTGGGCCAACTGTAATACCTACCTCACTAAAATCAAAGACAGTCTAAGAAAAAAAAAAAAAGTCTAGGAATTCAGATGCCACTGAATTTTCTTTTACTACATTTTACATAAATAAAATCAATGTATATATTAAAACCAAGTAGTAACAAAGAATATCTGGTTTAATATGAAAGAAAACCGACAATTTAAAACATATCTCCATGGAGAGGTCTGCAGATGCTGTTCTTAAAATATTATCTGAACAAAGAAAAAGTTTTAGACATCTAGAAAATCACTTACATGTAATATTTCATTCCCTTCATGCTACACAAACAAGTTAACTTTTAAAGAGCAAAACTATATTCTAAACACAAAATACACTGAATTTACTTTTTAGATTTTATAATCTTTATTTTCCTAGCATAAGCAGCATTAGATGGCTAATGAAAAAATACCAAATACATTCTTTTAAGATGTTGTATACAGATTTTTTATATTTCGCCTGAATTTTCTCCATGTTGCTACAGGCTTTAGTACCTGCGTTTTCAACAATGGCCTAAGACCCCATAGAGGGATGTGTCAAAATTTACATATACTTGACTACTCTTTATCACTATATTTGTTTCATGTTTGGAGCTATTACAAATAATTGTGTAATGGGCATCTTTTTAGATTAAACTTTTACTTTCAGATTATTTACCTGGAGAGACACGGACTATAAAAATTCAAGACCTTTTTAAAAACTGTTAAACTGCTTCCAAGTAGTTATAACCATATTATTTCATTACCAACAATTATAAGCGTGTGCTCTGACTGTATCCTTGCTACTAAATCAATGTTTCTTTTCGCCTAATAAAATGTCATTTTAATGACATTTATTAATGACAATTAAATTCCCAGATTATCTTACAATGAGTTTCAGGGTTTTCCCCTAAATTTATTAACTAGCTATTACTCCTTCACCCAGTCATATATTAGGCATCTTGTTTTCTTATTTTTGAAAAAATGTTGGGTGATATTTACCTTAGACATTATCGTTTGTTGTGTTTATAAAATTTTCCAAATCTGTCTGCCTTCAAGTTGTAAATTTTTATTGAAACTAATGTGGTCATTATTTCCTTTGTAATTTAAACTATCACTTTAAGCCTTAAGAAAAGGCTTCTGTAGCCTTTAAAATACTCAATTTTATTTTCCTGTTATTTTCCATTTCACAGGTTTTTTAATCCATCCAGATTTGGGGCACCTGGGTGGCTCAGTCAGTTAAGCCTCCGGCTTCGGCTCAAGTCAGATCTCACGTTCGTGGGTTCGAGCCCCGCATCGGGCTCTGTGCTGACAGCTAGCTCAGAGCCTGGGGCCTGCTTCCAGTTCTGTGTCTCCTTCTCTCTCTGCCCCTCCCCCTCTCATGCTCTGTCTCTCTCAGTATCAAAAATAAATTTAAAAATAAAATAAAATTTAATCCATCCAGATTCATCTTCATTGGTGTAAGAAGAGGGTCTAAACTATTTTTCTTCTTATTGTTCAGTTGTTCAAGCAACTCCACCCCAGCCCCCACCTTTTAAGCAATTCCTTTTGTTTCCAACACTTGTATTATATATTACATTCTTACATATAACACATGTATTTACAGGTTAATAATTCTACTATACTGGTGGTGCCTAGTTGGCTCAATCTGTTGAGCGTCCAACTTTGGCTCATGTCATGATCTCAGTTTGTGAGTTCAAGCTCCACGTTCAGTTCTGACAGCTCAGAGCCTGGAGCCTGTTTTGGATTCTGTGTCTCCCTCTCTCTCTCTCTGCCTCTCCCTAGCTATCACTGTCTCTCATACATAAACATTAAAAAAAAAAATTTAATTCTATTAAATTTTTACTAATAGCCTTTTTTTTAAACTTTTATAAATTTCTGTATGTTTCGATTACCTAGAAAAGCTAGTACCTAATCATTTACTCTTCTTTGGAATCAAGATCGACAAAACCTGTTACATCTCTACTATTTAGTTTTCCCATCCAAGAATATCATTGTGTATCCATGTAGTCAAATCTCAAGACTTTGTGGATTTCTTCATGTTATGACATGTATTTCTTATTAAGAATACTGTATTTCTGGGTATTTTTTATTTTTAGATTACCTCTTTTTTCTTATTTTTCTCAGGGGTGACTGCGCATAAATACCAAAAATCAAAAGCATTCCTATGTATCTTTGATCAAACCTTTTCATTTGACCTCGTAAATTTTCTCACATTCCAAGAGACATAACTGCATTTTCTAGAAAATATTTTTAATGAGACCAATTTTCAAACTCTACAAAGTACAAACCTGTATCCATCTCCATATTTCTCACTGTTTTTTTCTCTTCTGCGCCTTTGTTTCTCTCGCCGAGCCTCAATTCGTCGCTTTTCTTCTTCTTCATTTTTAGGATCAGTTTTTGCTAGGGTATTACCAAAAGTCAAATTGAATATCATTTTCCTATTCTCCCTTTCCAGTTCCCACTTCATAAAAAGCATAAACATGTAAGGTTTATTTGGTGATTGCAATTAAACTGAACTCATGAGAAAATCAGTTTGAGATTAACCATTATTTCTGAAACTTCATTCATTGGAATATCATTATCATGGCTTCAGTGCTTTTAGATGTTTTTCATGTTCATATGACAAACTGCATAGTAATTACAACTGTAGAAATTAGATCCATGAATCACCTAGTGTAGTCACTAATCAGTCATAAACATCAAAATGACCTAGAGACATTTTTTAAAAAAGCACATGCCCTGGTCCCCTCCTAAATCCTTATTTATGACAGAGTCCGAACATATGTATGTTTTAAAAGGCTTCTCAAAAGAGTTTGATTCAAAGTTTTGTCTTGGGTGTTGTATTTGTTGTTGGGAGGTACTGTTGAGGATGTTGTATTGTCACATTACACGGATCCCCTTTATGAGGACAAAGGGAAGAAATTTTTCATGGTTCTTGGTACAAGGAAAAGGTGTGTTTCTTCAGGAAATTTAGTTTGCTTTTAATCTTGTGGACTGACGACTCTTAGAGACACTCACATTTTCCATCTGTACATTGTTAAAAAAGAGAGCCAATCTGAAAATGAAATTAAGAAAACCCTTTCATTCATATTAGCATCAACAAGACTAAATACTCAGGGATAAATTTAACAAAAGTAGCATAAAACTTAGACAGTATTTCAAAAACTACAAAACAGGGGGTCTCTGGCTAACTCAGTTGGAAGAGCATGAGACTCTTGATCTCAGAGTGGTGAGTTTGAGCCCCATGATGAGTGCAGAGAGTACATAAATAAATAAACAGGCAGAGAGGTAGAGAGATAGAACAAACTTAAAAAAAAAAACCTACAAAACATTGTTGAAAAAGGTTAAAGATCTAAATAAACAGCAAAACTAAATAAATAGTTCAGAGATCAGAAGACAACGATATTAAGATGGTTGTATTCCCCAAACTAATCTACAGATTTAGCGCAATCCCTGTCAGAATTCTACCTGACTTCGATGCAAAAATTGAAAAATTGAATTCTATAAAGAAAAACAAAATAGACTCACACTTCATGATTTCAAAACTTACTACAAAGCTATGATAATCAAGATACTATGGTACTGACAGTAGGGCAGACCTATAGATCAGCAGAACAGAATTGAGAGTCCAGAAATAACTCATAAAACTATGACCAACTGGTTTTTAGCAACGATGCCAGTATTTTTCTGTTGGGAGAGAACAGTCTTGGCAACAAATGGTGCTGGGCAATTGGACAGCCACATGCAAACACTTACATACATAATGCAAGAACTGTAACTAGAAAACTCTTAGAAAACATAGGAGCATATCTTCATGACTTTGGAATTTGGCAAGGAATTCTTACATATAAAACCAAAAGAACCGGGCAACAAAAGAAAAAAACATTAAAATTAGACTTTATCAAAATTAAAAACCTTCGTGCTTCCTCACCTTTCCTCCCTCACCCTTTCTTTTAATGGAGGAAAGACTAAGAATATAGTAGATCTTAGACTCTCAATGAAAATGTCAACTTACCTGGGCCTAATATTAAGCAAAATAGTGCCTCTTGAGCATGGAAAAGTCAGAGACAGTTAGATGGTCAGCATTTAGATTGCCTAAGCAGAATTAAGGACTTAGAAACTACTTCTGGTCCTCCAGAGAACACACATTCCTAGTTATTCAGTATTTTTATCTTAAAAACATGTCTGGTTCTTTTTCTCTTAAGTAAGTAATGCACTGCACTGTCAGTGCACAGCCTGACAAAGCGCTCAAACTCACAAACCAGGAATTCGTGACCTGAATCGAAATCAAGAGTCAGATGCTTCACTGACTGAGCCATCCAGGTGCCCCACATAATACTTATTTTAATTTGCTTTTGCTGTGACTTGTATAATAAAACAAGGTATTATCACTGTCATTGAAACTTTTTGGAATTAAGTTATACACTATCTTGCCTTGTATGTTTTTACTTTTGATGTATCATGTCTGTGATTTGTAGATTGTTTATATCTGTCAATGAAGTTGGCATTTCCTGATTTTCAACTTTTACAGAAATATTTAAAACTTACTTTGGCAGTATGACCTCTTGTCTCTAAAGTACTGTCAAAGAAGTCATTTTTTAACAAATACTAGTTCAGAGGTACCTGGGTGGCTCAGTCAGTTGCACATCTGACTCTTGGTTTTGACTCAGGTCATGGTTCCAGGGTCATGGGATCAAGTCCCATATTGGGCCCTGAGCTGAGCATGGAGCCTGCTTGGGATATTCTGTCTCTCTCTCTCTCTTTCTCTCTCTCTGACTCTTCCTCCTTCTCTGTCCCTCTCCCCCATGCACAGGCGCTCTCTCTCAAAAGAAAACAAAAACTAGTTGAGTAAATGAGCTAATCTTTATCAACACTGCCTATATTATAATTCTCTTTAAGCAAAAGTTTATTAAAATTCATCATCAATGATCAAACACAGAATTAAATCAGAGTATCTAGCAATAGTCTGGCAATATTTAATTTCACCCTTTGTTCTTATTGTCTAAGTTTTAAATTTTTGTTTCATGTAAAGGTTGACTGTTTAAGACTATGTTTTTATCTCTAAAAGCAAAAATCAGGGCACGTGGGTAGCTCAGTTGGTTAAGTGTTCAACTTCGGTTCAGGTCATGATCTAACAGTTCATGGGTTCAAGCTTCACATCAGGCTCTGTGCTGACAGCTCGAGCTTGGAGTCTGGAGCCTGCTTCAGATTCTGTGTCTTCCTCTCTCTCTGCCCCTCCCCTACTCATGCACGCTCTCTCTCAAAAATAAATAAACATTAAAATTAATAAATAAATAAAAGTAAAATTAAAAAAAAAACAAAACCACACAGCTTTTGTGCTTCAAAGGACACTACATGAGGAAAGTAAAAAGGCAACTGAGAGTGGGAGACGGTATTTACAAATCCTACAACTGAAAAGGGTCTAGATTATATGAAGAATTTTTTCAACTCAATAAAATGACAAATAGCCCAGCTAAAAAGTGAGCAAAACATCTAACCATGCATTTTTTTCAAGAAAGATATATGAAGAGCCAACAAGCACAAGAAAAAATGCCCAGCCATTAGTTATTATGGAAATGTAAATCAGGACTACAATGAGATACCACTTCATACTACCTGGATGGTTAGAATCAAAAAGGCAGATAATAACAAGTCATAGCAAAGATATAGAGAAATCAGAACTCTCATCCACTGCTAGTGGGAATGTAAAATGGTGCAGATGCTTCTGAAAACAGGTGGTTCCTCAAATGATTATACTGTATGATCTAGCAGTTCTTCTAGATATTTATCTAAGAGAAATGAAAACACAGATTCACACAAAAACATATACAGATGCTTACAGCATTATTCATGGTAGCCTAAAGTTAGGCCCAAACCAAATACTCATCAGTGAGTGAAGAAAATGTGATTTGTCCATATAATGGAATATTTCTAGCCATAAAATGGAATGAAGTACTGCTTTCTGCTGAAACTTGAATGAACTTTGAAAAGATTATGCTACGTGAAAGAAACACATCACAGAAGTCCACATTTTATATAATTTTTTTTCATATGAAAGTCTAGAATACAGGTATCTATAAAGATAGAAAGTTAGTAGTTGCTCTGGGCTGTGGGGTATGTTGGGGGTAATGCCTAAAGGGTACCAGGTGTCTGTGAGGTGATGAAAATATTCTCAAATTGATTACAGAGATATTTGTACATTATCTGTGAATACACTAAAAACCAATAGTTTGCACACTTTAAATGGGTGAACTGTAAGGTATATAATTATAGCTCCACAAAGCTTTTTTTATTTTAAAAAAAAAAGTTCAGTGGCAAATTACTGTTACTTACCTAAGCTGTTGTATTTTGTTTTTTAACTTGGTATCATATCTCTACATATCGAGTACACTTGACTAAATTAGATAACATCAAGGATATGCCTAAATAAAAGCTAAGGAAAACTCTTTTTCAGACTTCTTTGTGAAAACATATAACAAAATAATATACACCAAATATTTTGTCTATTTTTACATGTACCCTGAATTACTTTTTGTTTTTTTATATTTATTTCTGCCTTGATGAAATAGAAGTGTTGAGTCTTTCCAAGTAAGATGAAGTGTTGAGTCTATTTTGTTTCACTTTTTTAGAACTGTTTTCACTATTTTAGATCCCTTGCAATCCCTTATAAGCTTTAGAATCAACTTGTCAATTTTTGCAAAGAAGTCAGGTGGAATTCTAACAGGTACTGTGCTAATAAATCTGTACATCAGTTTGGGGAGTATTACCATCTTAACAACATTAAATCTTCTGATCTCTGAACCATTTATTTACTTTTTCCATTTATGGATAGTCTTCTTTAACTTCTTTCAGTAACGTTTTGTAGGTTTTTAAATACTGTTTAAATTTTACACTACTTTTGTTAAATTTATTCCTGAGTATTTAGTTTTGTTGATGCTAATATGAATGAAAGGGTTTTCTTAATTTCATTTTCAGATTGGCTATTTTTTAACAATGTACAGATGGAAAATGTGAGTGTCTCTAAGAGTCGTCAGTCCACAAGATTAAAAGCAAACTAAATTTCCTGAAGAAACACACCTTTTCCTGGTACCAAGAACCATGAAAAACTTCTTCCCTTTGTCCTCATAAAGGGGATCCGTGTAATGTGACAATACAACATCCTCAACAGTACCTCCCAACAACAAATACAACACCCAAGACAAAACTTTGAATCAAACTCTTTTGAGAAGCCTTTTAAAACACAGATGTTCAGGGCGCCTGGGTGGCTCAGTCAGTTAAGCCTCCGGCTTCGGCTCAGGTCAGATCTCACGTTCCTGGGTTCGAGCCCTGCGTCGGGCTCTGTGCTGACAGCTAGCTCAGAGCCTGGAGCCTGCTTCCAGTTCTGTGTCTCCTTCTCTCTCTGACCCTCCCCCTCTCCTGCTCTGTCTCACTCTGTATCAAAAATAAATAAAAACATTAAAAAAAATTTTAAACATACATATGTTCGAACTCTGTCATAAATAAGGATTTAGGGGTGGACCAGGGCATGTGCTTTTTTAAAAAGTGTCTCTGGGTCATTTTGAATGTTTATGACTGTGACTACACTAGGTGATTCACGGATCTAATTTCTACAGTTGTAATTACTATGCAGTTTGTCATATGAACATGAAAAAAGTATGTAAAGCATTACATTTTTGAAAAACTAGAAGTACCGTAAGCCATAGCAATTCTGTTTTCTCACTTACTGGGTGATTTGCTGAGGCTCATCTTCTCCACAGGCTTTGCTAGCTTGGGTTTCTTGATAAAGGTTCCACCGGGCTTATTAAATGGTTGCATCATTTTTCTCTTTATTCCTCTTGCAGCAGCAACTGTCACATTGGTGGGTTTGTTTTGATAGTCAACAACAATTCCAGGTCTATGAATGCTTCCAAAATCACTCATATGCTGCAAATTTGTGAAATCGAGAAATATTAGCATAATATCTAAAGATAAAATATGAATTCACACAAATTTCACCTGTTTTCTAATAATTTTCACCTGAAAATTACCCAGAACTGAACTAAATTTTACATGTCCACTCTGAATAAACACACTGAAAGTTTTGTAAATTATCACATGAACTTAAATACAGTGAATTAGTATTTTTATTTCCAGTAGAATATGGATATTCCCTACCTATTTTTTTATTTTTACCATTCAAAATTGAAATCATAAACAGCAAATGTGCCTGTCAGAATATTACCACTTGTACAACTCTCTGACAACTCCTCTTCAGAGTTCCTAATTGCTATTTTCCCATTAAAAGACCTAAAAAGACATCTTTATTTCACTAAAATCTGGCTTAAGCCTAAGATGCATAAAGAAGACCATATTTGAAGTCTGAAGTAAAAAAGATCCAGTAATCATTTAGGATTTCTCCCTGTTGAAAAAGGGAATGAGAAGGCGAGATGGAACATTAGTATGAAATAGGAGAGTTAAAGCATAACCATGCATCAACTTCCAGGACACACTTCAGATAAAGAATTACATCTGACGTTCCATTCACATTCTTACCTAGAGAAAGATATTCTGACCCAGAAGCCCAAGAAGCAAAAGTTTACAGACGAAGAGTCATCCAACCAAACGACTCTTGTGTCCCTTCCTCTCCTCTTATCATAAACAAAATCCACTACAACACGAGGCTACATGTCCACAGAAATTTATTCTGCTAACCCTACTTTTAGAAGATAAAGATTGAGGAGTAATCTGAAGAGAAGGATCCAATGGGAATTGTACAAGTGAAGATTAAAAAAGAAAAGTCCTGTTGGTTCATCTACTTCATTAACAGGAGGAAAGAAAGAAAAGTCCATTCAGACTAGAATGGTGAACACAAAGTACAGGAATACCTGTTTTTCTATTGTGAAAACGAAATTGATATCTGGTCTCATTAAAAAAATCATTTGCCTAAAGTAATATAAAGCATGAATGTTAAGTGTTTTCCAAATTTTCAAACTGAAATCAATTTTCAATTTCAAAACCCAAAGCCTACTAACCCCAACAATTTTCAATTAACCTACAGTCATTAATTATGATGAAAGAGCAACATATCAGTTGCTTATATTTGTATATTATGCTTAGGAATCCCTATCCAGCCTAGTAAACTTGAATAGATTAGTGTTTCCAGGTAATTTATAGAGTCATATTAGAAATATCTTCACTAATTATCCATTAAAGGTGCAATGCATTTTAACATCATTAAAGGGTAACCATTATAAATGCAAAATTTCTACACAGAAAGGACAAACTACACTGATGTACCAAAGGCCAATGAAGAGACAAAAATGTGTGCCCTACTACATTTTTTATCAGAAGTACTTTCCTCTACAGAGAGAATATTAAGAGTGACTTAAAAAAAAAAAAAAACATTTCTTACATTAAAGCAAAAATACAGTATCTTTCATAGGACCAAACTATAGAACTCCACAATCTACATACACTTACTAGTAAAATTTCATGTCAGTCAAGTTACCTAAGAACATAAGTCATTATCTTTATACTATGTCCTGAAATAAAACACTTGAAGACTGGAATATTTACTCATGTAAGCAATAATTTACAAAAGATTACTTCCTAGGAAGGAGCCAGAGACATGTCTGTACAAGAAGGAGCTTATTTCTCAATATTAAAAACTAGTGACACAAGGGAAAACGGAACACCCAGCAACAGGACATATTGCAAGAGAGTGAGTTAGTAATTATACTGACCACAATTCATTCTACAACCCATTAAACATATCAACTTCTTCACCTTGTAAACATGGCTAAGCTACCCTCATCTATTACCGACTTTTAGTCCCTTGTGTTGAATGTGAAATATGGAGCTCTGAAGAAATTCTATGTGCTAGAGTTAGCAGCAAAATATAAACATTTTATCATACATTGCACCTTTAACCTACTCAAAAACTCCAAAGGGTTTATTACCTTTTACAATAATCCAAGAACTGTCCCACCAGCAAAACTGCTAGTGTTTTACAAGGAAAAATGCAACTCCTTTTAACCCCTTTTAGACCAAAACCTAATATCCTCACCTTTTTAATAAAGGGAGATTTGGCAAAACTTATGAACAATCATCTCACACTGCCACTTAGTTTCTGAAGTGCTGGAAAAACTTTTTCAGGCAACCTAAAAATTATGCTTATGATTCAGCTTTTGCTTCAAAATACACTGGGATGAACAGTGTTTATTCTAGTTGAAAACCATGGTCTTGAAAGGGTTTAAAAGAGTGACTAGTGAAAAGAATCTGAAAAGATTCTGTTGTACTTACTCCTCGGCCTCGGCCTCTGCCTGTTGATGGTCCTCCAAAAGCATCATAGTTTCTGCTTCCAAACGTACTTTCAGGATAAGCAGGCGTTCCTCTCCCCCGAGAGCCTACAGGTGCAGGCTTCATATGGGGTGAAGAAAAACTGCTGTAGGAAGAGTAATTCTCTCTTCCTCTGTCCTCCATAAACCCAGGCCTCAATTTTGAACGGGAGTAAGGTGCTTCCCAGCTAGACCCGCCCTGGTTTCTACCTCCGAAAGAGTCAAGGCTATTCCGGTAGGAGCTCTCAAATCGACCACCATAACTACCTCCGAAGCGGCTTTGTTCGGGTTCATTAAAACCATAGCCAGATCTGTACAGATCTCGCCCACCCAGAGAAGACCTGGAGTCGTAAGACTCATAAGGTCCAAACCTGGAAAAGTTGCACAGTGAGGGAAAAAACAAAAGTAAGCTTACTAATGTTAGACAATTCAAAAGACAAATCATCAGATGACATTTATCAACTAAAATTCATTTATACCATACTGGTTTGCACAGTTCTACTTTTATTCACACCCTGATTAGGGCTGGGCAGTTCAACATGAGACCAGATAGAAAGCTATCTGGGTCAGTTTTTAAATATGAATTGAGTTAAGTATACCTTAGCTTAAAAATCTGCTTCATAGCAGCTTTTCTATTTTATTAAAAAGATTTGTCTGTCAATATTTAAGCCCAGCCCTAGTCTTGGAAAAAGTCATTTGCTAAAGTTCACAAACTACTCAAACTTTCTTTGAATCCACCCCTAGTATTGGAAAATATCAAATATTTACAGTATTTTGGCTTTCAATAGGGACATAAATTGAAGACTATACCAATATAGTCTATTTGTGACACAGAAGAGATCCTTTTTGCACCACTAAAAATCTATGTAACAAAACTGCTTCATTGTGTCTGTAGCAGTCAAAATTTTGAGAATTATCTCTGGTTATGAAATTTGATATCCTGCCCAACTTTGGGTAAGGTCAATAATCAATCCTCAGTCACTTTCCACTTGTACTCTAGCAAATCTAACAAATCTAGAATAAGCACATAAAATAGAACATAAAAGTAAAAGACCACCAACATATACCCTCTGCATGTGAATTTTCAAGGCAGATGAGAAAAGACTACATTTTACGTCTTCAATTATTTAAAAAATTATTTCCTGGCAGGAAATTATCACATAAAACTATTCTAAAAAACGGAGCACACAGTCTCCTCACATTTTAATAGAGTCGACAGAAGAAACAAATCATCTTACTTCTCACAAATCCAAAGCATGGATTACAAAAGTTGCTTCATAGCTTACAACATAGTTTTATAAAGGCCCACAATTACACAAGATAAACGATAACATCTACATAGTTTATCCACATCACATTTACAATGCAATAGGGCAATAACGGATATATTAAAGCAGTTAAATGTGTTACATTACTTCAATTATTTACAGATCACTAAATAGAATGTACTATTTACTTCTGAATCCTGATAACCATATAAAAATTATTCCTCTTTCCAACTCTTTTTAAAATATCTATCACATAAGCAAAATTGTTGTATCTACTCATTTTCTTGACTTTCCTCTACTGTTAAACCATAGTGGCACACTTGAAGCAGAAAGAAGGAAAGTAAAGCATCATTCAGTTCATACTTAAGGAATCTGGATCCTTCAATTTATGAAGAAGGAGGATAGTTTCAAATGCTACCTAACTAGTTATATGTAGTAGAAATATCTATTTCTCAAAAGGTATACCCTCTTTGCCTGAAATGTGGTCCACCCTAAGTACTGAGTAGTTCAACTGGTGTTAAGCTTTACACAGTATCAAAAGTGAAATATAAAAACAATCTAAACTCTAGTGCATTAAAATAAGCAAAGGTATAGTATTCATGGCTTTAATACAATGCTCCTAGCTTAGAGCACAAGTGTTTTTGGTCTAAGTAGTATCTGCCAATAAATAACCTAGACATGGAATTAAAGAACATTTTATTTTTACAATATACTCTTACAACTTACTCTAAAATTAAAATTAAAAAAATAACTATCTTAAATGTTTCTTAGAAAACTGAATATTGCTAGACTGGTTCAGTTAAACTCATTCCAGTCCAAGACTGCTTTCCTGCTTTACAGAACACCCCACATCAGAAAAGACACTTTTAAAAATCAAAAAGAAAAAGTTTCATAGATCATAATTCCAACAAAATTTTTATATCATTTGTTCAAAACATTCTGACTGATGAAGAGTTAAAATTAAAAGTAAAAAAAAAGTTCACTGCTAAAGACAGAAAAACTTACTCTATTATAGTGAAATGAAAATAGTTACTTGAAATTTTCCTAAAATAATGTCTACCAGTAATCCTGAGATAATTTTTATAACCATTAATTAACACCTCTAAACATTTAAAGTGATTATTCAATATTAAATAGTGAAGTTCAAGCATCATAACATACCTAACGAATACTTAAATTATAATATCCAGAATCTTATAATCATCTAATTATTTGGCCAAGTGATTAAGCAATTTACCTGCTACCCCCACCACCACCACTGTGATTGTCCATGCCATATGACTGGTTTAGGTAGGAGTCCATGGATCTTTGACCCCCATAGGATCCATGGCCATAGTCACGGTCCATCCCTATAAAGAGTTTAAAAAGAAAAAAATTAAATGACGCTCACCTTTACTGGCACTCAAAAGAAGAATTTTTAGATAAATATCCTTGAATGTCAGACCTCCATAAGATCCGGGGCCATAATCACGATCCATTCCTAAAACAGAGTCAGTAACAAAAGGTCAGTCAGTAAGATATACCATTCTCTTTGACAATCTTTGCATAAAACACCAGATAGTCATTTCAATGATCTGAGATAGCTTAAATGATAATTCATCATTAACATTTAAGCTAAACTCATAGTACACACCGAAGGAAAAAAACCTCACAGATAATAATCTACTGAAAAATCAGATTTGCTAATAAACCTAATTTTTCAAAAAAACATTATCAACTAAAAAGTTCTATATTAGAATTATTTTCAATTTAACCAATATCTATTTGACTAGGGTACTACTTTAAGGTTCTGTAGTAGGTATTACATAGTATATAATTAATAATAAATAATCCCTACTCTCAAAAAGTCAGGATTTATTTAATGTGAAAAAGAAAAATTTTTGTTATAAGTATAGTTTCTTGCATCTAACTGCTCTGAAAAGATCTAAAAACTCCTAGGCAGCCACATTTTCAATTAGCCTAATTTAAATTTGTTCATATGTTAACCAAAATAGACATTTTTAAAAAGTAAACTCATGGAGTAGGGGGCCAATCTGTGGTAGTACCCTAGAAATAATAACTCAACAAATGTTTAAATCCTCAAATACTCTGAATAAAGAGAATGAATGTGAGCTCCAGCAAGACAAAGCACTAAAAATAAAGTCTAACAGAGTAAGAGTACTAAGCATATTTTATTACACTGTAATTCCACCTATATCCCAACCTCTGACGTGAAAAATACAACAAAAGTGGTAATAAATTTACTATGATTATAAAAATAAAAAAGTTTTCAATCATTTAGAATGTGTCCTATAAAGTCCTTTAAAATCATTACCACCCTCCCCAAATTTTATAAATACAACAATATACACAGAGCAAATATCTTAATTTATATTTTTTAAAACACTAAATTTTAATTACAATCATTTAAATATTTCTGATCCTAATAATAATGACAACAGCAACAACTTCACAAAAACACCACTCAGAATCTTGCAACTTTAAAGCTAGAAGCAACCTAAATGATAAAATGCAATCTTCTCATTTTATAGATTAGGGAACTAAAGTCCAAAGTCCAATATGTATCCACCCTTCTAGCTTTATGGTGTTGCTTCTATGTGAAACACTCTTAGCTAACACCCCAAATATCTGCTTCTTGAAATCTTCTCATCTTTTAAAAGTCCATTTCAAATACTAACCCTTCTAAGAACAAATTCAACGACACCATCTCAGTTGATTATCATCTCTTTCTTCTAAACATCTACAAGTCTACAGCTCTTATATGGTGCTTATGATACACTGCCTTACATTCTACTATTTGTGGCCTCATCCTAAATGTACACTCATCTTGTGGACAGGGTCTGATTTCTACTAATTTTGTATATACCCCAGAGCCATTGTTCTCATGGAATAGTCTCTTCACCACTACAAGTTGCTAGGACCCTTTCAGGGATCCATGAGATCAAACTATTTTCATAAATAATACTGCAACATTACTTGCACTTAAGAGGCAAAAAGTACTGGTGGGTAAAACTGCAGGTCCCATGCCACAAACCAAGGCAACGGCACCAAACTGTATTAGCAGTCATTGTAGTCCTTAATACTGCACACTTGCAGTAAAAAAATAATAAAAGTGCCCTCTCTACTTAAAAATTTTCTTGATGAAGCAGTAAGAATTATCAATTTTGCTAAACCATCACCTTTGAGTACACCTTCTTTCTGATAGTCTGTAGTGAAACAGGAAGTACACATAAAGTAATTTTGCTGCATACCAAAGTATCACAGTTCTTGCCAGGAAAAGCCATTGTCCAAGTGCTTGGTTGTGAACCGAATTAGCCATTTTTACAAGGAACACGATTTTTACTAGTCAGACAGACTAACTGAGCATTTGGCATTTTCTCAAAAATGAACATAGTAAAACTGTCACTTCAACGAAAACAAGTAACAGCCTTTGCTGCCAATGATAAAATTTGAGCTTTTCAATAAAATTTAGAATTGTATGAAACTTGTTAAGTACCAATAAGCATAACAGAACACAAAAAGTTTATCAATATATTTTTCATACTAAGACTTCAAATGGGGTGTATAATTTACATTTATAGCACATCTAAATTCCAACTGTCCACATTCAAGTGCTCAATAGTCACATGCGGCTTGTGGCTACCATATTAGACCACACAATTCTAGATTAATAAAACTGTCAACTACTTGCCCCCCCTTTTTTCTTAAGAGAGAGAGCACAAGTGGAGGAGGGGGTACTGGGGTGGGGGGGAAAAATTCTTAAGTGAGCTCGACACTCAGCACAGAGTTTGACATCAATTATTTGTCTTTAGAGTTGGTAATTTATTCTTATATTATCTCAGATAGAGGGCAATTTTGAAATTAAAATAAAAATTTCAAAATAAAAAGCCTTCCTCTAAGCCTCATATTAAAACTAATCTTTGAGCTAGCTTCAGTTAGACACATAAAGCAAAATGTTTCATATTTTGTCAATTTTGAGCTTGCAGAGGCTGCCTTTAGATAGTAAATCTTTTAGTTTTTTTATTCTTTTTATTTCACTATGGAGTCATAAATTACTAATATTTATTGAACACCCACCTTATGCCAGGCACAAAAATTAAGAAAGCTACATAGCAATGATTTTTGGCTTATTATTCACAGAAAGGTACTATTCAGTTAATTAAAAAGGAAAAAAAGGAAAAATCTTTTTAATGATTATAAGGATATAGATTCTATAAGATGACTGCTTCTAGATAAACAATATTCTAATATTCTTCGTTACCAAATGAACTAAGAAATCACTTTAAAAACAAAACTGAAAGAATATAACATATCTTTATTATTATTTAAATGAAAGTAATTCACCCAAAGTAAAACTGACCTAATATTTTAAATCAAATCTATCCTATTGCTCTGATGACTCTATAAGCTCAACAAATGTTAAAACTCAGTTACAATTAAATCATAAGGAAGGAGCTGAAAAGTAACAGGAAAAACACTGACTTATCAAAATAATTAACAAGTTGTGTGACACCAAGTCTTAAAATGGGACCGCTTTTCACCACCTCCACACTACTAGCATTTTGAGACAGGCCACCAACATCTCTAACCTACGTTACTGCAACAGCTTCCTAACTAGTTTTCCTGCTTCCACTTTTGCTTCCTTCCTGTTTATTCTAAAGAAAACAGCCAGAATAATTCTCTTAAAATGTGAATTTAAATCATGTTCAGGGTACCTGACTGGCTCTGTCAGAAGAACATGCAACTCTTGATCTCAGGGTCATGAGTTAGAGCCCCACACTGGGTGTAGAAATGACTTAAACTTAAAGTTCAATACTAACTTCCAATGGCTTCCCATTTTGCCTGAAGTAAAAGCCAAACCCTTAAATAATCCGTAAGGCCGTATACCAGTGGCTTTTAACCAAGGACAATTTTGCCCTCCAGAGGACATCTGACAATCTCTGAAAGCACTTTTGGTTTTCACAACCAAAGAGCAGGTGCTGCCCACATCTAGTGCACAGAGGCCAAAGATGCTGCTAAGCAGTCCACAACGCACAAGACACCCCTCCACAAAGAATTATCTAATCCAAAATGCTAATACTTGCAGGGCACTTGGGTGGCTCACTTGGTTCTTAATTTTGGCTCAGGTCATGATCTGACAGCGCAGAGCCTGCTTGGGATTCTCTCCCTCTGTCTCTGCCCCTTCCCCAGCTCATGTGCTGACTCTCTCAAAATAAATAAACATTAAAAAAAAAAGTCAACTGCTACATCTGAGAAATCCTGCCCTATATGATCTACCCATGACTTCTTAACTTTATCATCTACCATTCCCGCCTTCACCGCTCCACTCTAGGTACACAGGCCCTCAGCTGTTCCTCAGGTGCAGTACACCACACCCATTTTGTACCTGCCACTCCCTCGGCCCGAAATGCTCTTTCTCTGTATCTGCACTGCTCAATCCCTCCACTCTTACAGCTCTTTATTTTCTATTATCTCTTAAATATAAACAAATTATCTTTGGTTTTCAATGCCTCTCACTACACCTCACCACTCTTAACTCTGTCTTAGGACTGTTCAGCAAAAATCATCGGCTCTAGTCAAAATATTAAGTCTCTCTGAAGCACAATGTACTCAGCTGTACCTTTATTCCTGCTTTCCCTCTGTCTGGAATGCTTTTTTTTTTCTTTCTGCTATTTATATAAGAAGAGTTACTATGAAGCAGGAAGGAAACATGGAATCACTGAAAATACAACTTCCTTCCAAGACATGGTGTGGAGGAAATTTGGAACTTGACATGTTTTCAAGTACCTTCTACTTCATTTTAGTCACTGGAAAATACAATGATAACAATGAATTGTATTGTTGGCTTTGTTTGGTAATGAGACATCTTTTATTTCCTAAAGCCTACAGCATTCTTCCTCTAGATAGCCATGGCTTGCATCCTAACCTTCTCAAATCTGTGCTCAAAGGTCACCTTAGCAGGTCCTTCCCCAACGCACATACACACCAACACTACCAACCTCCCCTGTGGCATTTTGCTTCTAAGCAATTGTTACCATCTAATACACATTATGTGTTACTTCTTTATCTTGTTTACTTTCCACTTCATCCCACTAGATTGTACACTCCCCACAAGGGCAAGAATATTTTCCATTTTGTTCACTGCTATATATTGCCAGTTCCTAGAATAGTATCTAATACACAGCAGTCACTCAAATATTTGTTAAATGAAGTCAAATTACATCTCTGAAATTAAGTTCATTTATGAAGTGTAGATAACCTAGATCTCAAAGTGTTGTCAAATAATGATCTTTAACCAGCAATGCATCCCAAAATCATTTAGAGTACTTTTTCATAACATGCACAACTAGGGATTACTTATATAAAACTAAGATTCAAGAGGACTAGAGTATGACCTGTATAGTTACACTTTGGGAAAGCTCCCCAGGTGACTCTAACAATCACCCTCAGATGAGAACCACTGCTGGAACTAAAATTAAGAGAAAAAATAAAAGTCATAACATTAGTAAAACGTTAACCCAAAAGGACATATGCACCCCCATGTTCATTACAGCTTTATTTATAATAGGTAAGGTATGGAAACAACATAAATGTCCACTGAAGGATGAAAGGATAAAAAAGATGGGGTACACATATACAAGGGAATAGGACTCAGCCATAAAAAGGAATGGAATCTTGCCACTTGCAACAACATGAATGGACCTTCAGGGCATTATGCTAAGTGAAATAAGTTACAAAGCAAGACAAATGTGTAGATTTCACGTGTACATGGAATCTAAACAAAACAAACAAAAAAGCCAAGTTCATAGATACAAAGAACAGACTGGTGGTTTTGAGAGTGGAGGTGGGCAAAGGGAACCAAAAGGAACAAACATCCAGTTATAAAAAAGTAGGTCAATGCGGGAAAGAAAATAACTCATGAGATATAACGTACAGCACGATGACTACTGTTGGTAGTACCTATTGTATATTTGAAAACTGTTAGGAGATTAAATCTTCAAAGTTCTCATTATAAGAAAAAAATGTAATTATGTATGGTGATGGATGGTAACTAGAATTATTGCAGTGCTCAGTCTCCCAATGTCTACAAATAGTGAATCATTTTGTATACCTGAAATTAAAATAATGTATATAAATTGTACTTTAATATAAAACTAAAGTGAATCTCTTAAAAAGTCATCACCATGATAGAAATTTCTAAATTTCTTTTTGCATCACTGCACATTAAGAAAATAAACTTCTGGGGCACCTGAAAGCTGAGTCAGTCAGTTATGTGTCCGACTTCAGTTCAGGTCAAGATCTCACGGTTCGTGAGTTTGAGCCCCGTGTCAGACTCCATGTTGACAGCTCAGAGCCTGGAGCCTGCTTCAGTTTCTGTGTTTCCCTCGCTCTCTACCCCGCCCCCACTCTATCTCTGTCTCTCAAAAACAAATAAACGTTAAAAGAAAATTTAATAAATAAATAAGAAAAAGAAAATAAACTTCTGGCCTGGTATGATTCAACATGTCAAAATCCTACATTCAGACATTAAATCCAACTCTCTGGTAAACACTACTAGAAATTAAAGCCTTTTATCATTCCAAATCTCTCTTTGGTAAATTTATTAGTCCTACTCACTCCAGTTTAAAATCTTGGACTTGTTTTTATCCATCCTTCTCAATTTTCTACTCACTACTAGAAAGTCAGCTTGCAAGTTGTATTAATTTTCTCTAAAAACATCTTAATATTTTCAAAATTACTATTGTCAACTCCCAGGTTCAGGGTCTTTAAATCCTGACACCTAAATTTATTAAATGGCTTTTTAGCTTATTTTCCAGTTTTCTTTTTCTTTCTCTCTTTTTTTTTTTTAAAGATTTTATTAAGTAATCTCTATATCTAGCATGGGTCTTGAACTTACAACCCCAAAAGCAAGAGTCATACACTCTTCCAGGCAGGCACTCCTAACTTCCCAGTTTTCAATCTACCTAAATGTGGATACAAAATAAAGTTCCTCTGGTAACTTTATTATGACATTCTCTTGTTCAAAACTGTGCTCTTCAGGGGCACCTAGCTGGCTCAGTTAGTGGAACATGCAACCTCTTGATCTTGGGGCTCTAAGTCTGAGCCGCAGGTTGGATGTAGCAATTACTTAAAAATGAAATATTTAAAAACAAAAAAAAACAGAGGCACTTGAGGCTTAGTCAGCTAAGTATCCAACTCTTGATTTCGGCTCAGCTCAAGCCCTGCACTGGGCTCTGGGCTGACAACTCAGAGCCTGCTTGGGATTCTCTCTCTCCCTCCCTCTCTCTGCCCTCTTGCCACTCATGCTTTCCCTCCCAAAATAAATAAACTGGAAAAAAAAGTATTCTTCAGCATTCAATATATACTACTCCCTATATGTTGAGCCTTTCTTGCCCACATCAAATAAAAAGTTCCTCTATATTCTTAGAGATGATACACAGAAATTACATGGATAGCAATTGTTTTCATAAAATGGCACACAGTCTTCTTTATTTAGTATACCTGTTTCAGTTTTATTTTGTGAATCTATTATATCCTGTACACAGCTGAATTTTCCTTTTCTCTGGCAATCAGGATATTTACTTCCACTCTCTGGGGGTCCTTTTTAACCTCACTGAATTCTTTCACATTCTTTGTGTTATCATCCTGTCTGGCAGACCTTAAACTATCAAAATAACACCCAATATTCTGCATACCTCTTATGATTTTATCTAGCTCTGTAGTCACAATTCTAACGTCATGCTTAAGTCAATAAACAATCAGGCTTCTTCATCTGCTCCTCTGGACAGCTCTTTATTTATTAACACATTTAGACACATTAAAGCAAATGACCTCAAAAACAAAGTCAAAATGTATTACAAGAGAAGTGACATAAAACCAAGACAATAATCCACTTAATCTATATTATTTAATACCAAAGCTTCTCAGTCAGCAAAAATAATTCAAATAGTTTCTTGTAACTCATTGCTCTGAATGTAGTCAAGACCTTTTGGAATAAATTAAAGGAATCACAATTCAAATAAAACAAAGAGTCAAACTATACTAAATAGCCCTGACTTCTTCTGATCCCAAATTCCTTAATTCAAAAACTATACATAGCATGACAACATTAACACTGAGCAATGATACATTAAGAGACAAAACAATGACAAACAAGGTAGAACTGGCTTTTCATATTGTTACTTCCTGCGCACTAGAGAAAAACTGAAATGCATTCCTTTAACATTAAAGAGCAAATGAAAGGGGATACTCACCATTAAAGCCCTGATAAGTATTTCTGCAAGCAGAGTGTGTGTAATCTATGAAGACACATTTAACAGAAAGAAATTAGTGCAATGTTAGCAAAAATCTGAAATTACATACTCATCTATTCAAATCAAAAACCAATTTTTAATGCCATTAACTCTATTACCTACAAAACTGGAGTGTAAATAATTACAAACATTTAATATGGAAAAACATATCTCTTCATTATCTCCCCAAGAAGTAGGTTTACCATCCAAATTACTCTAACATAAAAATTAGCCTGTAATACCTGATATATAACAATTGCCAAAAAAGGGAATCCAGTACTGATTTATACAGGGTAACAAAGGGAAGGCAGACAGACTAAATTATGTATCAAATATTGCAAAAAGGGCCATCAGAAAAGTGACTGTATGTATTATATATTTTTTCAAAGTCACTATATTTCTTTTACACATCTGCTCTCTAAAATTTTCAAGATCTTATTTTAGAATGCATATACACATACATATGAGTGCCTTTACTGTCTCTATCCAGAATGTCACATCACCAAACACCATATTGGCAATTTCTGTCAAAATGGATTTGGCAATTGTTAAGTCCTTTATTAGTTTTACTAATAAATACTAAAAGAAAGGAAGTTCATACAGCGATCCCTTGACTACAACAGAAACCAGCTACACTACATAGGATTAGATTCGGATATACTGTTAGTCAAATTCCACTCCCAAATACAGCAGTAAAGGAAAAAAGAAGCCAGAAAGAGGGGGATTATTTTCTCACTGACACGGTTTATAATTTTATCACTGACACCGTTTGGAACTGTAGGCACATGGTGACAATAAAAAGTAAGCATACTAAGTTTTATTATTGTTTTCCAATTGTCTACAGAAAATGGATTCCCTTGGGGAGGGGGAGGGGACCGGATGGCTCCAATTGTTCCCTCCCCCACCTAGGCAGCTTCTGCTGTACCTTGAGTGTTGGTACAAGCATCAAACTTTGGTAGGAAAACAGAGCAATATATTTTTAAGTTTCATTCCCAGCTTAGCTACTTCAAATAAAAATAGTTTTAAGGTATCTATATTAAAATGAGTCAAAGTCCAACCAAAACAAACAAAAACACCAGAATGTGCTACTCTTAACAGCTGGACTTCCTATTTCAAAGTAATTTAAAAGGATCCACAAAAGGGTTATTCCAGGGATGCCTAGGTGACATAGTTGGTTAAGAGTCCTCTTGATTTCGGCTCAGGTCATGAGATCAAGCCCCACGTCTGACTACACTGACAGCTTGGGATTTTCTCTCTCTCCCTCAAAATAAATAAATGAACTTTTGAAAAAGTGGGTTCTTTCAGCCTCCTTTTATATACTTAGATTTGGCGGCTTTAATTCTTTTTTGGCATGAAATCAAATCAAAAATCAAAAGATCATCTAGTCAGACTCCAGCGGAGATCACGTTACATTCAATGTTAAATATAATTGTTTTGTTTGGGTTAGGGGCTTACAACCCGTTAGCGAGCTGGTTTTAATTAGAAACGTCTGGTTACTAGGGATTAAGTCCAGTTTAATCACTGAAACCCTTTTTCACGTCTCCCTAATGCTCTCATTACTAACGACTTATTTTATCTTGACACCAATTCCTATAAAAGTTGGACAACATCTGAAGACAAAGTGAAAACCAAATTCATTGTATTCGGGGGAGCCTGGGAGAATGGTTTAAAGAATTCGTGTGAGCGACCACTGAAAGGTATTGCGGAAATACGGTTTATTTAAACGTTCAGCCCAACGCAGGCGGCTGGGCGCAGAACTGAATTTGAAGGGCATGTGATGCTGTGCCAGAATTCTAACTTAAGTCCCATCCATACACAATCCAGAGGGAAAATGCTTAGGTTCAAGGAGCTATTTCAAATTAGGGATTAACGACCAGGCCATGTGTGTGGATAAACACCCTAGAGTGCTAACCAGTAACGGCTTAGGTTTTCATTCGGCACAGAGATCTACCTATACTTGTCACTTACAGACGCCCTTTAAACTCATCTTAAAACTAAGATGAGAAACATCACTGTGATCAAGCCTCTGAAAATCCTATCTGTTAAGGAGCAACCTGGTTGGGGATTTACTAAACGACGAGCCGGGTCGCCGCCCTGTGGGGCGAACGCGAGACAAGGCCCGGGAGGCCCCACCCGCCCCTCCGCCCGAGACCGGCGAGTTGGAGGCGTCGGGGCAATTTCCACGCGCCGGGGCCCGGGCGAGTCCGGAGCGCGAGTCCGGGCCCGAGTCCGGAGGCCGCGGCGCTCTGGGCGCGCCCTTCCCCTCCCCGAGGCCGGCACGGAACTCCCAGGTCCCCGGCGGCAGCGGACGCCGGGCGGGCGCGACAAAGCGCGCGGGTTCCCACACAGGCCGTTTCCGGGCACTGGGCCCGCGACGGGCGGGCGGCCTCCGGGCCCGCAGAACAAAGCCCACACGGCCATCTTGAGGCCGTAAACAGACCCCCGGGGCGTCCACCCCGCCTCCCGCCCGCCGTGGCGACCAGCCAGGGGCGCCGCTTACCGTCTTCGAAGTCCATGGCGGAGGCTCGGGGCTCACAGCCTCGGCGACGCTGGGCTGAGCTGTGGCCGACGGCTAGCGCCCGCGACCCACGGTTCCACACCACCAGTCTTCGCGACCGAGAGCGGCGCTACCGGCCCGGGAGCCGCAGGCCACAGCGAGGCTGAGGGGCGGGGCCGGCCGGCGCTGCCAGCCGCCGCAGCGCGGCCTGCGATTGGCTGGCGCCGGCTGGCGGGCGGGCCCTCGAGTGGGGGCGGGAAGGAGGTCCTCTGTCGCGCTCCCGGGTGCTGACCCTCTGGGAGCAGCTGAGGAGGAAGGAAGGTGGAAAGAGGAGTGCCTAAGAATGACTAGGGTCTCGGGAGAGCGAACTGGGTGTTCGGGAAATGCTGACTGCGGCCCGCCATGTTTGATCCTGGCAAGAGCGAAAAGGATCTAGTTGGAATACCTTCCTCCTGCCCAAACTAATAAACCACGTGCCGACCTTTTGCGTTTTATTGGCTGGTGATGACTGCACAGAAAATGTTAAAGTGTTTTTGGACTTTTTGCTGTGGAGATGCAGAAGTCCCAGACGATTTTTACAACTCTGTGAGCAGAGAACAGATTGCAAGATAGGAAATAATTATGGAAATGATCCAAAACAAGCTATTACGAATTTCTGAATTTTAAGGTCCAAAATGAAAGTGCTGTGCAGGTTCAAAAACAGAGATGATTTGTGGCAGGAGTCCACAGCTTGAAGAATGACCATGCACAAACATCCACACACGTTGGCATTGTATTGTCTCTACTTTGGAAGTCGTCTTGGGGAAGAGGTCAAAATTATTCACCCCACAAGTCAATATGGAAAAAGAAAACTGTTCGTTCTGACCCTGGAGCACCTTGAACTCCAGGTCTAAATTTTTTTTTTCTTTTAGTAGAGCAAATAGTGTCGACAATGAGTTGATTATAGATCAGATATACAATGACAATCTCATAGGATTGGAAACCATGAATCATGAACCACGATTTTGCTCTTCTTTGAGGTCCAACCAGTTTCTAAAACCATGTTCCAAGAAGGCAGCCTGTGGAAATAGTACTGGAGGAAAAACTCACAGATATATTATGTGTATTAGCATAGCCCCAGACCTGGACAGGGCATTGTTTCTTCCCCATCACTTTCCTTCTCCACCCTGATTTATTCACCCATTCTCCACCCTTGTTTTCTTTTTATTCCCCATCTTATACATGTTTTCTAGTCAACTGAGCTGAACATGTTGAAAACTGAACTCATAATTTCCTTCCTCAAACCTGCTCATCCTCCTTTATTTTTTCATCTCTGTTAGAGGCGTTGTGAGCAACCGCCCACTAATCCTAGCCAGAAACCTACAGGATTCATCTAGTGAAGACACAGCCCTCTCCCATCCTCTCACGCCAGTTCATACTGAAGTCTTTCATCTGCTTATTATCTCTTAAAGTTTCTTAAACTTGTTCCCTTCTCTCCATCCCCACTGCACTACCTGCAGGGCCTAACTACACTCATTCTCTCTCTCTCCCAAACTGTTGTATCTTCCTAAATAATTTCTCTGCCCTTTTGCCTTGACTTCTCAGGCTTCCCAGGGCTGCAGTGTTCTAAACACGAATCCAAACATCTCATCATGCATCTCTATCACGGATTAGATCAAGGCAAAGCTAGGTAACCTAGAGCACATGCGGATCTGGCCACTCTCTGACTTGCCACCTTCCTATATTTCTCCCTCCTCCCCTCTCCTATACTCTCTCCCTTTTGTGGGTCAATTTTAAACCGCTTCCGAAACCATCCCTATGCTTTTTTATGCTACTCAACTTTTATTTGTGCTTTTCTCTCTGCTTCTGATACCACTCAGTTAACCCTACCCATTCTCAAAACATAGTTCAGGATTTACTTCCTCTAGAAAACACTCCACATCCCATCCCTGCACCCTAGGCCAGTACTTCTCAAATATTAACGCACATATGCTTCACCTAGTAATCTCATTAAAACTCACATTCACAGTCAGTCTGGGTTGGGGCCAGAGTCTGCATTCCTCACAGGTTTCCAGGAGCTGCTGCTGCTGTTGCTCAAACCATACGTGGAGTAGCAAGGCCCTGAGCTAACCTCTGTTACAACACCGTCTCCCTTGCAGTAAATACTCTGTTTGGCTTTATGTCTACCCACATTCTAAACCCTTTGAGATTAGAACCAAGTCTTCTTTGTATCCTAGTGCTGAGCACATATATTTACTAAGTAAAACTGAGCTCTCTTGACTTTTTTTTTTAAGGGTAGACTTAATATTTTATTGTCACATAATCAGATGGCAATGGGGTAGACAGTCTTCATACTTGATCTTTCCATAAATAAAAAAAATTTATAAGTTTTCAACAGCCAATGGCTGGTTATGTTGTCAGAAAACATAATTAGATTAATTCATTAATGGTAGCTTCAATTTTTCCTTATTCGCTCCAGAAAATTCACCCACCTTTTGTCTCTTTAAGTTGGCATGCATTTGACTTCACACTCAGAAGCAACATCCTGACAGTCATCCATGTCTACTTCAAGGAATACCATGTTGGAATACTTCTCAGAGAAGGAATGAAAGAAAGGCTTGATCATTTTGCAAGGCCTATACCACATGGCTGAGAAGTCAACTATTACAAGTTTCTCCCCTGCACTGTTCAAGGCTTCATGAAAAGCATACTCGCTCTTGATCTGCTTCTCCGTTTTGGCGGCTGGGGTCTGACGAGCAACCGTAGGGACCATGAAAGTGGATCCGAAACACAAGACAGAGTCCTCACTTGACATTTTTAACTTTTTATTTTTCTTGATATCATGGCAAAGAAATGGTTTGTACCCCATGGTATTGAGGTCTTTGCATGAGTGTAAGAAATTAGAATTGGGTCATTATTTGTATTTGTGTGTTATATGCACGTGTGCACACACACACTCACCCTTCTCTCTCTCCTGAAAGAGTAAACTACCAGTCATGGAACACCTAAGTCGAGAAGAAAACTGGCCTCAGGACAAATGCACGGAGAGCCAGACTACACAGATACCTTCTCCCCTCCTTCCCTTCCAAGGCAGAGGCCGGTGGCCATACCTAGATACCCCACGATACCTTATAGGCCTTGCAATACCCGAAAGTCCATCAAGTCATCCCTTAATTCCTTTACCGAACAAATATTGATTGAGCACCAACTGTATGCCAAACATTTTCTTCCTTCACTGTCATCTCTTTCCAGTTCCCCAGAAACTAGCCAGGCGACAGAGCCTGTTCCCACTTGTTTAGGCTTAGATTTTTACCCTGAGGAGCCAAGATTTTGTTCAAAGTCTTAGACTATTTCATCCTCCATTTATTTCGCAATAGGTGGCAGGTTAGTAAATGCCAGAGCAGCAAAGCCTACTGGGAAAGCAGAAGAGAATATGTTTTACTAAGTGCAGAGGTTAAAAGGATGTATGGATTGAGGCCAAGAGAAGCCTGCAGGGAGAAAGAGGAAATGGGGGTGGGGGGCACTACACCTAAACCTGATCCTGAGGGAGCTGTCAAAAAAGCCCCACCACTACCCTCCCCAGAACGAGAAGAGCGAGGTGTGTGGACTCGCTGAGGACTCAGGGACCTCTGTTCCTCACCTCCTGACCCTCCACCTACATACCTTCTGCTCCAACAACACAGAACCATCTGCTGTTCCCCAAACAAGCCATGTATTTTCACAAGCCTTTTCTCACCCCGTTCTCTATGCTTCTACCGTGTTTCCTTTCCTCCTCTGCCATTCTTCAAGGTTCGATATTCACGTTGCCTCTTTTGAAAACTCTCCCCACGCTCTTAGTCAGAATCTCCTTGCCTCTGGGTCACCTCAGTAGTGGCTAGCACAATTGGATTCTTGTGTTAGTGAGTTCATTAGTTGTATTCCTTGTCTAGCTCTTTGTTCATACTCTTTGGGAATGGAGACCCGTCTCCGTACCCCTTTTCTATGGCCTCAAAGGTAGCACATTGGTGCTATATAGTAGCAAAATCACCACTGAAGAAAAGACTGAATCCGACTGAAAGTGAGTGCCCAGAGCTTCCATTGCACAAAACCACAGCATCCTATGATTATTTTGGAGAATAAGTAACAGTAGGGTTACAAAAGGGAGTTCTGATTTCACAATGCCTTCATATTTGCTCCAAATAATTCTTCCTCTCCATGTTCTTTAGGGAATTCATAAGTACTTAGAGAGAGAGGTCAAGAACTAAAAAGACTGTCTTAAAGCAGAGCAGCCAAACTTAACATAAATAAAGTAATTCCTACTGAGGGTTCTGAGGACTTACCAAAGGAGAGCTGCTTACAGAACCAGCAATAGAAATCTGCTGAAAACAGCTGGTGTTAATAACAGCACTGAATGGATGTGTTTTATACATATGAGAAGATGTCTCTCTCTGATTTTAATATACAACTAGAAAAAGATGCAGGTGTCTCTAAAAGTTAAAAGGAATAACAATTACAATGATAATTAGCTTTTATTAAGCCCTATATATTAATAAATGTTCCAAAGCACTTTACATGCATTAACTCCTTTTATCTACTTAAGAGTCCTATGATGTAGGGGCGCCTAAGTGGTTCAGTTGGTTGAGTATCTGACTTTGGCTCAGGTCATGATCTTGAGGTTCATGGGTTTGAGCCCTGCGTCAGACTCTGCTCTGACAGCTTGGAGCCTGGAGCCTCCTTTTGATTCTGTGTCTCCCTCTTTCCCTGCCCCTGCCCGCTTGTGTGCACACACATATTCTCTCTCTCTTTCTCTCTCTCTCCCTTAAAAATAAATAAACATTTTAAAAATAAAAAAAAAAGAGAATCCTATGGTGTAGGTAGTACTATTGCCCCCAATTTACTGATAAGGAAACTGAGACCCAGAAAGGTAAAGTTACTTGCCCAAGGTCACCCTGATAAAAAAGAAAAAAAAAAAAGAGTAGAGCCAAGATTCAGCCCCCAGGAGCCTGGCTCCAGAGCCCGCCTGCATCTCTCTATCATTCTGAAGTGGCTACTGTGCTCTGCTGAGCAGCTCTTGTGTGCCAGGGATTTTGATGGACTCTTTATATGCCTTATTTGTATCCTCACAAGAAGATAGGTTAGATCCCTTCCAAATGAGGAAAATTACAGAGAAAGTTAAGTTACTTGTCTAAGACCGCACAACAAGAAATTACAGGTTCCATATTCATGACAATTAGTGTACAATAATGGCCTATAGCTGTATGGAGCCAGCCTTGTAGACTGAATATCATCATCAAAGCCCTCAGGTTCAGAAAAAAAAAGAAAAGGTGGGGTGAGATTTTGCCAATCTCTGGATCATCTTGCATAATTGTACATAATGCAGTCAAAGAGAGTATGTAGCTATAGAAGTGATCATGAATGCTTTGGAGATTCCCTACTTCATCCTGTGCTTTAGATCAGAAAAGTTTTTCAGATCAGAAAAACTCAACGACTTTCATATGCATTTCCCTCCCCCAAAAGCAAGGTGAAATTCCAAATGCAAACATGCTTTCCTTAGGTAAAATTATATAATGTATACATTTCTAGAAAATAAGGTTTATTCCCTATTAAGGGCTCAAACCGCTGAATTATTCCCACTCATTTCATCTTCTTAATGTGTTTAGTCCATCATAAATTTTAATTTTCTAAGTAAACTGAGAGCAAGCTGTCCGCAACATCTGTCAACCCCACTGATTGCCAGAATTGATTTGGTAGATCTGCCCTGCTGGAAAGGTGTCCCCTTTCTTCCTGGCTCTGCCACACGTGTCTCTCCCAAAGCTACATGCTTCATTGAAGAGGATGATTTTCCTAGAGAGAGGAGGACAAGGACGTACAAGGGGTCAACTTCTCTTGCGGGACTATCCAGAACTTGGAAAGTAGGCTATCCCACCTGGCTGTGTGTCTACCACTAGATAATTAGCCACTCGACGGTGGAGATCTCATCTTTGTTTCTCTAGCCCTCTAGAACCACACCTGGCACGTGGTAGACTCTTAAGTGTCTGTTGAATGACTAAGAAGGAAACAGACCCACAGTCAGCTCCTGTCTCTAAATATCTTCAATTCTGCATTAAGGAAACAAATTTAAATATAAATACAAACATACAAAATTCAAACATGTATATATACAGTCTAACCCCCTGCTTCAGAGTCCTAACCCAACACAGAGAGTTTACAAGCAGAAAAAGGGCTCAGTCCTACGAGAGCCAGTAGAGGGCACCACACACCAAATAGAGTCAAGGTTTGGCTACAGAAATGGAGCACGTGTCTATCTAGCTCCTGCTCATCTTAGCCAAATGTTGTATTTCACTCTCTTTGCAGATATTGTTGGGAACAGAGGAAGGAGCCTCTCTCTATTGGTCATTTAAATCAGTGGTTCTCAAGTCTGGCTCTACTCTAGAATCATTCAGGCATTTTTAGTAAGTGCCAGTATTTATTTAGGCTTCACTTTGGAGATTCTTACTTAATGATAAACTGAAAACTGTTATCAGCGCTGATTTTCAAGACATTTGCAAGACAAGGTATTGGTATAAGTTCTCCTCTGTTTCGTTAACTTGTACTTATTGAGAAAATGCCAAGTCTAAAAAAGGAACTTTAGAGATTGAATAATCACACATTAACCAATTGATCCATGTGTGGGAAACGGTGTAACACCTAAACCCTGAACAGGGGCTGGTATAGATACTTGTATATCTTATAACTCTAAAAGCTGGCTTGGTTCCAGTATTCCCCGGAACTACTCTGTAGCCCTTGGGAGGTAATTAACTAATGACAGTAAAGGGCTTTTAAACTGAAACATGTATAAATGCTAAACACAGGAAACACACAGAGGGTTTCCACTGACTGCCAATACTTTACAACCAGAGACAGTTGATGCATCTTTCAGCCAATTTCCCTTTTGCAACTAAAGTCTTCCTAATCCTAAAAACACACAAATTGATAAATGAAAATAAATAAATAAATAAAACCTCCCTAGTCCTTATTTCAAGGGAAACAAAAGGAGTTTCTTCTTTATTTTATTTTATTTTTTAAAAATGTTTTATTTATTTTTGATACAGAGAGAGCAGAGCATGAGAGGGGGAGGGACAAAGAAAGAAGGAGACACAGAATCAGAAGCAGGCTCCAGGCTCTGAGCTGTCAGCACAGAGCCCAACATGGGGCTTGAACCCACGAATATGAGATCAGGATCTAAGCCGAAGTTGGAGGCTTAACTGACTGAGCCACCCAGACACCCCAGGTGTTTCTTCTTGAATGTCTTGCCTACAAACCAAAGACCTAAGAAGATTACCCCGTTACTTTCTCAGAAGTGAGTTTCCACCTCAGCAAAACACCTCATGGTAGTGAGGTTTGTGTGAATGGCTGGTTGGATTGGATCACTGAAGGCGGGGTCTACACAAAAGGGGCCATATTAGGTGGTCTAGTAGGAGTCTTAGCACCGCCCTTCACATCATCTTTGTTTTTAAACCAAAAGATTTGTGCAAGTGGTAATAAATAGTATAAAAGGACTTGCAGTGAAAAGTAACCATCTTTCTTCTTCTCCTTACTTAGTTTTGGTCCCCTCTACAGAAGAAAACTCTGGTTTCATCTTGTGGTAGGGTCTCCTCCCTAAGGAGAGAGAAGAAAAAGGGAGAGAAAACTTCAAGGCAACCTGGCCCTGTGCCTACGTGACAATGTCCCTCATTACCTTGTAAACTGAGACTATTTAATCAAACTACATGTTTGTGTGTGTTACCATATATGGGAGACAAAGAAATAGAAAGAAAATACATTAAAAACTAGGTCACATGACTTCCGGTGCTCAGTTCTTCCGGTAGGAACCCAACAGAGCAGTGTCGGCACAAATAAAGTTGCTTCCTGGAAATTAAAAATCCTCAGTGTCATGATTCTGTGCGAGAGCCCTGCTGCACTCTGAGGTGAGATCATTTGGGGGTTTTTTCCACCGAACTCTGTCTCTCTTCTTAGATTACCAACTTTAGTCAATATCAGCTGACTCCATACTATGAAAACGAGCATGTATCTCACACTACCCTTCTCTTCCTAACATTTAATGGCAGTGATGGTTTTTTATTTCCTCTGTTAGAACTAATCTTTTATGTTTTCAAATAAGGACTCAAATTTCGATTTCTTTTTAATAGAATATCTGTGCATTTCTTTTCTATAAAATGAAGGCATTGCCCCTCCATCACTCCACTTTTCCTTTCCCTTTCATTTTCATCAGCACCCCCTGTGCCACCAACAAAATTCTTACTATTTACACTCTTCACCACAACCATAACAAAGTCTTTCTACTTTGTCTATAGTTTGACTTTAGAAGTTAAAAAGACTATATACTTTCTTCCAAAGAGGTACAGTGTGAATAAGAGAGCAGGTAACTTTACATTAGAGAAAACCTCAGCCAGGTTATCAAGGTCCACAAGAGTGTTAAGTCGATAAGTCATGCTGATAGTATGTGCCCTTGGTTTGATGTGACAAAATGGCACATGACCTTTGTGGCCTTCCCTGCAAAACCCATAACCCCAATCTAATCATAAGGAAAACATTAGACAAATCTCAAATGATGGACATTCTTGATCAGTACTCCCCAAACCGATCAAAGTCATCAAAAACAAGGGAAGTCTGAGAAACTATTACAGCCAAGAGGAGCCTAAGGAGACACGATGACTAAATGTAATGGAAGTAGAAGACATTAGGGAAAAACTAAAGAAATCTGACAAAATATGAGCCTTAGGCAATGATGTATCAATATTCATTCATTCATTATAGCAAATGGATAATACTTACATAAGATGTTAATAATAGGGGATCTCTCTACTGTCCTTACATTTTTCTGTAAATTGAAAACTGCTTTTAAAAATAAAGTTTATTAAAACATAAAATAATGGAAACAAGACAATATGCCACATACACTTTATTATCGGTATAGATAATATCAATATGCTAGGTTCAATATCAATATGCTAGAATGACATGTTCCATGAACGAGTGGTATAACCCCTGGGTCTCTCAAATGTGGCCATTTCTAGCATCAAGGTCAAATTGATTGCCTTTTCTCTGCACTCTGTTAACTGCTTATATTCGTGCCTGGATGTAGTCTGCTTCACGGGTGGTCTGTGATTTCTCCACTCCATTGGCTTCCACCCCTTCCCATTCACACACTTTTCCCCCATGTTTGTTTACTTTTATTTTAGTGGAGTCTTAGCAAGGAGGTTAAGTGCATGTAGGCTCATGCTCCTGTCTAGAAAATGAAGTTTACTTTGCCTTCTGAATGGTTTCATACTCAGTCCTGATGCAGAGTGAGCCAGCTAAGATCTGGCTCAAAGAAAGGAAAGTAGCTTCTCCTCTGAGAGAACACCAAATGGCAGATGTCGCCAGTGCTGCAAATGGGGCCTTGGGCCCTGGCTGCGGTGGCTTCCACAGAGGCTTGTGCAGCACATCTGTCACCTTGGTCAAGGCCAGGCCAAAGACAAGGAGTAGAATCTGGTCACCAAGATGGGCCTACCTGATCAAGGACCTGAAGACCAAGTCCCCGGAAGAGTTCTGTCTCTCTCCTTGTCCATCTGAGATCATTGACTTTTTCCTGGTGGCATCCCTCAAAGATGAGGTCTTGAAGGCTATGCCTGTGCAAGACCAGATCCATGCTGGCTGGGGGACCAGGGTCAAGGCATTCGTTGCTATCAGAGGTTACCATGGAGATGTCAGTCTGGGTGTTAAGTGCTCCAAGGAGGTAGCCACTATCATTTGTGGAGTCGTCATCCTAGACAAATTTTCCATCATCTCGGTGTAGCAAAGCTACTGGGAAGAAAAAACAGCAAGCCCCACTGTGTCCCATGCAAGCTGGCCAGCTCTGTGACTCTGTGCTGGTGTACCTTAGCCCTGCCCAGAGGCACAGCATTGTCTCAGCCCCTGTGCCCAAGAAGCTACTGATGATGGCCAGTACTGACGACTGCTACACCCTGGCTGCACTGTCACCCTGGACAACTTCACCAAGGCCACTTTTGACACCATTTCCAAGACCTACAGCTAGCTCACCTTTGACCTCTGGAAAGAGACTGTCCACCAAGTCTCCCTATCAGTATTTACTGACCATCTTATAAAGGCCCCCCTCCAGAGTCTCATGGAGAGGACCCAGGCTCCATCTCTGGTCACTATATGGTTTTATTCAAGAAAAATGAAGTGAATTAAAACCTGTTTAAGAGAGAGAGAGAGAAGGAAGGGATGGAGGGAGGAAGGGAGGAAGAGAAAGAAAAGAAAGAAGAAAGAAAGAAAGAAAGAAAGAAAGAAAGAAAGAAAGAAAGAAAGAAAGAAAGAAAGAAAGAAAAAGAAAGAGATAAAGAAAGAAGGTATATGGAATAGTACTCTGGCCAATATATAGATAGTCCTTGAGGAGAAACAAGTAGTGCATTTGATCAATCAGTTGCCTTTCTATTACCAGATATTTGCAGAAGCATATTATTCTAACCAATCAGTCCTCATACTTGTTTTCAAAGAAACACATGAGTATAGGAAAAAGTTGTTTTCTTTTCTTTTTCTTAACGTTTATTTATTTTTGAGAGAGAGAGTACAATAGGGGAGGGGCAGAGAAGAGAGGAACAGAGGATCTGAAGCAGGCTCCATGCTGACAGCAGAGAGCCTGATAAGGGACTCAAATATGCAAACCACAAGATTGTGACCTAAGCCTAAGTCCATCGCTTAACCAACTGAGCCACCCAAGTGCCCCAGAAAATGAAGTGTTTTAAACAAAAGGTGCCTGGGGGCACCTGGGTGGTTCAGAGGGTTGAGTGTCCACCTTCAGCTCAGGTCATGATCTCACAATTTGTGAGTTCAAGCCCCGCATTGGGCTCTCTGCTGTCAGTGTGGAGCCCGCTTCAGATTCTCTGTCTCCCTCTCTCTCTGCCCCTCCCCTGTGAGCTCTCTCTCAAAAATAAATAAACTTTTTTTTTTAAAGGAAGGTGCCTGGATCTTTTTACACAGACCCCTATAAAAAGTGCATGTTGCTTCGCATTGTCTTGACTGAAGCAAGTGTAAGCAGTCCCAAAGAGTTACAGAAGAGAGTCCTAGCTGGCAAGTCTTAAAAGGCATTTGAAGATCATCTAGCTCTAATCCAAACCTTTGACTTTTCAGATGAGGACAAGGGGCTACTTCTCCAAGGCCACTTACCTAACAAGTGGAAGCAATAAGACTAGAAAATGAGTAAGGTTAACCCAAGGAGCTTTCTGACACGCACCTCATGCTGAGTCTTGAATAGTTGTTTTCACTCACTTCTCTACAATTTCCTCCCCTCCAACCACATCCTTTCAGGAACTCTAAAAAGAGGACTGGAGAGAAGGGCAGGATGGAGTAGGAGGATAAGAGGGCTCTGGCTGAGAAGGGGTCTGTCTCATTTTTTTCCAGGACCTACTTGCCCTAGCTGGGATCTGTGGACGAAGCAACTAACTTTGGGGACCCACTCTTCACCCTCCCCCCCCCTACTCTAAATCTGCCTGGGAGAGGGAGAATGCAGATGGCATGGTTTGGCTCTAGTTGTTTTGACAAAATACGTGTTCTGGCCCTAGAAACTAATGAAGCTCTTACAGAAGGTAGCAACGTCCTATGTACATAGTACACCATTCTCCCAAATATTGTTTTATGACCTAAATATTTCCACTGATACAAATTATTAAGAGAAGAAAAGTGATAATTTTATGATGTTTAGTTCAGTAATTAATATAAGACAAAGGCATTTCCCCCCATATCATTTAATTTCTGTATTGTTTTGTTTTGTTTGCTTCAGGAAACAGAAGAGGAGAAAGAACAATGTTCACGGTACACTTGATTTCATTTAACTTCTAAAGCACAAAGTAACAAGGAAGAGGTCCTACCACACGTTCTACAATTGTCCTCTGTAACTCAGTTTCCTCCAGGACAACCATTAGAATACCCGTGGAGGATGTAACTGCAGAACCTACTAACTAGGCCATATTCAATCATCAAAAATCATGGTGGGAATGTGCTAATATGCAATATCCCTCTGAACCCCATGTTGCAAATGCACCACACCTTCCTGGATGTTAGCTCTGTGATGCACGGAGACCTCACCTCTGCATGCCTCCACTAATTCTCATTAATTTTTCTGGAATTGAAGAAGGATAGTCGTTACTCAGCAACTTTTCTTATTTATGAGGGATAGCCTTTGTCTCTCTTAGCAACTTCTCTCTAGCCTTCCAGATTCATGTCTTTTGAGCTGTACCTTGCCAGAGAGTTAGAGGTTTCCATACTAGGAAGGATCTTCTAATTTTTTACTTAAGAATATTGGCAAGTGTGAGGTTAATTTTGTTCATGTTTATCTACTTTGGGGGGGGGGGGAAGGGGAAGGGGTAGAGAGAGAGGGAGACCTAGAATCTGAAGCAGGTTCCAGGCTCAGAACTATCAGCACAGAGCCGGATGCAGAGCTCAAACTCACCAACCGTGAGATCATGACCTGAGCCAAAGTCAGATGGTTATCCGACTGAGCCACCCAGGCACCCCTGCAAGTGTGAGTTTAAAAATGAAGCCTCTACATTGAAAATATTTGTTGTGGACCTGAAACTAAACATTCAAAAATCTCAGAAAGGTTCACCCTCCAAACCAACAAATGCCTATTTAAGGATGACGAGACAGCCATATAAAAGCTATTTGGAAATAAAAATATATGGCTGAGATATAATAGCTGGTTATTATAGGCCTATTAATAGTCTGAAACATGCTATTGATACCGGCTAAATATCGGTGTTGAAAAATATGGGGAGACATGTTGAGAAATCAGAATACAGATCAGGTAGTAAATAATCTTAGGGTGCAACAATTTAGTTACATTGCTAAGTTGATTGTATGATTGACATATAATACATATCTTTTAATGCACCAGAGAAAACTCACAGAATGAGTGGAGTGTGGATGGCAGTTGAAGGATAGAGGCACATAGAGAGCTGGGGTTTGACCCTAACTCTGCATTCAGTTTAGTGAACTTGAAAAGTTTCATTATAAAGCAGAAATGACAATGGTGACCAATTCATAAAGTCATTGTTGTAAGAATTAAATGAAAGGGCCCATTTAGCACAGTGCCTGACACATAGTAAGCACTTGATATTTGCTTTTATTATTACTCTTGACAGACTTTTATAGATTACTCATTTAGGGGAAAAATATTCTGGTATAAATGGTCAGCAGAGATCTGCTGTATTCCTTTTTTTCTACATTGCCCAATTAAGCTACTTTAAAAGGGGAAAGTAACTTAAGATGACATAAATTTCAGAGTCATTGTGTGAGGGCACACATATATTTAGCAAATTTTGTTATCCAAGGCAATAAGAAAAAGGTGTGTTTTGATTAATCCAATACTTTAATTAACACACAGTTGACAATTTCCAAGGAAATTGTATGAGCTCAGGGCAAAAACTACACTAACCACTATTTAATCTCTTCTTTTTTTTATGTTTCAAAAAAATAATTCGTGGACTTTATTAAAATATAAATATTTTGCTCTTTGGAAAACACCATTAAGAAAAGAAGGCAAGCCTCAGATTGTGAGAAAATACTTGCAATGCTCACATCCGACAAAGGAGTTGTATCTAGAACAAATAAGAAGTAATAAGTAATAAGAAAATAACCTAATTTTAGTAAATGGGCAACATATTTCAACAGGGGCCTCATAAAGGTATACAAGTGGCCAAAGTCTTATGAAAAAATGCTCAACACTCTTTTTCACCAGGAAAATACAAATTAAATTGATGAAGATGATGCACTATTGTGTAGCCAATACAAGGGCTCTAATGAGAAAGACTAACAAGTCAATATTGAGAAAATATCGAGTAGCTGGAACTTGGCCACTCTGCTGGCAGGAATGTAAACAACTCCTTTGGAAAAGAGTTTGGCAGTTTCTTATAAAGTTCACACGCCATAGAAACAAAAACATATGTCTACATAATGACTTCTACACAGATTTTCATAGGAATCTTATTCATAGTAGCCACATATTGGAAACAGTCCACATTTTCATCAGCAACTGAACTGATAAACAAAGTGTGGCTTCCTCGTACAATGGAATAGTACTCGACAATACAAAGAAATGAACTACTGATGTAGACGATTACGTGGATGAATTTCAAAAACATTACGTGGAATGTTTTAAGTGGATGAAGCCAGACTCGAAAAAGCACATCCTATATAGTTCCACTTCAGTGAAATTATAGAAAATGTAAACTAATCTATAGTGACAGAAAAGAGAACAACAGTTGCCTGGGGTCCGGAGGGGGTGACTGTAAATGGGCACGAGGAAATTGTTGAGGTGAGGAAAACAGACCTTCACTGCGGTTATCAGTTACATGGGTGGTTACTTTTGTCAGAACTCATGGAACTATATATATGCTTTCAATGAGTTCAGTTGACTTGTTTAAACTATATTTCAATTAAGTTAATTTTTTAAAAGGAATGATACAGATTATCTTTTTTAATAATACAGTTTATCTTTAAAAAATAGAGAGCTGCTAAAATGTCATTACAGAATTAGTTTTAATAGCAAAGAAAAGGAAGCAATCTAAGTTATTCATTAATAGGTATATAGTAAAATCAATTATGAGGAATCTATACTGCTAAAAACTGTACCACCATTAAAAAGATTGAAGTAGTTCTATATGTTTGATATAGATGTTTATGACCTGTAAAGTGGAAAGCTAGGTTACATAACATTATGCATAGTATCATCTCATTTGCATAAATAAATTCTATATACATGTGTATATTTATATACACAGAACATTTCCAAGGGATCTATACTAGTTTATAGGATATTTACCTGGAGGGTTAACCATGGGGTGAGACATTTACAAAAAGATTTTTCACTTTCCCAGTTTTCAACGTTGACTCTTTACAATAAGCATAATCAGCAGAAACAGTAGTGATATTTCCAAACAGAAAAGTAAAAGACGTTGGAACCTCTAGGAATCTTCCAGGCATCATTATGAACACCATTCTTTTTGTCCTCCCCAAGTAAGGAAATGCTGAACAATGGGGATTTCTGATTAACTAGATACCAATAAGCGTGGATTGACTGTTACGTGGCAAAGGAAAACATTCAGCCCCATTCCTCCACCAACGGGCTGAAGAAAGTGTGTCACTGAATTTGTGGAAGAGAAAATATGATGATCAAACTTGGCAAGGTAGGAGGTTTCCATCCTAATCACTTGACCTATTCCTTTTTTTTTTTTAATGTTTTTTATTTATTTTTGAGAGACAGAGAGAGACAGCGTGAGCAGGGGAGGGTCAGAGAGAGAGGGAGATACAGAATCCAAAGACAGGCTCCAGGCTCTGAGCTAGCTGTCAGGGCTCGAACCCACGAACCTCGAGATCATGACCTGAGCCGAAGTCGGACTCTTAACCAACTGAGCCACCCAGGCACCCCTTGACCTATTCCTCCAAGAGAATCAGTCAATATCTTCTAGTCTTGGCAGCAAACTGAGAACCTTGGTCTGTGCCACACCTCATGATGACACTCTCTGAGGGTAAAACTAATAAAGATCAGAGCACCACAGCACAGCTTTTTCTGCAGATCCTTGGAAACTTCTTGAGAAAATGAAAATTTTGATAACCCTAAATGCTCAGACGAAACATCCAAGAGTCCCCTTATATAACCGGCAATGTCAGGGCAATCCCAAGAAATACAGATCAGAGCAGCATTGTTCTCAGAAGAGACTTTCAAAATACTGTCATCTACATGTGTCTTCTCAACTCTGCAATTAAATATTCACGTACTGCTTCCCGTAGTTCCCCAAGTCTAGACACTATAATTATCATGACAATTTCTCCAATGTCCTAATTAACAGAGAACGAAAAGCCCTGGGAGAAGAAAACAAGGACCCCAGGACTTCGATTCAGCAGTCAGAACCGCCAATGCCGATGAGGGAATTAGCCAAATATAGAGGAGAATGATTCATCTCTGTCTTACTTCCCTATCTCCCCTCATTTGCCCTTCCTGTATGCTTCTCAAGGAACATATCAAAACTTCGCTTCTACTTCTCCTGGGCCCCTAGTTAATCTTCCTGCCCACGAGGCCCTGCACAGGCCCACCTCAGCCAGTGGAACTCAGTAGATAGTCTGCCGGACCAAGACATTCCAGCTTCCAGTGTGTTTGGAGAGCTTCGTTTCTATGAATGAATTTTGAATGTTTCCTATATGTCTCGGTACATTTTTACATGACAATTCGAATGAGAGCCGCCTGAGCCTACTCAAGCAGGGTGCAGGCTTCCCATCCAGGACAAGGGGCCTGCTGAAGAAGGACCTCAGAGGCCATTCTCCCCACCTTTTCTCCTGGGCTTTAAGGAGGGACCCAGCGAGTTCAGCAGCAAGGCCGCTGCACTGCATGTGGCAGTACCACCCCCACATTCAGCAACCTCAGCAGTGAGTCAGGGAGTTCCAGGGGTGCCCAGATGCTGCTCTGCTCAAGGTCAGGGCCACTTTTCATACAAAGGACTTAATACTCACTGGCACCTACAGGATGTTTAGTTATGAGCCAGAATTCCCCCACAGTGTAGTTCTGGGGAACTCACACTCAATATCATATGACTTCTGCCTATTCACTGTCACCTCTCTCTTTTCAACTCTGATACTTTAATTTCCTGTTTGCTTTTCTCCTGGTCTGTAAAGAAATTTGGAGAGGTTAATGGCAAAAAGGGAACCATCGGTGGGGGGATGGGAGGCTCTGGCTAACTCAGTTTGTGGAGCGTGTTACTCTCGATTTCGGAATTGTGGGTTTGAGCCCCACACTGGGTATAGAGATGACTTAAAAATAAAATATCTTGGGGTACCTGGGTGGCTCAGTCGATTGAGTGTCCAACTTTGGCTCAGGTTGCAATCTCACAGTTGGTGAGTTTGAGCCACACATTGGCTCACTGCTGTCAGCGTGGAGCGGGCTTCAGATCCTCTGCCCCCCTCCCTCTCCACCCCTTCCCTGCCCACGCTTTCTGTTTCAAAAATAAGTAAAATAAAATAAAATATTCTTTAAAGAGAGGGGGAACTTCAGTGAAGAGGAAGAGAGGCTCTGAAGACATAGAAGAGGGTTCTTTATTCTCACACTTGTTTTACAAACACACACACACACACACACACACACACACACACACACCTGCTCACAAGCACTTATATACCAAGCACTCAGAGCCTTGTGAGACCCTTAAGACCAGAACTGTGGCTAGCTAACTCTGGATACGCCTTAACTCACAGCAGTAGGGGATTTCTGCACCCACCCCCAACATTCACCGTTTCCTGTCACTGTTCTCTTTCTACAAGTACCATTAACCTTTCTGAGAAACCAAAATGGGTCACAGTGGCTTGAGCTTTTCTCTTTCTGATAACAATGCCATGAGTATAATATTTAACAATTTACAAAGCCCATTCACCTATACACTATCCTGTTTAAGTTTCACCACAATCCTGTGAAATAGGTTACAACACTCTCCCCTATTTACAGAAAAGGAAATCTGAGTCAAGCAAAGCAGGCATGTGATGGCATTGGGTGTTGGTCTAAATGGAAGTCCCAGGGACCGTGTTATCTGACACTTGTCTCTAGTATAAACTGCTCTGTCCTCGGTCCCCTGTATGAGGAAAGTCAGATCAGGCTGACGTCTGTGCGTCGGTGATCGCTGAGTGGACTAGAGGGAGCCCGGCCTGGCCTGAGGGAGCCTGTGCATCAGCTGGCTAATGGCTCATGAAGATGCCTAGGGCAAAGAGCTCCACCCAAAGGAACAATGTGATTAAGCCAAGTCATTAGGACTAGCTTTTTTTGGCATTTGGATTGAAGAACTGGCCCGTTAATAAATAGAGGGAGATGGGGCGGACATATCTTAGGAGAAAGGCAGAGAGATCACACGAACGAGAAGGTACTTACCGTGGGAGAGACACAGGGAAAAGTCAGTCCCTCGTGCTGCCTGGACTCCTGATCAGCTTTCTGGTTCCAGTTTTATAACTGTGGTAAATCTTCTTTCCTAGATGGGCTCAATGTTTCTCTGCTCCTTGAAACCAAAGGAGATTTTCCACTTTCCACCTTGCAGTGTTCTTTGCTGACTGAGCCCAAAGCACTAGCCCTGGTCAGGTATCCAAAAGAAGTGGGGTAAATGGGTCTCTCAAATCCTGCTATGTGAGGCGGATGTTCTTATTTCCATATTTTCTGCTACTCTCCTTTCCCTCTGCCCACAAGGTAACATCTAGCCAAGTCAATAAACACAGTTCCTTGCAGTCTCCCCAGTTCAACTGGTGAGGCCAACAGCATGCAGACCACACCACTGAGACCAGCTGGCTAGTCTGGTTCTTCGAAGATGAGCTCTACAGAGATCAAATATTCTGAATCAGACAAAGTAATCTACAATAAGGTAAACATGTAGTTTTGATTTACAATTCTGAGGCTGTGTTCCAAGAGGAAAGATTCTTCTAAACAAAAGAGCAGTGGTTTTTTTTTTCTTCATTAAGAAAAATGCTTTTGAAATTATACTGCAGAGCAGTGTGATGCTTCAGAAAATCTGTTTTGTAAATACTTCCCCATAACTAAAAGATGTAACGTTTGGATGAAGGGAGATGTCCGGAGGAATTTTCTACCTCAAGGAAAGACTTTCTTTGGGAGGGTAAATTTCCACTCATCTAGATCTCACAAAAGGAAAGATAATCTGATCTATTACCCAAAACTAGTCTATACTTTTGCCTTTTTTTCCTCTCTCTTCAATTTTTCCTATTCTATTTTTCCATCAACTGTAACTTTTTGCAAAGTTAATGTGCATAATTTTTATTGTGTTCAGACTTTGGAGAGGAGCCACTCCCTAAATACTTTTTTACCTGTTTTGACACGAAGCACTTGAATGCAAGTGCCCAGGTGTTTAAGTCAGGGAACTTCAGAAGGCAGATGGCTCTGTAATCCGGAATCCAGGTGTCCAAACAAATGTGATGCGCCTTGAATGTGTGGTAGTACCTAGGACTTCCCATCCAGGTACATCCTGACATGGAGCAGAATATAGAAAATATCCATAATCCTTCAAAGCTAAGGTAGAAATGTCCAAGCTTCTATTTTTTGGTGCCAGGGAGATAGGGTGGTGGGTAAATCAGTTAGGGGTGTGTTTATGTAGCAAATAAAAACAACGGGGGGAACCCACATAAAACACTGAAGAATGAAAGATTCAGTAGCCTCTCAAACAGTTAAGTCAGGGTGTAATAAACAGGGCCTTTCTTTACAATTCAACATCCTTAGTCAGTGTGTTTCTTTCTCTGGTCACAAGATGGCTATTGCCACTTCTAGTTCAAGGGAATCTGTCCCTTTAAAAAAAAGTCCATCTCGGGGTGCCTGGGTGGCTCAGTTGGTTGAGAATCTGGCTTCGGCTCAGGTCATGATCTCACAGTTCAGTTCGTGGGTTCCAGCCCCGCTTCGGGCTCTGTGCTGACAGCTAGCTCAGAGCCTGGAGACTGCTTCAGATTCTGTCTCCCTCTCTCTCTGATCCTCCCATGCTCATGCTGTCTCTCTCTGTCTCTCAAAAAAAAAAAAAAAAAAAAAGTCCTCCTCTGGGGCGCCTGGGTAGCTCAGTCAGTTAAGCCTCCGACTTTAGCTTAGGTTATGATCTCAGGGAAGCCTTGTGTGTTCAAGCCCTGCGTTGGGTTCTGTGCTGATAGCTCAGAGCTTGGAGCCTGCTTCTGATTCTGTGTCTCTGCCTCTCTCCCATTCATGCTCTGTCTCTCTCTCAAAGCTGAACATTAAAAAAAAATTTTTTTCCCCTTAGGGCACCTGGCTGGCTCATGTGACTCTTGATCTTGGGGTTGTAAGTATGAGCTCATGTTGGAGAGACTACTTAAAAAGTAGAGATTACTTAAAAATAAAATCTTAAAAAAAAAAAAAAGGAAAAGGAATTCAAAAGTTCTTCTTCCCCAAAGCTCACCCAGTAATTTCTGCTTATTGGCTAGAACTGCCCCACATGACCAAACATTCCAGCAAGGGAGTCTGGGTAAATAAATATTTTCATTTTCTGGCTTGTACAGCAGAGGGCAATAGGAAAGGCTTTCAGGATGCCAACCCCCAGTGTCTGCCACAGAAGGAATCATAGAGGAAAAGAAGTGCCCTAAAGTCACCCACTGAGATGGGAAGTTCCTAGGTTTACCCCCAAAGGTGAATGTCCTTTTCTAGACAAGACTGTGGAAGTAGCTCTTGATTACTGCCCAATGTTCTATCAGAACAACTTGTGTATGATCAGGCACAGAAAAGGTGCCTTCTGAGAAAGTCTATGGGGAGAAAGGTACTATCTGAACCAGAGATGGTCTGACTGGAAAAAGTTTTACATGTGTGGCTAACTGCTACCTGATTCTTCGTTCCAGTAAAAAAAGCAACTCCTCCAGAAAGTCTACCTTGATTTCTTATACTGAAGGATATGCTTTTACTATGTTCCCCAGGTAACCTTGAAGTCATCTCTCTTAACATCTCTCTCTCTCTCTCTCTCTCTCTCTCTCTCTCTCTGTCATTTGTAAGGGTTGTTTGATGTCCTCTTTACCCACTAGACATGGAAGTTCTAAGAGTATAGAGTTCATATGGGTCATGTTCACTGATACTCCCCAAGCATTTAGCACAACATCTGGCACATAATAGATGCTTGGTAAATTTTTATTAAATGGAATTAAACTGATCTGGCTCTCCTACTGTGTTGTGCTCCTTTGTAAGTTATCACAGTTATAATGTTATAGTTATTTGTGTGATTATCTTTTTAAGTAAACTCTATCCCCAACTCATAACTGAGGGCTCGAACTCATAACCCTGAGATCAAGAGGTGTATGCTCTACCAGCTGAGCCAGCCAGCCACCCCATGTCATTATTTCTTTAAAATCTGTTTCCCCATTAACCTATTTGTCCTTTGAGAGCAAGGAGTAAGTCAGTTTGATTCACTGATGTATCTCCAACCTCTTTCATATATGTTCCATAAATGCCTGTTGAATGAATGAATGAATATGCACCCTCTCTGACCCTTGGTTTCCTAATCTGTAATAGTAACCGCTAGTAAGTCAGCATTGTGATTAAGTATCTGCCTGTGTAGAACTCAAAAATATTCATTCCTTTCCTCCCCATTGTGACCATAGACTGTATCTCCAGGGTTTGCCATAAGGATAAAAAAAAAAGAGAGAGAGAGAGAACAGGGAATTCGAGGAAATTTCCTGGGATTTGGAGCCAGGAATTTTAATCTGTGACCCGAAGAAGGGGGCGTGACAGTCTCCTAGGGCCGTCTACCATGGACTGGGTGGCTTAAAGAGAGAAATGTAATTCCTTACAGTTCTAGAGACTGCAAGTCTAAGATCAAGGTGTCAGCAGCAATGGTTTCATCGGAGGCTTCTCTCCTTGGCTTGTAGATGGCTAACTGTCTCCTCTCTGCGTCATCACAAGGTCTTCTCTCTGTGTGTGTCTGTGTCCTAACCTCCTCTTCTTCTTTTTTTTTTTTTTGTTAACCTTTTTAAAGTTTATTTTCGAAAGAGAGTGTTTGAGCAGGGGGAGGGCAGAGAGAGAGGGAGGCACAGAGTCTGAAGCAGGCTCCAGACTCTGAACTGTCGCAGAGAACTGGATGCGGGGCTCAAACCCACAAACTGCAAGATTATGACCTGACTGAAGTCAGCCGCTTAACCAACTGAGCCACCCAGGTGCCCTCCTAATCTCCTTTTCTTAATAAGGACACCAGTCGCATGGGATTCGGGTCCATCCCAGTGACCTCATTTAACCTTAATCACCACGTCAAAGACCCTACCTTCAAATAACAGTCCCATTCAGAGGTGCCAGGTTTAGGGCTTCAACATATGAATTTGAGGAGGACACATTCAGCCCATAACAAAGAGCACCGGAAAATCTGTTACCACTCCTCTCTCAATTCTAAACATAGCTCATACACAATCCTCCAGTGAAGGTAAATAAGCTTTAAAATGCAGGCAACCTTCGCCTTACTATGAATTGCTTCATTAAATGGAATGCTCTCTAACTAACCGTGTGCAATCAGTGACACAGGTGAGAGACGAGGTGCAAGAATGAGAAAAGTAATTTGGCTCACAGGTTGCTCCTGGGAAGGGCAGAGGTAAGTAGACCAAGGGATAATAATAAATACAACTTATGAGACATTTATTATGTGGCATGTTAAGAATGAGTGACATTAGTCCTATTTATGCCTCACATTAACTAGATGCAGCAGATATATGACCATCAACCTCATTTGATGATGATGGAGGAAGCTGGAACACAGAACGATCAGCTCAGAGCAGGGACTGAAATCAAAGCTTGTCAAATCAAAGTAGCCCACCACGCTACTGTCTGGGGACAGTTTTCAACATGAGGACGTAGAGAACGCAAGACCAGGAGTGTCTACAAGAGGTAAGAGGGCGGCAAAAACAAACTCCTCCCGCTCTACGACTTTCCAAAAATAAAAATCATAATTGTGTGCGTTAATTTGGACATGTGTGCTGGAGGCTGCCGTGCAAGGAACAGAGCTGTCAGATGCCCTGGGATTTACCACCCCCCCCCAACACACTGGCCCAGGGGTGGGGGTGAAACTCTTATCTACGCAGGAAGGGCTGGACTCAGCCCTGCGTGTTCCCCCTTCTAGAGAACCTATGGAAACAGATCCTGTTCTTAAACTCCGCCATGACTCAGGGCTTTCTCTAGGGCAGGGTTCTCCACCCCACCAGACCTAACACTCCTTTCTTACAACACATATTTCCTAACACTTCCTTTGCCATCATGGAATTAAATCCCTAGATAATAGAATCTACCTGCACATAATTTCAGGGGAAAAAAATAACACTACCTTGTTTCCCTGGGACTGGAGAACTTTCTGAGACACTGGATTTTTCAGCACTAATTCCTTATTATAATATATATAAGAAATGAAGTAATTAAAAATCATATGTAAAAAATCACATGTATTAGAAGCCTTTGCTTGGGGCACATTACATTAGAATACCCACCGAAGTAGTTATTGGACTTAACTTGTAATGAATTTAAGTTAAGAAATAAGAATGAACTTTATGCCTCTCTGCTAAAAAAAGTTGGATTTTAATTCTTAGGTTTAATTTTAATTCAATTGCAAGAAGTATCAGATCTCTTGTGTTACATATTTGCACATGACAGTTACAAATGCAGTCTAATAGGGCCGTATCATTCTAGAGAATCAAATACCATAAGCAGCACTGTGGTAGGTAGTGTGATTTTCTGCAGTGGTGAACATTTCTTGATAAAGTTCCAAATACAACAAGCAGGATCTTCCCTTCATTTAGTTGGTGATTGAATTCCTAAATGGTTCTCTGACACCAACCAGTTCTTCAAACGACACCTGGTCATCCTGCAATTCAATTCAATTCTGACTAACTGAAGTTAGCACAGACCTCACAGTAAGGGCTCAGTCCCACAGCATCCCCTGCCACCTTGAGATGCCAGTCACAAGCAGTAGGTCCCCAGTTACCTACACGTCTGTCTGAGTTGGCAGCAAATCAGAGGTTTGCCAGGAACCGCTCCTTGGATGAGATCATTTTCCAGAACAGCTGACAGAACTCAGAGAAACACTTCCTTGTGTTTACTAGCTTGTTATATAACTAAGGACATGATAAAAGATATCGATGAACAGCCAGCTGAGGAGATACACAGGGTAATGCATGTGGGAAGGGGCGCGGAGCGTCAATGTGCCCTCATGACACACGACTCTACACGGCAGCTCCATGGGTTCACCCAGAAGCTCTCCAAATCTTGTACTTCTGGAATTTTTATGGAGGCATCATCACCTAGGCATCATCAATCATTAACTCAATCTCTAGGCCCTCTTCCCTTCCCAGAAGACCAGGAATGTAGCGAAAGTTCTAAGCTTCTAATCATGTGTGACCAGCCCCCAGCTTCTAAAGCTATCCAGGAACCCACCAAGAGTCGCCTCATTAGAACAAAAGACACTCCTTTCCCAGAAGAAATCCCCAGGAATTTGGGAGTTCTGTGTGAGAAACCAAGGTCAAAGACCAAATATTGGAACAAAAGATGTTCCTAGTGCTTTGACCAGTTAAGAAATTGCCTTGATCTGGTGGTATATTTGAGAATCATGTACAATGAGGGACAATTCTTTGTTGTGTGGGACGTCTTACTTATTGAAACATGTCTCTCCTCTCTGGTCACTGCCTACTAAATGCTGCAGAGCCCAGTCTTGAATTTTCAAATAACCCCAATTGAGACGCACTTCTCTAGGGTGCCTTCATGGCGGTAAGGGAACCCCTAGTACCAACAGAACTAAGGATCTAGCTGTAGACTGGAGATAACAGCTACCCTGTGGGCTGCTGGGATTAATTAAAATAAGATACTATATGGAAGTGCACAGCACAATGCCTGGGCCAGAGTAACCACTCAATGAATGGTAATCATCCCAGTTTTTTTCCATTTCTTAAACATCCCAAACTTACTCCAGGCTGAGAGCCTTAGAATTTCTACTCTCTCTACTTGGAACATCCTTTCCCAGTCTGGCTGCTAATCGTTTACATCTTAACTCAGAAGTTCCTTTATCAGGGAACTTTTCATAGCCACCTACCTAAAGTAACAAACTTGATCCCTTCATATACCCTATCACATAGCCTTGTTTATTTCATTCACAGCAATGGGCACAGTCTGAAATTACCAGGTTCACTTGTTTACTGGTTTATTGTCTCTTTCTTCCCAGGCACCTTGTCTGCCTCACCCACTGGTCTGTCACCAGCCTCTAAAGGAGGACCAGGCACTGAGTAAGGTCCTCAGTAAACACTGACTCAATGAGTGACCAGCGTGACTGTTAAACCAACACAGATGTGGCTTCAACTTAAAACTGATCTAGTTTGAATAGACCTCAGAACTAGCAGCCAGCCAGGAGATCTTGCAGTCTAGCCTCTGGCGTCTCCGCTTGCTACAGCTAAGGCAGGAGAAGGAGAGCCTTTCATGACATGGACACGTTAAGACCAGCTCAGTCGGTTAAGAGTCTAACTTTAGCTTAGGTCATGATCTCACAGTTTGTGAGTTCAAGCCCTGCATCAGGCTCTGTGCTGACCGTACAGAGCCCTTTTCAGATCCTTTGTACCCCCCCTCACCCCTCCCCTGCTCAAGCACATGCTCTTTCGAAAATAAATAAACATTAAAGAAAAAAAGATATGGGGTAAATAACGGCCTCAAATACCCAGGAACCTTGTCTTTTCATTCCTTGGAGGGACCTGAGCAATTAATTTATAAAGCAATGAATCAGGAGGAGAGCTGGAGCCAAGGGCCAAGAAGTTGGTTACCTAGTCCATAGCAATCCAAAGAAGTGTTCAAAAGGTTAAAAAGGAAAATACAGAGGCCCAAAATGCCTATCTAGAGGGCCAGTCAAGTACCCATGCCTGCCTTGAAGCCAGAAGCTATGGAGACCGTGTTTGTCTACCATGGGTTTTGAGAAGCCCCTAGGGAATTCAAGTTTATACATAAATACACACTGGGCACTTTCTATATGCAAATCAAAGAATGGAAATTAAATGACCATTTCCAGGAGTGCCTGCTTGGCTCAGTCGGATGAGCGTCCGACTTTGGCTCAAGTCATAGTCTTGCGGTTTGTGAGTTCAAGCCCCTCGCTGGGCTCTGTGCTGACAGCTCAGAGCCTGGAGCCTGCTTCAGATTCTGTGTTTCCTTCTCTCTCGGCTCCTCCCCCACTTACACTGTGTGTGGCTCTCTCTCTCAAAAATAAATAAACATTTATAACAAGTTTTGAAAAATGATCATTTCCAGCTGATCTTGTTCCTGAATTTTTCTCTGAGGAGATGGGAGGGCCCTGTTTTATTCATGATGATTGGATCTCTGATCTTTGTAGACTCTGGGTGACCAAAGGCCTATATCTTGAGAGAAAAGCCCAATAAAAGAAACTGCAGGGTGTCTTTATCCAACTTTGTTTTTATTTCTCTCCCATGAGGATTTAGATGCAGGGAATATCACTGTGGGAATAGGCATTGGAATGAGCAAGAAGTCTGGTGTCAGGTGGACACAGGCTTGAAATCCACCCACCAATGACAGTCAACTAAATGAACTTAGACGGTTTACATAACTTGCCTGTGCTTCCGTTTCCTGTTTTTAAAGTAAAACCGACAATACTTTTGCTACAGGGTTCATATATGGGCTAAGTAAAATCGCAATGTATGTAAAATGTTTGGTATATCTATTGGGGGGAGGGCTGTGTGCCAGGTATTTATTTCCTCACCATTAAGGGGGAGGGTGAGAATTACCTCCAACTGGGGGAACATCGAGGATTCACGTAGAAAATAGAAAAGCAGAGAAAGGAAGGAGGAGGCAAAAGTGACTAATGCAGGAAGAGGTCACAGCTGAGTTATCAAGTAGGCTAAAATTACTTCAGTTCATCATCAGTAATAGGGGGCCCCAGCACACACCCCAGCACACCTCAGTGATTCTGCTTAGGTTTTAGATTCAGAAAACCTGGCTTCTTGTCCCAGCCCGGCTGCTTGCCAGGGAGTTGGGGCAAACCACGTCACTTCTCAGGCTCCTTACACGTAAAATGGGGTGAGTAATACCTGGTTTACTGTGAGAATACACTCAGATATAGAATGGAAGCTACTTGGCTCCCAGCAGGACTCATAACTCTTAGAGCTCTCCTTAACCAGTGGAGAGCTGCTGAGCCAGTCCCTGAAGATGCGAGACCAATGAATGTGAATTTCCCTTATTTATTAGCATTTCAGCTGGCACGGGCTAGCTTCTGCTGTGGTTACAAGTGATCCTAACACTTCAGTGACTTAAATATGAAGGTATCTTTTTTCTTAAGTAGGCTCCACTCCTAACATGGGGCTTGAACTCATAACCTTGAGATCAAGAGTCACATGCTCTACAGACTGAGTCGGCAGGGCACCCTGAAGATCTGTTTCTGATTCACTCATGGTCAGCCAGGGGTTCTGTTCCACACCACTGTCATCCTCACTCCGGGCCCCAGGCAGACAAAGCAGCCACTAGCAGGAACACTGCTGGTTGCCATTACAAGAAAAAGATAAGACAGTGAAGCATCCTCATTTCCAAAGCCTCCATTCACATTTCACTGGCCAAAGCAAGGCGCATACCTTCGAGTGGGTGGGAAAGTACAACCCACCATATGTCAGGAAGGAAAGGGAACAAGAATATTTGTGAGCAGCCTTAATGACTACTGTAGTCAGGGAGCAGAGACTTCAGAACGATTTAATTATCTCCTTTGCCAGAGAAAGACTTGCCATGGATTAGCTTATTGAGAATTGGCACGTTACCAAGGATATGTTTTTCTTTTCTTGATGAAAATAAATTATTAGCAAATAATCTTGCTGAGTTGTTGTACTTTTTGCAATATTTTTTGTTGCCATGCCCACTGCTGGGTTTATCTACACTAAATTAATTCCTGTAGTCTTCTTTATTATAGTCAAGAAGATCGTCCTCTCTCCCATGTCATAAATGTGGACCTCCTTTATATTCTGCCTAATCACATTTGGAAATCCCAATTTCTGACAGCATCAAAAGCATTCAACATGCTATCAGAAGCGATGGATTTGAAATGGCCTGTGTTTGCATGTGTGTTTCCCACTAGGAGTTGGTTCTCCTGAGACCCAGAAATGTAGGAAAATAATGCTTCCTTTCCACTTTGTAATATGCAGGTGTTTTCCAGATCCTTCTTTTGTAGAAAGCCTTCCTAAAACTCAGGAGATGTATTGGTTATCTACTGCTGCATAACAAATTAGCCCAATACTTAATGGGATAAAAGAACAATAAACATTTATATTTCCCACAGTATCTGTGGGTCATAAATTCGAGCATAGCTGGAAGTTTTGGGTCAAGGCCTACTCAGAAGTTGCAGTTAAGATGTCAGCCAGGGCTGTAGGCATCTGAGGACTTGTCAGAGGCTACGGGTCTGCTTCCAAGACACAGCCAAAGACCCACTTCCAAGTGGTCTTCCAAGAATCCCTCATATGACTGGGAAGTGGGTGTTCACTGTTGACAGGAGGTCTCAATTCTTCCCTACACTCGGCCTCTCCACAGCTGCTTCGGGTCCTTTCTCCTGTGTAAGTGAACCAAGAGAGGCAAAGACAGAGGCTGCAATGTTTTGTATGACTGAAACTCAAAGTCACACACTGTCACTTCCCCAGTGTTCTAGCACACATTCGGGATAGGACAACACGGGAGTGCATTATGCACAGTGTGAGTCCAGGAGGCAAGGAGTACTGGAGGCTGCCCAGGAGACTAGCTGCCACAGGGAGCAATGCAAGAATTCTTTCACTTCACTCGAAGTCCACTCCAAATATAAAAAATAAAAACTACAAGATACGTTCTGTGAAGGCAAAGACTTCTTTTTTCCTTTTGTTGTGCTTACCTTTAGACACGTCTAACATAACCAATTCTCATAAATATCGATGTGATGAATAGATAAGATGAAAAATCAGGAAAACTTTTTTTTTAAGGCTCCCAGTAAAACATTATAAATACTATATATTTTTTAGTTTCAAGTAGATACCGAATAAACGTTGAAAAAATAAGACCTAGTCCACTCCAAGTTGGTCCAAACTCATCAATTTTAGAAGCAGGATTTGATCAGGAAGGCAATGTAGCACAGTTAGTAGATTCTGGGTTAAAATCAGGAGAATTCAGGGGCACCTGGGAGGCTCAGTTGGTTAAGCCTCTGACTTCAGCTCAGGTCATGATCTCGTGGTTCGTGAGTTTGAGCCCTGCGTTGGGTTCTGTGCTGACAGCTCAGAGCCTGGAGCCTGCTTCTGATTCTATGTCTTCCTCACTCTCTGCCCCTCCCCTGCTCCTGCTCTGTCTCTCAAAAATAAATAAATGCTAAAAAATAAAAATTTAAAAAAGTCAGGAGAACTCAGATGAGAACAAGCCATTTAACTTCTCTGGGCCTCAGTCTTCTTCCCTACAACAGTAGAGGTTTGGACTACATGATAACAAAGGTACTTCTAGCATAAACATTCTAACATTATTTGAATGTTACCATACATTTGAAACTAGGCTTATAAGAAACTATTTCTGATCAACTTTATTGATTAGACAGTTCTTCTATGTGCTAGGTTTGAGGCTAAAATGTGTACATATGTCTGAGTTTGTTTAAGGTTTGCAGGGTGAATTATTAGGTCTATTTGGATAAAAAAAATTCCAGAAGCTTCATTGGAAAGAATTTACTTCAATGGAAGTGAGAGTTTTGTTCAAAAACAATTTCTTAGGCGCGCCTGGGTGGCTCAGTCGGTTAAGTGTCCGACTCTTGCTTTCAGCTCAGGTCATCATCTCACAGCTTGTGGGTTTGAGCCCCGCATCGGGCTCTGCGCTAATAGAGCAGAGCCTGCCTGACATCCTCTCTCTCTCTCGCTCTCCGTCTCAAAATAAATAAATAAATAAATAAATAAATAAATAAATAAATAAACTCTTAAAAAAAATTGGAAGGGACAGGTGATTTTAGAAACAGCCTCATTTCTCCCTATCAAATTATCTAATTTCATAGTACCCATTTGCTCACGTCCACTACCCAAGAGATGGGCTGAAAATAAAATGGATGCATTAAGATCTGGGGCACCTGGGTGGCTCAGTTGGTTAGGTTCCCAACTCGTAATTTCAGTTCAGGTCAAGATCTCACAGTTCATGAGTCCACACTGACAGTGTGAAGCCTACTTGGGATTCATTTTCTCTCTCTCTCTCCCTCCCTCTCTCTTTCTCTCTCTCTCTCTCTCAAAGTAAATAAACTTTAGGCAATTAAAAATAAAAACAATGGATGCTTTAAACTCTGCAGAAGTTTCTTCATGCGTCACCTAGAGCTGAGCACAGTACTTCCAAGAGTGCTCTGACCACAGAGGGAGAGAATGCAAACACTGCCTTATCTGGGACTTTAGAAAGTAAACATTTTCTTGTTGGAAACCATCCCATTGTTCCTAGTCCAGGGGCCCTCAGATCCTGCTTCATGCCACATATGCATCCGTGGTGTTCTGGTTAACATCCCCAAATTCCTCTTTCTCCTCCCTTCTGTTTGATCTCCTGCTCGATCAACCACAAGCCTGGCCTAGTTCACACAAATCAGCCCCTGCAGAGAGCAGGGTGGATAGTGGAGAAGGTACCTGGAGGCATAAGGGCACGATACTCAGCACAGGTGGTCTCTTCTGGGTCGTTAATGAAAATGTGGAACATCGAGGACCAGGAATGGAAATCTTCTGCACAGCCACTAGACATTTGTCATTTGATATCCATCTATTACACAGTCTGTATGGTGAAATATAATAAGGAATATTCTCTTTTATATATTTTAATTTTTATTTTAAGTAGGCTCCACACCCAACATGGGGCTTGAACTCATGACTCAGTGATCAAGTCACATGCTCCACCCACTGTGACCGCCAGGCATCTCTGACAAGGAATATTCTTAATATACTAATACCTCCTTTTTTCTACTACTGTTTTTTTCCTTAGTTTAATGAAGATAAAATTCACAAACAATTCACCAATTTAGTGTATAAATAAATGGATTTTGGTATACTCACAGAGTTACACAACCATCACAACAATTGATTTTAGAACATTTTCATCTCCTCAAAAGAAACTCCATATTCATTATCACCCTTCATTCCTCCTCAAACACCCCACGCCCCTGGAGACCACTCATTTATTTTCTCTCTCTACACATTTACCTATTCTGGACATTTCACACAAATAGAATTATATAAAATATGGTCTTTTTGCCTTTGGCTTCTTTCACTAAGCATAATGTTCTCAAGACTCATCCATGTTGCAACATATACCAGTCCTTAGTTTTTTTTATTTAATTTTATTTTAATATTTCTTTATTTTTGAGAGAGAGAGTGCAAGTGGACAAAGGCAGAGAGAGAGAGGGGAGAAGGGGACTCAGGATCCAAAGTGGGCTCTGCTCTGACAGCAGAGAGCCCACTGTGGTGCTCGAACTCATGAACTGTGAGATCATGACTTGAGCTGAAGTTGGACATTTACCCAGTTGAGCCACCCAGGCACCCCATTTCTTTTTATTGCCAAGTGATGCTTCGCTGTATGGATAGACGACACTTTCTTTACCCATTCACCAGTATGGGGCTTCTTGGTTGTTGTGTATACTACAACTATGAATGTCCGTGTGCACACAGTTTTCATTTTTCTTGGTTATATGCTTAGAAGTAGAATTGCTCTACTCATATGGGTCATATGCTAACTCTGTGCCTAACCTTGTCAGGAACTGCCAGACTGTTTTCCATTTTCCATTTCTACAAGTGGTGGGCAGTGTTTCCCTTTTTCCACCCCCTTGCCAACACTCGGTATTTGTCATTTTCATGATGGCCATCCTAGCATATGCGAGGTGGTAGCTCCTTGTACTTATAGTTTGCGTTTCTCTGATTGCTAAAGATGCCAAGCGTCTCCATGTGCTTATTTGTCACTGACATATTCTCTTTAAAGAAATGTCCATTCAGGTCTGTTGCCCATTTTGAAAAGCTAAGTTATGTGATTTTTATGATTGAATTGTAGAAGTTCTTTATATATTTTAGATATGTCTCTTATTATATATATGGTTTGCAAAACTTATCTCCCACTGTGTGGGCAGTATCATTTTACTTTGTTGATGATGTCCTTTGAAGCACAGAGTTGTTAATTTTGGTAACGTCCAATTTATCATTTTTTCTTTTGTTGCGTGTACTTTTGGAGTTAAATTCTAGTGCTGCTTTTGAGCTACATTTTCTTAGCTTCGTGTTCAGGTTTAGAAAAATAGTTCTTATTTTCCTTTCCTGCTCTAAATGACTTAGAATAGTAGAAGCTAATATTTACTAAGCACTTACTATGTGCCAGGTTTTTTGCTAAGAGTTGAGACAGCTTGGGTAACTAGCCCAGGGCCCCAGGGTTAGGGGGATTAATCCAACCTGATTCTGGAACCCATACTTCACTGTCCTACTCAACGTGTATCTTCTTCATCTTAACGTTTGTTTCATTTTTGCAAGAGGAAAACAGTGTATCTGCTGTTAGTGTTGGACAAGTTACTCTGTCCATGTTCTTTGTTTCCTTCCCTTCCCTGAGGTGAGTCCTCCGCCCCACCCTTTCTAGGTCTGCCAGAATCTACAAAGTCTCCAACACACACACACACACACACACACACACACACACACACACACACACACCCAAAGGGGCAAATCAACAGCCTTGCTCATGATGCAGGATAAATACAGAGTCCCTGAGGCCATACCTAAAGCTGCCCCCAGCAGGGATGCTAAGTCTTTGGTCATGACAGTCTAGGGACTGACAGGCAGGAGCAGCTCTGACACCCCTCGAAAAGGAATCCCAGGCTGGGGTTGCCTCGGCACTCACACCAAAAGCCCCTGAATTTAAAACACTTCGCCTGTCAGTTCAATCAAGTAGAATCACATGGAGCGATGAATGACAGAAGCTGGTCAGAGGAGTGTCTCAGTTGTTTCTTTGACTTGGACAATATTGATGTTTAAAGTTCAACTTTAGTTTCTCTAAGTACATGAGGTCAGAATTATGTAATGGGAGCCCACAAGCTTCTGCCCCCCATGCTCTGCCTCCTTTCCCACTGGGCCCAGTTGCCTACTGTAGCCACTTGGAACCCCAGAATGTCCCTCAGACTCCGCCTCCCTCTCCCAGTGCGTCCTTCTTGCCGCTGCACCTGTCCAGCTCCTTCCCATCTCTTAGTGAACCAACTGGACTCAGTTCACAGTCTCCTCTTCCACTGAATTGAGGTAAAACAAATTTCCCCATCATGCTTACCTTTCTCAGTAGATTATGAGATCTTTAAGGTCAGAGACCAAAAAGAATTAATTTCCCCAGAACTAAGCTTGGATTCTGTCATCTATAGGCATTTAATCAGCATTTGTGTAAGGATTACTCAGTGCCAGAATCTGCCCACCACCTGCAACAAAAATTAAACGTGAACCAGGTGATCCAGGAACCCCCCCACCCCCACCCCGTCCTGCAAGGACATGCATGGACTTTGCTAGCACTCAAGGAGAAGGTCAAGGCAAAGTAGGCATTTTGTCTCACACAATTCGAGAGCGGGGCAGGGTCGTAATTTCCTCTTTATCTTAGTGATGGCAGAGAATCTGGCCTCTTAGACCCAGGCCTACCCAGGGCCATCAAGTGATCAGAAGTTTGTTGTGTTTCCTAAATACAACCACACGGAATTTCCTGAGCCTAAACACCCCTGAACGCTGATGGAGTAACTCAAAAAGTTCGGTAAGCATTGCAAAATCATTCCTAGTAGCACAGATAGTGATATCCTGTCTTAGTAACTGGCTCCCTGTGACCTTGTGGGGAAAGGTGGAGGTGAGCATGCAGAACAAGGGCTCGACATTGAGCCTTCAGGAGCTAATACCAAATGGATGTTCCAGCTGCTCTCTGCCTCTCTCTCCACAGGCCTCTGTCACCCTCCTCACGTCTGCCTCTAGGCTTCCTAGGTAACATCCCTGTCCCTTAGCCACAGAAAGCTGCCCCTTCCCCCACAAGAGGACGCGGTCCCAAGTTGTTGCCGTCTCTTCTTAAGTGCAAAAATTAATCCCTTGGGCTTCAGCTGGATGTTATGGAAGATTTCCCCTGCCCAGCCTGCTGCTTGCTCTCAAGCAGGAGGAACGTGGGCTGGTCCTGCAGTGAGACTCAGTGTGTGCGTTCCGTGCCTCTCCCTCTCAGGCCGCGAAGGCTCCAGCAGAGGCCAGCTTCCCCTGCGTTACCGAAGGACAGATGTCTCCCCGCGGTCAGTATTACTTATCTGCCAAAGAGAATGCAGGCCACTAACAAAGAGGCAAAGTATTTTTCAGCCATTAGCATGTTTTTCACCTGGCCATATGATGACAACTTTAGTATTATTGTGGTAAAGTCATTTTCATTTCTTTCCTGGATCCATCTCTTTACAGAGGTCCCTGGTAGTTGAGAATGTTTGTTTACTTCCTGTGATAGAATTTGTTGATCCCCAAAACTCTCCCCAGATGGAGCGGGGGTGGGGAGGCTCTTGCTTATCCAGCACAGCAGTAAAGAAAAAAACTTAGAAATTTGCTTGTAGAATTAGCAAGATAATTGCAAAGGGAATGTTTATGGCTTCAGGGCCTTGATCTATAAAGTGTTCTTAATAAACTGACATCTTCAGTTTCAAAGGAAATGGTGAGATTCCTAACCCACATGTGTCCTTTTGCCCAGGAGCCAGACTCTCAACATGTCCCCCTGGGCTTCCAGCTCACTATCTGCAAGTTGAAAGGAACTGATCTAAGGTTTCTAGAAGATTCTTAGAATTCAACGTAATTCAATTAACATCTACTGGGTATCTGCTATGTGCAGTATTGGGTGGTGAAAATGCAATTTTGTATCATTCAGGTAGAAATTCTCAGGGATCCTTTATCTGCTTTGAGAAATTGTTCTAGAACAAAGATTGACACAAACACTATTGTTTCTTTTGCCTGGTCAACCTAACAGTAAAGGAAGAAAGCATTTTCCCAAAATGATTTATCTTAAAACCCTGAGACCTACTGGGGATTCTCATGGGGTAGGTCCCTGAGGCTTATGGAAAAGGATTCCAAATTCCTTCTGCTCTTTTCTTCAGTAGTGACTTCACTTAACCTTGACAGTGACAAAGAAACTTTGAAAGGAAAAATAACTTTGAAAGAAAAAAAAAAGATCTGAATAGTCAATCATTCAGATCTTAACCTTTCTTCCAGCAGGAAATATGAGCATATTAACAGTACCAGAAAACTGTTTCAAAAGAGGCTCAAATGTAACTTTTTCTTATACTCTTTCCAACAACAAAAATTATTCATGGGAATCCAACAGGGAGAAATCTGAGGGTAAAACACTGCTATTTTACTGGTGGGTCTTTAGAAATACCCTAACTTTCCATCCATCCCCATTCTAAGAAATCAACTTCCATTGGAAAATTCCAGGCTCAGGCAAAAAAGTCTTTAACTTACATTATAATGCAAAACACTTTGCCAGAGAACTTCCATCACTCATCAGGGTAGCACTGCTTCTCTCTCTTTTTTAATGATACATTTCCAAATGATTGTAAACTCACAAACACAAGACTATACTTCCAAGAATCATTTCTATAGTTTGTTACTAGAGAAGTTTCTATGAACATGTAGAGCACTGGAAACCATGGGGAAGAGAAGCACTGTTCTCTCTTGGAGTGAAACTGGCCCTAAGTTTGCTTCTGCAAAGGCCATTGTCATTGATGGTCTTTCTTCTCCCTGTGGGAGGAAGAGAGAGGGTAGATTTGTGAGAGAGAGCCCCCAGCATGGCTTTCTAATTAATTAATTAACTTAATTAATCAATTAAGGAATTCTCAGATGCACTTGCCTTTCTACCTTGATTCTAATGTCAGATTCTGAATGAAATTTGCACTAGCACACATACAAACAGAGGCTTTAGGAGAGCCTGGGTGGCTCAGTCAAATAAGCGTCCAACTTCAGCACAAGTCATGATCTCGTGGTTTGTGAATTCTAGCCCCGCGTCGGGCTCTGGGCTGACAGCTCGGAGCCTGAAGCCTGCTTTGGATTCTGTGTCTCCCTCTCTCTGCCCCTCCCCTGCTCACTCTCTGTCTCTCAAAAATAAAGAAATGTGTAAGAAAAAGAAATTTTAAAAAATACAGAGGGTTTAGAAGTAAGAGTCACTCTGGATGATATTCCCTTTTTTTTTTTTCCATTTGCCAAAATGGTAAGTTTTGCATTTTGGGGTTTTGCTTTGGTTTTACCTCTCAGGACATGGTGTCACCTGCTGTTTACTGATCAAAGCATAAATCCAGTTGACATCCTTAGTTTCGCTTTCCTACCTCCTCTATATCTCATCCACACACTTTGTCCTGCTCTTTCTGCTACTAGACCACCATCTAAGCCTTCTGCGGCTCTCGCTCTCCACTGCTGCTGTCCTGGTCCAAGCCGCCGACAGAACATCTCACATAAGGAGTACCACTCTGGTTTCCTAAGATCTCTTCTCCTCCCACTCTTGCTCCCCTAAACTTCATTATTCCCGTAGTGGTCAGGTTGATCTTCAAGAGCTTCAATCTGACCATGTTACTCTTTGTCCCCTGACATCTTCCAATGTCTTCCACTGCCTGAAAGAAAATGAAACCTTCTGGCCTAGAAAGCCCTGTGTGATGTGGCCTCCTTCTTTGAACTTCCTCCATATTCCTCATCCCTTACTCACCACTCCTAGCCTCTCTAAAACGGTATTTCTCTAACCCAAACATCAACCTTCTCACCTCAGCATCTATGCAACTGCTGTTTCCTCTCTCTGGAGTTCTCCTTAGAGTCTTCTCATTGGCCTTTCTTCCCCACAAGTGTTCCACCAACCAGCATCATAGGGATCAGCTGGGACCTTATAAGGAAAGCAGAAGCTGACACACAACCCCTCACCTACTAAGTCATAATCTGTACTGATACAAGATCACCATGAATACATATGCAAATTACAGTTTGAGAAGGTCTAGCTGAGGTCTCAATGCAATTGTCACCTCCTCTGAAAGGCTTAGCTGACCCTCAATCCAAATTAGCTTCCCAAATCACTCTCTATTACACCATGTATTTGTTTTTATTCCAAAGGCAGTTAACTTCATTTAGAACAATTTTTTTTGTTTATTTATTTTTAAGACAGAGAGAGACAGAGCATGAGCAGGGGAGGGGCAGAGAGAGAAAGAGGGAGACACAGAATCTGAAACAGGCTCCAGGCTCTGAGCTGTCAGCACAGAACCCAATGCGGGGCTCAAACGCACAAACTGCAAGATCATGCCGTGAGCCAAAGTTAAACACTTAACCAACTGAGCCACCCAGGCACCCTAATGGCAGTTAACTTTAGATGAAAATACCTTATTTGTTAACTAATATATTTATTGTTTTTTCCACTCTGGAGTGTAAGCACTATGAAAGCAGGAGCCATTTTCCATTGCCCACTACTGTGTTACCACCTAGCCTATGTCATCAATACATATTTGATAGATAAGTAAATATTCATATCTAACATTAATCCTAATGATCAAAGAGATGATGAAACAGAACAAGTTTTTGACCTGTGTTTACCTGCCTTTATCTGATCTGATAATCAACCAGAAAGAATAAACTGTTTTGGCACAAATCACTTGCCATACTCCAGTGGAATTTAAGGAAGGAAGGAGGGAAGGAGGGGAGGAAAGAAAGACGGTTGGCCTTGGAAGTTGTCAGGGTAATAAATGAAGTGGCATCGCAAAGGATTCACAAGATAGGACTACAGAGATAAGTAAGAGATGATTACGGCAGGCTTCCCAACATGGTGTAAATTATGCTATTATTAGTATTTCTCACCTTCTAGAGCTTGTAAAACACTGAAGATTGAAGCTTTATATTTTTTATTGTGTTCCCAGGAGTATGTCACTAACGAGTAGCCAGTATGAAGGAGAAAGTACGTTAACGATATGTGTACAGTGAAAACCCTCAGTCCTGGGTTTCTCCTTTATTCTCACACAACTACCACACTCACAACATGTCTGACACCAGATGTGCAATTTTGTTTCCACATCAAGCAATTCTGTGACACCAGCTTGGTGTCCTACAAATGAACTCAATGCTAACATTTCCCTGGAGATGGGATCAGATCAGGGCTTGGTCCCAACAGACTGTCTCCCCTTTCAGATGCCAATTTCAAGTAGTAGGTCTCCAGGTTACCCACAACTTCTGTTCAGTTTGGCTAAAATCAGAGGTTTCTGGGGCGCCTGGTTGGCTAAGTCAGTGAAGCGTGTGACTCTTGATCTCAGGGCTGTGAGTTCAAGCCCCATCCTGGATAGAGAGATTACTTAAGAAGATAAAGTCTTTTTATTTTATTTTAATTTTTAAAGTTTATTTATTTTGAGAGAGAGAGAGAGCACAAGCAGCAGAGGAACAGAGAGAAGGAGAGACAGAATTCCAAGTAGGCTCCATGCCACCAGAACAGAGCCTAACCTGGGGCTTGAACCCACAAACCACAAGACCATGACTGAGCCAAGATCAACAGTCAGTCACTCAACTGACTATGCCACCCAGGCGCCCCCAAAATAAGGTCTTTTTTTAAAAAAAATCACAGATTCTCATGACCTCCTCTCCTATGAATTTGATTACTTGCTAGGACAGCTTAAGAACTCAAGGAAACATATACATTTACCACTTTATTAACACATGATAAGGGACACACGTGAACAGCCAGATGAAGATACACATAGGATAAGGCTGGGGAGGGTTCCAAGGGCTTCATCCTCCCACTACGTGGAGGTGTTCACCAACATGGGAGCTTTCCAACCCCCTACTATTGAGGTTTTATGGACACGTCCTCATGATCAATTGTTAACTCCATTTCTATTGAGATCAAATTGGATAATTAAACATAAGGAGTTTGTGCTTTACAAACAGTAGGCGATCAATACCTATGCACTGAATGAATGAAGAAAAGGACAGTTCCCTTTCCTGATCTTTGAGGATGGGTAACTCCATAAACAAATATTAACACTCTCCTGGCCAAGATGGAGACTGTGGTGAGGACAATAGTGGGCATGTCAGGAGGTGTGTGGTGCAGCTCCTCCTGGCTGGCTCAGTCGGTAGAGTGTATCTTAGGGTTGTAAGTTCGAGCCCCATGGTGAGTATAGAAATTACTTAAAAATGAAGTCTTTAAGAAACAAAATGAATGCAAGAGCTATATAGTCACAGCACACCTGTTTAATGCTCTGCTATTGCCTTCTGAGATTTTTAATAATTTTATCTTTGTGTTGGATTTTTACACTATATTGATAGGAGCATGTGTATAAGTAAAGATAGGTTTGAGTACCTACTCTTCCTTGTTGTTCCATTTACATGAAACATTCTTAATGTCCCATGAGCACAGAATTAACATGGATTCCCCATGATGTCGGGGAGTTCAAGGTAAGGACAAGGTAAGTGAGTTCCATCTATAACAGTGGGTGACGACAGGCACACAGAGCCCTAAGAGGACTTGCTTTCTGCTTGGACCAGAACTTGATTTGAATGCAGAAGGAAAGTAATGGTGCTATAAACATAAATAATGTTGGGGCACCTGGGTGGCCCAGTCCATTAAGCGTCTGACTTCAGCTCAGGTCACAATCTCATGGTTTGTGAGTTCTAGCTCCACGTCAAGCTATGTGCTGACAGCTCAGAGCCTGGAGCCTGCTACAGATTCTGTGTGTCTCTCTCTGCCCCTTCCCTGCTCATTCTCTCTTTCTCTGTCTCTCTGAAAAATAAAAAAACAGGGGCGCCTGGGTGGCTTAGTCAGTTGAACGTCCACCTTCGGCTCAGGTCATGATCTCACAGTTCGTGGGTTCGAGCCCCGCATCAGGCTCTGTGCTGACAGCTCAGAGCCTGGAACCTGCTTTGGACTCTGTATCTCCCTCTCTCTCTGACCCTCCCCTGCTCATGCTGTATCTCTCTCTCTCAAAAATAAATAAAACATTAGAAAAAATTTTTGAAAAATAAACATTAAAAATTTTTTAAATATAAAATAATGTTAGTTATTTAACAAATGACTAAAGAACCCTATCATATCCTTACTCATGTACTTCCCTGAATTAGCCAACCATGTTTGCAAGATATGATAACATAGAAAAAAAGGGAAAGATAGAAACCCATCCACTGTCCTGGTAAGAGCCAAACCCACATGCAGGTCTGAGAAACAAAATATCAATTGTGTAATTTCACTATTCTGCACATAAGTTTACTAATACTCTTATATGGGCCTTTAAAACATACATTGGAGGGGGTAGGGGATGGGCAATCGGATGAAGGGGAGTGGGGTCCATAGGTTTCCAGTTATGGAATGAATGAGTCACAGGGATGCAGAGCACAGCATGGGGAATAGAGTCAGTGGTGCCATCACAACGTTGTGCGGTGACAGATGGCAGCTACCCTTGTGGTGAGCACAGCACGATGGATGGAGAAGCTGAATCACCATGTTTTACACCTGAAACTAATGTAACATGGGTGTCAGCTATACTTCAATTTAAAAACGTGACTTTTTTTTCACATTTTTACATAATATAAAGATGAATGCTAAATGTTACACTCATCTAAAATTTCAATTTTTACTTAGAATGACATTAAGTAGCAAAAAAACCCAAAATACCATCACAAGCCAACTGAAAGAATGGGGCAGAAGAAAACTTTCTACTTTATTTATTTTTTAATTAAATATTTATTTTTGAGAAGCACCTAGGTGGTTCCAGTCGGTTAAGCGTCTGACTTCGGCTCAGGTCATAATCTCACGGTTCGTGGGTTCGAGCCCCACATCAGGCTCTGTGCTGACAGCTAGCTCAGAGCCTGGAGCCTGCGTCGGATTTTATCTCTCTCTCTCTCTCTGACCCTCCCCTGCTCGCGCGCTCTCTGTCTCTCAAAAATAAATTTTTAAAATTTTAAATTTATTTTTGAGAGACAGAGAGCGCGCGAGCAGGGTAGGGGCAGATTGAGAGGGAGACAGAGCATCCAAAGCGGACTCTGTGCTGACAGCTGAGAGACTGATTTGGGGCTCAAACTCACAAACTGTGAGATGATGACCTGAGCTGAAGTTTATGGCTTAACCGACTGAGACACTCAGGCACTGCGCTCTCTCTCTCTCTCTCTCTCTCTCTCTCTCTCTCTCTCTCTGTTTTAAGTAGGCTTTACACCCAGCATAGAGCCCAACACAGGGTTTGAAGTCACGACCTTGAGATCAAGACATTGAGATCAAGACCTGAGTTCACATTAAGAGTCAGATGCTTAACCAACTGAGCCACCCAGGTATCCCCAAAACTTTACTTTTAAAAAAATTTTTTAACATTTATTTCTTTTTGAGAGACAGAGACAGAGTGTGAGCAGGGAAGGGGCAGAGAGAGAAGGAGTCACAGAATCTGAAGCAGGCTCCAGGCTCTGAGCTGTCAGCACAGAACCCCAAGTAGGGCTTGAACTCACTAATGATGAGATCATGACCTGAGCTGAAGTCAGATGCTTAACCAAGGGAACCACCCAGGTGCCCTGTCAAAAACTTTCTATTTTAAAAACAGCTGCTTTGCAGGTGCATGGGTGGCTTGGTCAGTTGAACAAATGGCTCTTGATTTTGGCTCAGGCCACAATCTCGCAGTGGTGAGATTGGCCCCACGTCATGTTCCATGCTGAGCTGAGCACAGAGCCTGTTTGAGATTCTCTCTCTCCCTCTGCCCCTCTCCCTTGCTCATTTGCCATCTCTTTCTCTTTCTAAAATAAAGTAAAAATAAAAATGACTGCTTTTACAGTATCCTCTAACTTGCTTCTAGCTACAATCTGCAAGCTATCTCTCAAGGGGCTTTTCTTAAAGGAGACAAACCTTCCTCTCCACCCCCTAAAAGCATCACAAAACATTTCAAATGTACAGACTTGAGTACTTTCTCCATCTGGTGCCCTTTCCCTTGGATGTGAAGATACACTCATTCACGAGACCTTCTCAAAGTGGAAAGCAGCTCAAAGCCTGAGAGGAGGGTGTGTTCTGTTCCCTCTGGGCTAAATCAAGGCTCATCCGGACCAGAAGGACTTGGCAACCACCGGTTAGACACTCGGATTTAAAGTTTAACTTTACACAAACAGTGCAGAGCAGTCCAGGGCAAGGTCCACAGAGATAGTTCCTGACACCCTTACCTTTCAGTGTTTTCATGTCTCCAGGTCATTGAGACCTTCAGGTTTTGGCCTCTACAGGATGACTTCAAAGAGCTAATGCTGCTTCTGGCCTGTAAGACCTCATGGCCTGTAGCCAGTTGGATGAAACTATTCACCCTCCAGAGCTCCTCAAGCCCAAAGCCCTAGGGAGGGAAATATCAGAGGCAGAGGGTGCATTTCTGAAATGCCCCCAGGAAGGCTGCATGATGGCTGGTGGGAAGCCCGGCCTGCGAACTCAGAAGCTCTCTTCTTCACAGCCACGTGAGCTCGGGCAAGCCACCCTCCATCATCGAGGCCTCTCCTCATCTATAAAGTGGGAGCCATGAGGGGAACTTGAATGACTCAGTTGGTTAAGTAAGTATCTGATTTTAGTTTACGTCATGGTTTCATGGATCGTGAGCTCGAGCCCCGCGTCGGGCTCTGTGCTGACAGCTCGGAGCCTGGAGCCTGCATCCGGTTCTGTGTCCCTCTCTCTGCCCCACACCCCCATACTCTGTCTCTCTCTCTCTCAAAAATAAATTATAAAGTGGGAGCCATGATACTTATGTGGTCTGCTTCAGGAGGTTGTTGTGAAAAGTAAAATGGGATACTTTTATGGGAAAGTGCTTTTTAATGGTTGAAGTTTGTCAATGGTCATAAAGCTACTGAAGATGAAGGGATGTGGACAACATGTTCAACTTACTGTTTTCAGTGACTTAACAAATATTTATTAAGCACTCGTCATCGGTCAGGTTCTATTCTAGGTGACAGAGACACATCTGTGAACAGAAACAGGCAAATATCCCTCTTTATGTAAAGTTTGCCATTTGTTTGCCAGGGATAATTACCAGGAAAAAATGTAAGAGTGGAGTGGCAACCGAAAATGGGATCACGTGGCAGATTGTTACAGGCACGGTACCTGACGGATCCTACTGCTGAGTGTCCCTGTTTTCTTGCAATGGACCCAGGCCCTCGGGGGCCTTAAAGCTTCTATTCTTGACTCCGAAACATTCATGCTGGACCAGACTGTAAGGGAATGAGATTTCTCCGAAGAGAAAGACCCTGTAAGAGTAGCGCTGAGGCCCCGGGCCGGTGGGTAAGGAAACCCCACATCTTTTGATCCCAGTCTGATGAATGCAGCTTTTGGAAGACCCCAGTGACCCCAGTGACCCCAGCTGACCCACGGAACTGTGAGAATATAATCAATCTGTGTTTTTAAAGAAAATATATTTATTTATTTATTTATTTATTTAGAGATAGAGAACATGTGAAAGAGGGAAGGGCACAGAGAAAGCGGGCCAACCAGGCTCTGCTCTGCCAGCACAGAGTCCAACGTGGGGCTCGATCCCATGAACTGTGAGATCAGGACCCCAGTCAAAATTAAGAGTTGGACACTTTACCAACGGAGCCACCCAGGCACCCCTCAGTCTACCAGAGAAGGCCTCTCTGATAAGGTGATGTGTAAACAGGAGTAGAAGGAAGTTATTATGGGTTGACTATTTGTGTCTTCCCAAAATTCACGTGGGGAGGCCCTCTCCCCCACTGTGGCTAGGTTTGACAAAGGGGCTTCTAAGGAAGTAGCCGAAGTTCAATGAGGTGGTGAGGATGTGCGGATGCAAGGCCAGGTGAGGACACAGGAAGAAGGTGGTTGTCTGCAAGCCAGGAAGGGAGTTCTCACTAGAAACCATATTGGCTAGAACCTTGATCTTGCACTTAAATCCTCCAGCGCTGTGAGAAAATACATTTGTGTTGTTGAAGCCAGGCAGGCTATATACCCATGCAGGTATGTCATGTCAGGGAGAGCATTCCAGCAAAAGGAAGAGCTGCTGCAAAGATCCTGAAGTGCAGGCAAGCTGAATGCAGTAATGCTAGAGCACAGTGAAGAGGGCCTGATGGAGTATAAGGGGTCAGGGAGGGAAGGGGTATGCAAATCAGTAGGCTATCGAAAGACTTTGACTATTACTTGACACTGAAAGCAAAGTCTGCAGTTTCGAGGCATGGAGTGATATGTTTTCAAAGGATATGCATTTCTCTAATATTTGACTTCATGTAACAACGAACATGTGTTACTTTTGTAACCAGAAAAAAAGACATCAGGACATTTAGAAGACTACATAAGAAAAAGCTAACAAGTTCAAGCTGTCCTTTAATGCCAACATGTGGGTATGGGGGGTGCGGGGGGAAACAGGGAGAGGCAGTGAGGACTAAGAGGGCGGGGGAGACTGCAGCTGATGAGAAGGCCTCGGGTCCTTTGAGGACTTGTCCTGTTCCCTCTCTGGAACCACACTTCTGTGGGATGGTGCAGGGCAAAAATAGGGGCAGGGAGCAGAGCGTAAGGCAAGAACAGAGAATCAAGTGTGGGCTTAAGTCTTTTTTAAAACTTATTTAATTGATTAGTTTTTTAGATGTTTATTTCTTTTTTAAAGAGAGATCGAGGGGGAGGGGGAGAGGGGCAGAGAGGGAGACAGAGGATCTGAAGTGGGTGCTGTGCTAACAATGTGGGGCTTGAACTCACAAACCGTGAGTCCATGACCTGAGCCAAAGTCGGACAGTCAACTGACTGAGCCAGCCAGGTGTCCATCTTTTTTTTTTTTTTTAATGTTTATTCTTGAGAGAAAGAGAGCGAGAGAGCAGTGAGGGGCAGAGGGAAGCAGGGGACAAAGGATCCAAAGTGGGCTCTGTGCTGACAGCATTGGGCCTGAGCCCACTTCAGGGCTATAACAGGGATCCATTGGGGCTTGAATGGGGCTCAAACTCAGGAACCGGAAGATCATGACCTGAGCTGAAGTCCGGTGCTCAACCGACTGAGCCACTCTGGCGCCCCTGAATTCTTTCTTGATAGGGATCAAGTACATGTGATTTACCCCAGCACTTAGCACACCGCCCAACTTCTATAGGGTAAGAGCTAAATTATTTCTTACAGAAATGAATGAACTGGGCTGAGCAGTTACTGTGCACCCTCCTCTCCCATTCATACCCTCTTCTTTGTTAGTACAACTGAAGTTTAAAGAGGATCTTTTAATCCTCTTTAGTGTAGTGAAGAGTGGATCTTTGGCATAATAAAACAGTTCAGAAGTCCACTGGATTAAGCCCTGCATACCTTGTGACTGGTTTCAGGTCTTTAAAATGTAACAAATTGGGGCACCTGGGTGGCTCAGTCAGTTGAGCTTCTGACTCTTGATTTCGGCTCAAGCCATGATCTCTTGGTTCATGAGTTCAAGCCTGAGATGGACTTTGCACTGACAGCCTGGAGCCTGCTTGGGATTCTCTCTCTCTGCCCCTCTCCTATGCTCTCTCTTAAAAATAAATAAATGTAACAAATTGAGCTGAACCTTCAAGCAAGTTTGATATTTCACAGGTTCTCAGATAAGACTTTATACCTCATCAGCATGGGCTGGGACTAGCAGAGTTAAAAATGCAGGAGAAACACTGCCTGACATGTGTTATCTTGTAAGACCTTCCCATTCACTTTTTTGTTTTACATTTTGGCTGGCAGAGGGATAGATGAATAGACAAAGATGCTCAAGGCAAGCCTGGATGGAGAGCACGTTTTAAATGAGCATTCCGTTTAAAGTGCAAATGTGCTTTGCTATCAGCAACAGATGCATTTCCTAAACATTACGTATAAACCGCTTCTTTTTCTGAGTTCCAGAGGAGCTAACTCTGATGAACAGAAGGGAAGATTCTTTGTGTTTTGTGAATGATCACCCCCTTAGTCATCTGGTCTGTAAATCTGGCATTTCATGGATCAGGTATTTTAAAAATCCTTTGAAGGGAGCATTAGCTATCTATTTCTGATCATAATTTTTTTAAGGTTTATTTATTTATGAGAGAGAGAGAGACAGAATGTGTACAGGGGGCGAGAAGAGAGAGAGGGAGACCAAGAAATCAAAGTGGGCTCCAGGCTCCATGCTTTCAGCACAAAGCCTGACACAGAGCTCGAACCCACAAACTGTGAGATAATAACCTAAGCCAAAGTTGGATGCCTAACTGACTGAGCCAGCCAGGCACTCCTCTGATCATAATTTTTTAATCTTCTTGAATAGGTTAGAAAAATTTGAACATGTTCAGTCCCAATGACCAGCCTTTATTATAAGTTTCAAGTTAATGAAAAAGAAATACAGAATACTGAACAGCCCAGTGAAGAGTACCAGAATATGCCATCCCTAAATATGCCACTTTGGCATAAGGATTATTTTGAGCTGAAGGCAACTGAGAAGAAACAGATACAAAAAAAGCTCTCTGCCCACCCCTATTTGCCTAAAAGTAGGATGTAAATTTGCAAAGATGTCCTGTCTCTTCTCTTTACCAGAAGGACAGAAGTTCATCACTGGAGATGACTACAGATCCTTATCAGCTCAGAGAAAGCACCAGAGAAATCTACAAAACAATCTTTGCTAAAACTAGCCCTTATCTACCATTAATTTCCCCATGTATTTGCCTTCATACAGCTTGTCACCCCTAGAAACTCAAAGTCCTTTTTTTCTTGAGATTTCACTAAACATGTTTTATTCTTTCGCCAAAATGCTCTGCAATCAACAAAACAAAGACAACCTACTGAACAGGAGATGATATTTGCAAATGACATACGTATCCAATAAGGAGTCAATATTCCAAAATATATGAAGAGCTCATACAACATACACCAAAGAAACTCAAATGATATAATTTTTAAAATGAGCAGAAGACATGAGCAGACTTTTTTTCCAAAGAAGACACACAGATGGCCAATAGACACATGAAAAGATACTCCATATGACTCATCATCAGGGAAATGCAAATCAGAACCACAGTGAGCTATCACCTCACACCTGGCAGAATGGCTAAAATCAGAAACTCAAAAACTAAGTATTGAAGAGGATGTGGCAAAAAAGGAACCCTCATGCACCGTTGGTGGGAGCCAGCTGTGGAAAACAGTATGGAGGTTTCTCAAAAAATTAAAAATAGAGTTACTGTATGATCCAGTAATTCCACTACTGGGTATTTGCCCAAAGAATATGAAAACACTAATTTGAAAAGACATATGCACCTCTATGTTTACTGCAGCATTATGTACAACAGCCAAATTATGGAAGCTGTCCAAGTGTCCATCAATAGATGAATGGATAAAATAGTTGTAGTGTGTATATATATGCATATATATATATTTATATATGTATATATATATAATGGAATATTACTAAGTCATAAAAAAGAATAAAAGCTTGCCATTTGCAATAACATAGATAGACCTAGAGGGTATAATGCTAAGTAAAATAAGTCAGAGAGAAATAAGTATCATGTTATTTCTGTCATATGTGGAATTTAAGAAACAAAACAAATGAACAAAAGAGACAGGGGGGCATAGTCAATTGAGTGTCCAACTCTTGATCTCAACTGGGGTCTTGATCTCAGGGTCGTGGGTTCAAGCTCTGTGTTGGACACCACACTGGGCATGGAGCCTACTAAAAAAAAAATAATAAATAAAAAATAAAGCTTTATATATAAAAGAAAAAAGAGAGACAAAGGGGCAGCTGGCTGGCTCAGTCAGTAGAACATGCAATTCTTAATCTCAGGGTCATGAGTTCAAGCCCCACATTGGGTGTATACCTTATTAAAAAAAAAAAAAAGACAACCCCCTCCCAACAAAACAGATTCTAAAGCATAGAGAACTGATGGTTAGCAGATGGGAGGGGAATAGGGGGATGGATGAAATCGGTGATGGGATTAAGAGTACGCATATCACGATGAGCACTGAGTAATGTATGGAATTGTTGAGTCACTACATTGTGCACTTGAAACCAACCTAACACTGTAGGTAGAATTATAGCAACTGCTATACCATGCCTTTGAGTGACTCATCTTTGGGTGCTCCCTTGTATAGGCATGATGCACTTGTTAGTGAACTTCTGTTTGATTTCCTCTTGCTAATGTCTTTTGTCAGTCTAATTTACAAGGCCGGGTCAATGAACTTAAGATGGGTAGAAGGAAAACAATTTTTTTTCCTCCTTTATATCAGCAACCAATTCCTTATCCTTTATGTAACTAAAATAGTCAGCATTCCTTAGTGAGGACCCAATAAACTAGCCTATGACACAGTCCCTTATAGCTATTCTTCAGAAGTTTGTCTTCTGGCCTTTGGCCAGTTGGGTCATTGGGTCTGACCCAAGTTTAGAGAAATACTTAGAAACATTCATAAGCAACCAAAGAGGGTTCCTAATGATACATAGTCTGGTTACTCTGATTTGCTGAGCAAAATAAACAAGTGAATAAATGTATGAAAAGCTGCTTGTAAGACATGAAGTCCCCAGTGACTTGTCTTTGCTGGCTTTTGAAAGGAGAGAAAGACATAATTTGTTCCCACGTGGGCAGTGTTCATTTTCTTAGCTCTAATGTAAGGACGCAGGTCTGAACCAAACTGCCTCCATGACAGGCTTCAAGTTTCCCCTCTGATCTTGGAGTCCTAAGTGTCAGTTTCTTAGAATCATTAGACAATGAAAGGGCACAGATTGCTCAACCAGGGACCACCCTAGCAACACCCAATCAGAAGCGGCCAGCTAAAATGCTTAACTGTTCCTAAGGGCAGGCCTAGAGATAGAAGTTATAGATAATCACTTAGTGCTTAAGGCTAGTTACACCCTAGGTGAGGGTCCTGGGTCTACTCTTTAATTGGTTAATACTCTAAAGGTTGTGATTGGGTCCCGCCAAAAGTAAGGAACACTCTGGACAACGTGTATGGTTAAAGTTACTGCCAATAATGTTAGGCGATAATGATTGGACCCCGGTACCTATGTCACAATTTCCTGTAACTCCCCCTTCCCAAACCCATAAAGGCTCTACCCCGCCTTTGTTCGGGGCTCTCAGCACGGATCCACTGCGCTGGTGAAGTCTGTGAGCCTGAGTTTAGGCCTGGCGAGCCTAAGCCCATAATAAAGCCCTTTGCTTTTGCATGCATGACTCGGTCTCCCTGGTGGTCTCTGGTTTTTGGGGACAGTATTGAAATCTGGCATAACACTAGTATATTATTACAATTGAATAGCTTTATTTTCAAGATTTTCTTTTTTCATTTTTTTTTTTTGCGTATGGACATATCCTCCAAATATTTTAGACACTTTATTAATGAAAACCGTTAAAACGTATGAAGCGCTCAACAAGCTAGATCCTGGTCTAAGTGCTTCCTTTGTGTTAACTCACTGAATCCACACAATGCCATGAAGTAAATACTATCATTAACCCCAATTCACAGATGAGGAAGCAAAAGCACACCCACATTAAGTCACTTCGGTTAGGCTGCAAGCTGGAACCCGGGCCACCACCCTCTGCAGCAACTCAGCTCTAGTGACAAACAAGTGGTTGACCTGCTGGCAGAAGGCTCTATTTATAAACAGGACTTAAGTCTGAGGCCAAGAATTAAGTGAATTTCATACAATCAGGAAAGCAACTAAGTGCTAGCAGCTAAGAACTCAGTATGAGTACTTAAGTTACTACCTCTTGCAATCTTCCCCAAAGGGAATGCACGGGTCCTGATTCCTGGCAACTGAGCACACATGTTACTTACTCCGCCTTCAGCGCTGGCTGGTGGAAGAACTGAGGCCATACTCAGAATGTGTCATTGGGCTAATTTTATTCTGTAAATAATAGAATAGCTGTTTACAATATGTTAAAACATCCCCACCTTTTTCCAGGCCTCCTCTGACTCCTTCTTATTGCTCCATCCGAATACTTTCTTGGTCACTCCCGACCAAGAAAATTCTAGTCTGAGACTAATTTTAGTCCTGGTGAATGACAAGACTTTTCTGCTCAGACTGTCTGTGTATTACTTGTGTTACCTTGTAAAAGTTCTACTCACTTTTACAAGGAGTCAAAGATACACAACACACCTAAGTGTTTTTCAAATGACAATTCACGTTTTGGTTAATATTTACTCTGGGGGCACGTGGGTGGCTCAGTCGGTTAGGCGTCGGACTTTGGCTCAGGTCAGGATCTTACTGTTCATGAGTTTGAGCCCCGTATGGGGCCCTGTCCTGACAACACAGAGCCTGCTTGGGATTCTCTCTCACCTCTCTCTCTCTGCCCCTACCCTGCTTGTGCTCTCTCTCTTAAAATAAATAAGTCAACTTAAAAAAAAATTTACTCAGGCAAACAGTTCACTTTAGGTAAGATATTAGAACAAATTACAATGGATAAGGAACAATCACAAAATATAAAAAAGGTCAAAACCCCCCAAAAAACAAAGAAAACAAACCCAAATCAAAACATTCTAAAGGCTTTGAAATGTAAATCTGAAGCAGGTTGGGTTACAAAGGTACCAGCAGGGGTGGGAATGTTAGTTTCCTCAACTTCATACATTCTTTCTTTCTTTTAAGCAGTTTCTTTCAGTAAAACTGGATCTTTCTCCCCAGGGACCACAAATATCTGATTTTTGTCCTAGCCCAGATGGTGGAGTACAGGGACCGTCAACAGAAGAAGAAAGAGATCCAGTAAAAATAAAGGTCAGGACAATGCAGGCGCCGGTGCCGCCCGGGTTGGTAACAGCTTGAGAATCTGTCTCAAATGCCACGCTGGAAAGAAAAGTCACATCTGCCTGGCGGGTCCAGCAAATGTTACAGTGTTTTCCTGCACCCACCTTTCGGGACCTGTTGAATGTCACTCTTCACCACATTTACTCTGCATCAAATAGTTAAGACAGAGCTTTCTCATTTCGGAGTAAATGACCATGAGTAAAGACGGTCATGCCTTGAACATTTAGCAAGGGGGAAATAATTACATTACCTTGGGTGGATTGCCCTTTCATGACCGTCAGACAGCCTAACAGAGGAAACAAGTCGGAACGCTAAGGACAGATGCTGAGACACATCAAAAACTGCTATTACTAAAGAATGAAGGAAAGCCTTAGCTTGGGGCGGATTTATATAACCAGATGTCAACCAACACAGCTTTCACAGCCTCTTTCTGAACTGCTGACAGAGCACCAGACATCTGCCGTGTTTGGTGGGAGAGCGTGACTCTGGCTGTAGACACACTTGAGTCTGAGGCTAGTGTCTGCTACTTACACAGTGGAACCAGAGCCAGGTTAGCCTGTCCGAGTCCATTTTTTCATCACTGGGGACAATGCTTTTCTCTTACTGGTCGGGTGAGGATTGAATGAGGTAAGCTAGGCACAGTCTCTGATTTATCAACAGTGCCGTGGTCTCCTGTTGGTTAGGTGACCTTGGCCAGATTGTCTAACCTCACAGCTCCCTCATCTGTCAAATGGGGATAATTCACACCCCCCAGGTTTGCTGCGACACGCAAGTCCGTCAAGTGGCCATCTAGTATACAGTCCGAGCTGTTACTGCTACTTATGTTGTTTGATCCACATTCAAATGTGTTCTTTCACCTTCAGAGATGGAAATCTGAAACATGTAATCCCCTAAATAATAGCAGTTCCTTAGAACTGATAAGTGGAAGGCGTCATCTTGAATACGCACCAGCTACTTCCTGGGCAGGAATGAAAAAATGGACTTGGACTAAATTGTTTTGCCTCATGTGATGATTAATTAATAGCAAGCCGTGTTTGCTCACCGTTTATCTCCAGGGAGCTCTGGGCACCATGCTGACTTAATCTTCAAAACATCCTGGCAGAAAGGAGCCGATGCATGATTGGATCACCATCTTCAAGATGATGAAGGATTGCTGTCTGGATGGTGACCAGCTGTTTCCACCACAACCAAAGCCAGATAAAGAGTCGGCAGGCCTAAGTCCTAGAAAAGACTTGGGTTAAACCCTGGGAGATACATCTTGAAGAGGTTTCCATCCAGGCAGTATTTCGTTTCAAAGCGCTGAATTATGTGGCTACTATTGAATTATAGTTTCCCACTGGCAAAATGAAGACACAGATTTCTCTACAGTATATACACAACTTGGCTTAACACCTGGGTGATTCCTTTGGGCGGGTCTTCCCCTGAAAGGACTCCAGCCAATTTCCATGCCAGGTTATTTGGCAGTTTCCCAGGGACATTCTGGAAAGGCTCAAATGAGCAGGTTATCCCACGGTTGAGTGAACTTTAAGCAGCTAACCCAGATCCAGCCTGAAGGTGAAACAATGGAATGGGGTTGTTTAGCCACCTGGGCTCATGAAGAGTGCCGATGGCCTGAACATGGGCCCATGTCATTAGAGCAGTTATAGGACCTTCAGAAGTTCAGACTCCTCCACCACCTCCTCAAGCAGTCAACAATAGTAATAATGACTACACACTGCCTTCCTATGGTTACCATGGTGATGGGAATGGTATGGTTGGCAGCAGGAGCAGAGGGGAAGCATGAAAGTTGGCATCAGCCACAAGCACCAGCCAAATTCCACTTCCTCCCCAATGAGAGTCCAGCGACAGGCCGATGGGAGCAGCAGAGCCCAATGGTGGTAAAAAAATCAAAACACTAGTCACCAGCACCATCCTTCGCCCAGCTCCTGAAGAAGGCCAGCTACCTTGTTTTTGATAGGCGTGCTACTTAGGAAAATGCTTCTCAAGTTTTAACATGCCTATGCATCATCTGGATACCATTTTGTTAATATAGATTTTGATCCCATCAGTCTGGGTAAGGATCTGAGATTCAGCATTTCTAGAAGCTCCCTGTACAGCAGATTGAGGAGCAAAGTCTTTTAGACTTGCATGTATGAGAGCACCCTAATGAACAGAAGCTTCAACAAGACAGAAGGGACTCCTCCTTTATGTAACCCTGCTCTCTGAATTGGTCAGTCCTGGGCTTCTATTGCTGGCCCAGGCCTGCTTTGTTTCCCTGGGTCTACGGTCTACACTGGACTCCCTTTTCTAACCTGCAGTTTAACCAGAAGCAATCAAGAACGGGATGGCGTGCCCTTCCCTTAAAGGGTTCAATCCAGAAACTGCACATTCCCTTTCCACTCCCACTCTGTGATTCTTTAGTCACATGGCCCCATTCAGCTCCAAGTAAGGTTGGGAAATACTGTATTTTGTACATATTTTATGCTGTGTTCCCAGGTGTCCACAGAAAATTCCATACCAAGGAAGGAGAGAATGGGTATCACGGGGCGCTAACAGTCTCTGTGACAGCTGGGAATAAAAATAATAGTAATAGTGCAGTTTTGGGGGTGATGGTGGGGTTCATTGAGCATGGCCAAGAAAGAATTCTTTAAGACATTTTTGGTGCAAAAGGTGATTTTATTAAAGCACAGGGGCAGGGCCCTGGGGTTAGGAAGACCTGCACAGCAAGTGTGTGTGGGGCCACCATTTTATGGAGTCAGGAGAGAGAGTCTAGAGGGCGTTTCCAAAGAGGCTTTCCCATGCTAAAGACTCACGGGAGGCCTAGCTATTGTCAGGCTTAGGTTGTTTTTCCCTTTCGCAAAGCATTAAGACAGTAGGGAGTTGCTGGGCTTTAGGCCATTGATGGGATTGTCTTTTTCCTGTAAAGACAATCTCTGGTAGAGACTCCTATTTGTTTTTTCTGTTCTTTCCTGTTTTGGGGTAGTGGGAGTGCCCAAGGAAGATCACACATGGATACTGTACACAGGGGTGAGTGGTGTTAGCCTGCACTTTGCCTCAGTTTGCCCAAGACCCCCTCAGTAACCATAATCGTTATTGAGTACTTACTGTCTGGCCAGCACAGCATTATTCGGTCACCACATTTAATCTTCACCAGAAACGCCATTGGGAGGCACTATTATTATTCCCATTTACAGATAAAGACATTGAGGCTTATAAAGAGGCTCAGTAGCTTGCCACCGTCATACGGCTGAGGCAGAGTCAGGATTTAAATCCAGGCACTGTCACTCCAGAGCCTGGAATTTTAGGAGCAGGGGAAAGACGGATTATAGAAACAGCAGGTGGGGCCAGGCCATTTCAACCCTCAGAGGTGCCCGGCAGTGGGAGGGTGTGGGTCAGGAGCCTGTGGGATGAAACCCTGCCACTTGATGGTGCAAAAAATCTTGTGCATTCCACGAGAAAGACGATGCTTACCTGTGACAATGTATACATTGTAGGTCCAGAGGCTGGAGGATGAAGGCAGGCCAGCTGTTCTTCTTTGGAGTTAGATTATGAGTCCCCTGATATCTGAGGCATGATTGTCACTTCAGGCTACACCAGACCTGAAAGCCGGATGGTCTGTGGCCCTGCTGTCTCCCAGTCCACCTTCCCATCCCCGCAGGGGACACTACTCTGAATATCTGGTACATTTGTCCTAGGAGAGCCACAGCTGGCCAGAACCAGATGGAACCACTTCTTGTGTCAGTCACAAGTTAGAGGACATTTGAAAACTGTTTTCCCAAGTTCTACCCCCTCCTTCTTCTTTCCATGAAAAGGGTTTTTGTTAGTACAGCCTTTGTTTGGGGATTCAGTTGATAAAGGGACCATTTTATTGTAATGAATTACTGGCGAAAGTGGTGCCAGAAATCCTAGTGAGAGGCCAGCACTCTGGCTTTTAGTCAGCAAGGTGAATGGAAACAGCTACTGGGCGTCTGTATCAAGGGCACTTTGGAGTTCACTGCCATCAGCAACTTCGAGTTCAGTTGTTGGTTGCCTTTGAGTTTAGCGGGGGCATTCAGAGAAAGTGCTAACAATAAAATATAAGACTCTTTTCTTTATCTATGAAAAATGTCAAATGGGCAGGAACTGTTAGCCAGGACTTTTACAGAATGAGCTCTTTCTACCTATTATTAAATTGCTAAATCTCCACTACAAAGACTGAGGTCCCTGTAACAATTTCAGCTTTCTGAATCCCTGAAAAAGCCAAGTTTCTCCATTGAGACAACTGAAAGCTGGAGGGAAAAGTGAAACAGCCACGAATAAACCTCTGACTTTGTGGGACTCACATGGTCATGGAATATTTAAAGGTTCTTTAAATGAATTCTCTTCAGATAGGGCTCAAGGGACTTTGGAAAAAGATGCGAAAATACTGGTAAGCCAAAAGACGTACATTCTAACTTGCTTTTCTCCCATGTCTGCTACATGCGGTGCCAACATAAATTTGTGAAGACACATGGATTGACAGTATATTTTCTCCATAATCTCATATGTTGTCTTGTTGAGACTCCATATTTAAAGTTTGCAAGATGAATCAGCATTTCTCGGAAAACCTCTCTTAAAATACGACTCTGTACAAACAGTGGCAAGGAATGAGGCACTTAAATCAATGGACCATGAACTCTTCAGAGTTCAAGGAAATCATTAAGGGCTGATAAAATCAATACCCAAAGTTTGGGTATGAAAAAAGGTACCCCTTGATGATGTTTGAAGGCATGCAACACCAATCAGTTCTAAGCGACTGAACCTCAAGTATTGATTAGGAAACAGGTACCCACAGGCCAGGCCAAGCTGTCCAGCTTGGGAGTGTTATACAGACCGGTTCCTACAGATCTCTCTGCAGAGTAAGGTGAGCAGGGGTATCTTACCATTTATGCCCTTCAAAAACAACATACACTTGTTTTAAGAAAGGAAAGCAAGTTTCCTTGCTTCTGTAAAGCAAGGATCGGGAGATCTGGCCTGTTTACCTCACAGGCAAGGTTATGTGGCATCCTTCTAAAAATGCTGTACCCATAGTCTGCTGATGGCATTACTATGCAGGGGGAACCGTGTCCTATGTGGCCAGTGGGAAGGAAACATCTGTTTATAGGCAGAGTTGATGGGTGTAAAAACCTCCCTTAAGTGTTACCTTTCCCAGGCATGATGCACTCACACAGATTCTGTACACTTAGAACACAATTATAATTAATCATTTTCATAACTGGCATTATTAGTATTCTCTTCCCCATTTTGCTATAAAGCCAGCCACAGGAGCCAGGGACTTTGACTTGTTCCAACAGTGAATTCCCAGTTCCCTGGACTGACTAGGCACACAGTAGAGAAACAGAAGGTGCATACATGGAAGACAATTGGCTTATATACCCCAAATTTGCCCTTGTCCTCTGACTTTCTGAACTTGGGGTTGTATGCACTTGGCTTTTAGGAGGAGAGAGAGTGGCTGGGATGCTACAGATGGGGTCAGTTCCTAAGGCAGCCAGAGAGGCCAAGGGTTTCTCTGTTAGTGATAATACTTCCCAGAGTATTTATAAGTCTACAGCCAGCAAAGATTCATCACCACTTGCAGCAGCCCAGTACTCTGAGACCAGTTTGGGGAGGAAAAGCAAGGATGTGAGTCCATCTTTTTACACTCTGCAAAATCCTTCAATTCGCACTAAAGTGTGACAAGAGAACATCCAGTGTCTTTTTATTTACTTTTAGTAATCTCTAGACCCAAAGTGGGGCTTGAACTCCAGACCTTGAGATCAAGAGTCCCATGCTCTTCTGTCTGAGCCAGCCTGGCCCCTTGAGTATCCTACCAGATGAGTCATATAGAGAGGACATTACTTTGTCATCAGGAATGTCAAACAGTCCTCTTCTCTTGAGAAAACACCCCCGGAGAAAGGCTAAGAAACACCTGCTGACCAATACCTAAACAGAGAGCTGTGAATTTCTGGAGGCTTTGTAGGTTAAACAAGGAAAACCATTGTCCAAAAAGTACATTTTGCCAGCATTTCCCTGGACATGACCCCTCCTAGCTGCAGACAAACACAGGAAATACTGCCCGTCACTAAAATGAATAGAGAAAGTCAGTTTTCCAACTTAATGAACTAGAAGTCCTCTTTTCACTCACAACAGTGAAAAGGGCAAGAAATGAATGATCATTGCTTTGATTGTGTGTTATCTTCCAAATGTTCATACATTGCAAAGTTTTTTTCTCAAGATTAAAAAAAATGTTTATTTATTTTGAGATGTAGGGGAGGGGCAAAGAGAGAGAGGGAGAGAGAATCCTAAGCAGACTCTGCACTGTCAATGTGGAGCCCAACACGGGCTTGACCCCAAGAACCATGAGATCATAACCTGAGCTAAAATCAAGAGTCTGACACTCAACCGACTGGGCAGCCCAGGTGCTCCTGATATATTACAAAGTATTCGTCATTACGCCATTACAATTTCTGTCCCAGTTGTAACTGACTTTTACAGAAATCACCTTCTATTTCTTGGCAACTTTATAGAATTGATAGAAAAAATGTGTTTCATAATCCAAACTCCAGACTATGGAAAAATAGCTATTAGTAAGGGGGATGTTATTTTACTTTTCCTTGTTCTTTATTTTTTAAAAAACAATTTCTTCCTCACTTCCCGCCAAAATCTATACACCTTTCCCATGTTCCTGGCCTCCAAGAGTATAAAATCTATAAGATGAGATTCTCAGAAGCAGTAGCCCTAGCCCAGTATTGTAAGAAGTGCTTATCTGAGGCACTTTATTTTTTTAATGTTATTTTTAAATATTTATTTATTTTTGAGACAGAAAGAGAGAGAATGAGCAGGGGAGGGTCAGAGAGAGAGGGAGACACAGAATCCAAAGACAGTTTCCAGGCTCTGAGCTAGCTGTCAGCACAGAGCCTGATGCGGGGCTCGAACGCACGAACCGTGAGATCATGACCTGAGCCGAAGCCAGATGCTTAACCGACTGAGCCATCCAGGTACTTCTATCTGAGGCACTTTAAATTAAAACAGGAAAGAAATCATTATTTCAGCAAACCCACATTTACAAGGTGGGATCCGATGTCTTTAAGTGGTCTGAGTTAAAGCAATATTGCACTGGTCAGGCAAAGTAAATCAAGACACCTCCCAAAAGGTGGTAGAGTAAGAAAAATGCCAATTTAATCATTAACTTTAGCAGGCAAGCAATTTGTAAACATTCAGTAGCGGCAGCATCCAAGTTACAAACGATTTAAAAAGAAACCAAGATTAGTGATTATAATCGTTCCTTCCCTTTCCCCAAAAGAAAAAAAGAAAAAAGATCTGGAAATGAACGCCTGAAAACACTACATAAACATGGAACATTCAGTTACGTCTTCTATCAGCCTTCTATGCGTCCTCTCTGTGTTTTATTTTTAAAGATGTATCTACTCCTAAAATGCATTATCTTGCAATAACTTGTACGTGAGGGTTTGCAATCTAGGAAGTTGTTCCTGCACACGGATGTGCACGTATCACCTCAGTTTAGATCCCGTTCGCGAAGGGGATGTTTATGTCTTGATTCAATGCTTCTTTCACTTCGAGTGGCAGGGTGTCAAAAAGATGGTCTTCCACGACAAGCCCGCTTTTCTTGAGCAGGCGACACTGGCCCAGCTGGGCTGGCAGGCGGTCCAAGCAGTTGCCTTTCAGCTCCAGCTGAGTGAGTTGGGAGAGCTGACCGATCTTCTCGGGGAGGAAGGTGACGCAGTTTTGCCCCAGATTCAAAGTCCTCAACTTCACGCACTTGAACAACTGTTTTGGCAGAATGTCCACTTTGTTCCCGGTGATATGCAAATGCTGCAGGTTCTGAAGCAATCCTATTTCTATGGGAATCGCCGAAATGTTGTTGTAGCTCACGTCTAAGCATCTGAGTTTCTGTAAACTGAACACTGCCACCGGTAAGGATTCCAGCTTGTTGTTAGAGAAATAAAGTGACTCCAAGTTTTTGACGTGGGTGATGGAGGGAGGAATGGTGGCAATCTTATTGTGCCATAATTTTAAACACGTCAGTCGTTTTAAATGCTGGAAACTGATGATCTCCTCAATTGTGCGAATGTTATTCGATTTTAAATCCAGTTCCTGCAAATTTGATAGGCTGAAAATGGCGTGGGGAATCCTCTCTAGCTCACAGTTCTGAAGTTCGAGCTCGGCGACATTCATCATTTTCTTAAGGCTGTTCAGTACCAAGAGTTTAGTGCCGTCATTGTGAATGACTAACTTTGTAAGATGCGGAGCCACATCTGTAATGTTGGAGGGAACTTTGGTCAAATTACTCTTCACATGGAGAATCTTAAGGTGCCGCAACTCACGGAGAGATTCGAGTCCAATCATCTTATTGTTTTCAGAGTTCAAATTGCCTATCAAGTACAACTCTCGAAGGTTTTTGAGCAAATATACCCAGGCAGGAATTTCCGCCACGTCGGTGAACTTCACGTGAAGGCATCTCAAGTGATCTCGGAGAAAGCTAAAAGCAGTCTGTTCAACCTTTGCAGGGCAGTGGCAGAGGTGAAGCTCTTGGAGGTTAGTCATCTGAGAAATCTTAGCAGGAATTTTAGCTTCCGGAATCAGTTCAAGTTTGAGCACATCCAGGTCTGTGAGGTCAAAGACAGCATCAGGCACGCCGGACAGCATAAACAGATGCAGCTCCTGCTTGTCCTGGGTGTTGCGGGACACGTGCTGCCTGAGTTTTTCAAACGTCCACTCATGGTTCAAGCTGATTTCCCTAAGCTTATTTTCACTGACTTCCGACAAGAACACACCGAAGCGCTTTGAATAGAGCTGGTCATATTGGTCTACCATGTGTAGAAGGAACGCAAAATCATTCTTGACATCTGGAATGTCACTGAAACTGCTCTCTTCTCGGACTTTTTCGAAAGAATATTCCTTCAAAGGTATCCTGAATAACCAGAAGAGAGTATAGAGGCAGATAAAACCATAAACACAAATAATGGATATGTAACTGATGAGAAGCTTTTTCAGCATGTAGGCCATGTTGTGGGTGCACTCAAATACCTCATAGCCAGTCAGGTGCTCCACTTTGGGCTTGCAGACGTGTTCAAAGCTGATGGCATTGACAAAGTTAGCAGTATAGCAGAGGATAAAAATGAATTTGGCCGTTTTGATAAACGTTTGGACCACGTAGAGCTTATAGATCAAGTCACTGTCTTCCACGTGAGCACGGAACTTCCTTACTTTCTCGAACAGGGCTTTGGCCTGCTCCCCATCCTTTTTGTCGAGGATGGTCATGCTGGGGACTTCGATCACAGGCTTCTCGGCTGAAAATCTGAAGCCTGTTTTGTTGATCATTGGGGTACTGGCACTGGGGCTCCCTTCATCACTGCTGGTAGACACATGCTTTGGTAGAGTCTGGGCACCTGTAATTCTCTGCTTGTTTTCCTCCGAGTCTTCACACGCTGTCTCAGACAACGCTTTGGTAGTCCACGGAGATTCAAAGCACTTTCCTAAGATTGAAACAAAATGTTCTACTTTTGAGCACGTTTTGGGATATTTAAACCAAAAGTTGCTACTGACCATGAGAATAATAGTATGTATAAGAGCAAGGTATGGAAAGTACTTCGAATACCACGGAAGGGCCAGATGGTAACACATCTGATTAATAAATACGTATTGCTGGAAATCCAAGTTTGTTTTTCGGCCTGTTGGATCCTTCTTCTCTTTCTTTGTCTCCTGATTTGGAACTGCCGAATCTGTGTGAGGGTATGTGGCTCTGAGAGGTATGTCAGGTGTCACAGCAGATGTGCCAAAGGAAACGTCACTTGTCGTCCGCCCATCTCGGTCTTGGTCAGTGGCTGCTTCCATCTTGGGGATACTGGGGGTAACATCGGCATTGCCCGGTGGGGTGTGGGCCTTTGAATTTACAGGCGATGGCAATACTGGCAAGCAGACCACCTGATCTTTGGTAAGTTGCATGGTTCCTGCAAAGATGGCTACCATCAACATCACGACAGCCAGGTAATCCATAAACACGTCCCACCATGGTTTCAGGATTCGGTAAGTTGGTTGAATGTCATTAAGTGAAGCAACTTCCGCAAGGGTAAACATTCCTAGAAAACAAAAGAACCAAAGACTTTATTATAACAATACAAGCGAAAACATTAAGTGAGGGAAAAAAATTAAAAAACCAAAAAACCAAAAAATCCACAACTCTTCACTTACTCCAAAGTAAAGTTTGCTCATCCACGTCCTACCTTTTTATCTAAGATAGGTGTAGTAGAAAATAAACTAAAAGGGACATATACGAGAAAAATCACGGTGTGTTGTAGCAGCTCTTCTTTTCTAGCCCAAGAGAAAATGAAAAAAAAAAATTGGAGGGGAACAAAGAGCGCCTTCTAGGTAAGAAATCACAACAGTTTTGTTGAAGGTCTACAAGGGTTAGATTAGAAATGGGGGCGGGCGGGAGGGGAGTTTGAGAGCTATTTTAGAGACAGAACTGAAAGTCTTGTAACTTCCTGGACCATGGAGGATATAAGAACAAGATGGTATTTGCTGTGGACTGGACTGATTTAAGGTTAAGACTGTGGAGTTTTAGGGAGAGGAGTGAGGACTTCTATTTTATACAAGCCAAAACGGAAGTGTCCGTGTACACTACACATAGCCTTGTATACCAGACTCAGGCTTACCACTTACTACTGGTGTGATTCTCCAAGCCTGGGGATGATTACTTCTAAGGGTTATTTGGAAAGCTTAAGTAATGACTATAAAGCTCGTAGCAGACCCTTTGGCCACAAGTATTTGTTAGTTTGTTATGTTAGCTCTTATCGCTCTGGTGGAAATGTGCCACGGACAGTTGAAATTAAGGATCCAAAATTTAAGAGGAGTCTTAGCATACTGTACATACTTGGGCTTTATCAATAGATGTAGCTGAAACTCACGACCTGTGGAAAGCACATGGACCAAGAAGAGGGCCAAAGACACAGGTGGACTGATCAGTGACAAGACACCAAATAGGTCAAGGCCAGTAGGACCTTTGATCTCTACCAATGCGGGGGAGCCCAGAAGCGATGACAGGAATTCTGGCACCAGGACACGTGAAAACGTGGTCACCATTCACTGACAGCTGGCAGCGTCAGAGTCCTGACAGTATAAAAGAGTTAAGAGTTCCAAGGACAAACCATCCTGGACATAAGCAAGAAACACCAGAATGTTTATAGGGTAAGTAGTGGGAATGGGTTTCTGTAATCATATATGTCAAATAGGTGTTTATCTTCTTAAATTTGAAGATTCAATTTCTTTATTGTTTATTATTTTAGAGAGAGAAGAGCGAGGGGCAGAAAGAGGGAGAGAGAGAAATCTTAAAAGCAGGCTCCACGCTCAGTTCATAGTCCAACTTGGAGCTTGATCTCATGCGCCTGAGATCATAACCTGAGCTGAAATCAAGAGTCAGACGCTTAATCGACTGAGCCACCCAGGGGCCCCTGGAAGTTTCAACGTCTTGAAAAGTAACGTTACTATGTTCTCAGGATGCTCTCAGGTTCCAACGTTCATACATAAAATGACTTACTTCTTTGAAAAGCTAGTAAAAAACAAAAAGATAGAAGGCCAGGCAAATATCTAAAGTTCTGGGAATACATTACTATTTTAGTCTATGTGCTGCTGAAGTGAGCACATGGGAATACATTATTTTTTTAAATAAAGGAAAGAAAGATTTTTATCTTGCAAAAAGAGGCCTGGTATGCTGTGTTGAAAAGGATTGAGGCCGACTCTGGCTTTGGCAGGAAACAGTGTTACAGGACAGGTAACTAGTGTTTTCTTTGGATGACATCAGTACTTTGATTCTGCTTGTTCTCTCTGTCTTAGAGTAAATCTCTGAAAGCTGGGGCAGACCATGCCTTGTTTTTTCTGAAACTCTCCACATACCCAGTACTGTACAGAGCAGTCACATAATTTTTCTTAATACAATACAATGAATATCTATTCAACTGTAACGGCAATTCTCATGTTTGGGATTGTTGTGGTTTTTTTGTTTAAAAAAATTTTTTTTAACATTTATTTTTGAAAGACAGAGCATGAGCAGGACAGGAGCAGAGATCGAGGGAGGTGCAGAATCAGAAGCAGGCTCCAGGCTCTGAGCTGTCAGCACAAAGCTCCATGTGGGGATTGAACCCATGAACTGTGAGACCATGACCTGAGCTGAAGTCAGACGCTTAACCAACTGAGCCACCCAGGTGCCCCTTGTTTGTTTAAGAGTGTGAGCACACAAACAAGCATGGGAGGGGCTGGTGGGGGGAGAGGGAGAGAGAGGGAAAAGAGGGAGAGAGGAATAAAGAGGGAGACGGGGGAGGGGGAGAGAGAGAAAGAGAGAGCACAATTCTTAATGAGGCTCCACACTCAGCACAGAACTTGACTGGAGGCTTGATCCCACAGCCTTGGGATCACAAGCTGAACAGAAATTGAGAGTCAGATGCTCTGACCGACTGACGCACCCAGGCGCCCCTGCAGTTTTCTTTTTAAATGAAATGTCTTTTATTTAATCAGGTAAACATAAGTCCAATAATTCCAAATACAGCTAGACTATTCTGTTGTACTCTTATTTTGTGAAAATTGGTAGAAATCGCATTTTTGATTTCAGGGCCTAAGTATGAAATGCCTGGGACCCAGTCTTTATTTAAAAAAAAAAAAAAAAGAAAGAAAGGTCAAGGAGGTGGGAGACAACATCCCCACTGGAATCCCTTTATTCTGAGCTCCAGTATCTTGTGTGTGTTCCTGGTTTTGTGAGTGGCTGGGGATTTAAGCAAAAAGCATGGTTATTGGAAATGCACAGCGGGTCAAACTAAATGAGAAACCGTTCACCCACATGTCACGCTGAGCTCTCTGGTCCCTGTGCAGGGTACACAAAACACAGCACTGCACCACAGGTTACGGAGTGACTCTTACTTCGTGTACAGAGACTGCAGAACGTACCTCACAGGGTTCCTTCCTGGCAAAGAATATCATTCGGTCACACCCAGGGACCATGGTTTTAAAGGGCCATCAGTATAAATAATAGGGGAAAAAAAAGATTTTTTTTGGGGGGGGGCACCTAACACTTCTTTCTAATAAGATTTTTCACTATTCTTCAAATAGCTGTATTGGGCTCTAAAATAGATAAATAGGATGTTCGGGCTGGAGGGCCGAGGGGAGAAGGGAATTTTGAAAGTCGCCCTGCTGAGAACACTGCTTATTTCTCTGCTAAGCCCTAATTATTACACCTGGTTTCTCTGCCTCCAGGCTTTATTTTTATTTATATTATTAATTATTGTTACAGAAGTAGAGTTGACACTAAGTGCTCTATTAGTTTCAGGTGTGTAAGATAGTGATTAACAATTACACACATTACGAAATGCTCACCATAGTAAGTGTAGTTCCCATCTGTCACCGTATGTCACCATGCAATGTTATTACAATATTATTGTGGGCTTTTTTTTTTAACGTTTATTTATTTTGAGAGAGAGTGTGTGAGCAGAGGACGGGCAGAGAGAGATGGAGAGAAAGAGAATCCCAAGCAGGTTCTGTACCATCAGTGCAGAACCCAATGCAGGGCTCAATCCCATGAAATATAAGATCGTGTCCTGAGCCCAAATCAAGAGTTGGATGCGTAACTGCCTGAGCCACCCAGGTGCCCCTGCTGTTACAGTGTTAGTGACTGTATTTCCTACATTGTATTTTTCACCCCTGTGACCTATTTTATAAACTGAAGGATACTCCCTCCTCTCCTTCGCATAGTGCAGTCCTCCCTGCACTGCCGCTCCCCTCTGGGAACCACCTATTTGTTCTCGCATTTCTCCGTCTATTTTTCTGTTTTTTGTTTGTTTTGTTTTTTAGTTTCCACATATAAATGATATCACATGGTGTTTGTCTTTTTATATTTCCCTCCATTCTTTTTTTTAGTTTGAGAGAGAGAGAGCATGCGCACGCACAGGGGACAGGGCCAGAGGGAGAGTGAGACAGAGAATCCCAAGCACGATCCATGTTCAGAGGGGAGCCTGACATGGGACATAACCCGACGACCCTAGGATTATGATTGAGGCTGACTGAGCGACCCGGGTGCCCCAGTGTGCCTCCATTCTTGACCTCCTTCAATCCATATCCCACCTGCTGCTAGCCCTTTTGGTTAAACTCCCATTTTCCCAAGATTCTCTATGCCCTAGGTTGGTAATGTCATCCAGTTTCTCCAAAAAGCCATCCTTCCTTGTATTTAGGTCCTCCTGCCCATTGTTTCCTCTACTTCCTTCCCACTTCCTTCATGAGACTATCAGGTTTCTATCACTATATCTAGGAAGCCATCCCTGACCTCTAGTCTTCTGCAATGTGTTCCCACAGGACTCGGTACCTCTACCTAGGATAGCCCTTATCACATTGTAATGGGCCAGCTGATTATCTGTTTGATCTCATACTAGACTTAAAAGTCAACAGGGTCAGGGATGATGCCCATCCTCCTTATTCCCATAGAGCCAATGCCTCCACATCGCAGGTGCTTAATCAAGGAAAGATTATACGGCTTGTGATGACCACCTTCAGCCTCCTTTACCTCCTCCTCCTCAAAATTCTTTAAGGACATTATTCAACTATCTACATATGGTATTTGGCATAAGAGCATTTTATTAATCTTAACTGCCACACTGCAACTTAGGCCTTTAAGAATAAAAACCACAAGTCAGACGTCCACATAAAAATAAATAGCTAAAAACACAAAGTAAAGAAACTGTGGGATCCTTGTAACCAGTGATATTCTATAGCTGCTGCAGTTTCATTCGTGGTTTTAGAGCTCCTGAGGCTCAGACTCTGGACAGGCTTTGATGCCAGGAGAGAAAGAGGAAGTCAATCACTTTCTCAGAGGAGGAAGAACAAGTTAAAAGGAGAAGAGGGGGCATTAGAGTACAAGAACTTCACAATGACCCTGAATGGTCACTAGCTCAGCCCCATGTCACGCCAGGGTGACACCAACAGAACAACAGCGATGGCATGCAAGGGTGAGCTCTCCTCCAGCATGCTGTCTTCTCTGCCCCGCCCACCAAGGCTTCCGGGGCCGTTTCCTCCAGCCCACCTCCCTTTCTCCCTTGCTGTTGACTCCTACTTATTTTTCAAGTCTCAATTCAAGTACTACCTCTTTCCCCCAAACTCCTGCCATATGGTCTAATAATACTCTGTTGCCAATGTTTGTCTCTTCATCTAGATGTTGAGCTCCTTATGGGTAGAGACTGTGCCTTATTACTCACCTTTGGTCCACTGTGACCTATCTGCTCCCCTCTAAAGAACAGAGAAGGCATTTAGTGATGATGAGAATAATAATGGCAGCTATTATGGGCCGCCTTCCTTCCATACACCAAGTACTGTACTGGGAGCTTTATATCTGGTATAACTCCCTGCTTTTGTGCAGGATGTATTCCTTAAAATGAATGCATGAGAGTTTAGAGTTTCAAGTTTTGGAGGCTGAGCGAACAGTCCCACTTCCAAAATCCTAATACCATAAAATCCACAAGAATTCCTAAAATTAAAAAGACAGATGATACCAAGTGCCAGTGAGGATGTGGACGATTCAGAACCCTTAAACACTGCTGGCAGGAGTATAAATTGGTATAACCATACTGGGAAACTTTTGAGTTAATATCTACAAAAATGAGATATGTGCATACTCCACGACCCAGCAATTCCACTGTTCAGTATATACCGATGAGAAATACATATCCTCATCATAAGGCATGTACAAGGTCATTCACTATCTGCAATAGCCCCTAAACTGGACGTTGGCTAAATGACCACCACCAGTAGAATGAAAAAAATGAAATGTGGCATATTCACAAAGTGAAGTATCAGGCATTACTGAGAATGAATGGTCTGGTTACATGGGTCTGCCCAGTTTATGAAATGTGATCTGTACACTTAGGCTATATGCCTTTTGGGTATATATGTTGTAACGTCAATAAAAAGTTTCAGAAAGAAATGGGGAAAGATGCTGTGGCACAGACAGCTGCCTCACAAATGTGCAGTGATAGCGGGCTGAGGCTTTGCCTTATTCCCACCCCAAGGGACACGGGCTGGCTGGGGTCATAGGCCAGGGAAGCCCGTAACCCTCTGGCAGCCTCCCCTCACTGCCTATCCTCCGTGGCCTGGGAGAAGCACTCCTCTCCCTGGAGTACAAAGGTCAGCATCTGCCACAGAAAAGAGGGTGCGTGCCGTGAGCGGGAGCCCCGGCTGGGAGCAGCTGAACGCGCACAGATGGGACAGAGTGAACACTGTCTGAATTCCATCCAACCTTCACAACACGACTCTCGTCTGCTGAAGTGTTGTTATTTTCCCCCGACAGATAGAGGAACAGGCTTGCAGGAGTTACGCTGTGGAAGTCAAATAATTAGTGGTGGAGTCTGGATTGAAAAATCTCATCTAGGGCCAAACCGCATGTTCTTTCTAGCAAACTACCCTGCCTCTCTTCTTTACTTCTCATGTTTGCAGCTTGCAAACTACTTCTCTATAAAGTTCTTTGGCCGATTTGCACAGTAACTCCCAGTGAATTAGGCATTACTGTTGCCCAAAAGTATGTGGAAACCTGAGGCACAAAAAGCTTATATGAGCTTCCTGGGTTGATTAAGTGACAGGGCTAACAGAATCTTTCGTCTCCAAATCTCATTCTCTATCACACAGCCTTCCAAAGGTTACGCTGTTGGCAAAAGGTTGGCTGCTGTAGGAAGGAGCCGACCAGAGTCCTTGGTTTTGAGGACACAGAGGAATGAAATTATGTAATCATTACCTTCCTTAAGGTAACCTCTCATGACATTTGCTCAGAATTCAAGAAAACCATGAGCGAGGCACTGCAGAGGGGAATACAGAGATGACCTAACTCAGTCTGTGCCCTCAAGGAGTTCCCAGTCAAATGGGGATGACAAGCAACAAGTGTGCTATTACAACACGGCCGAAAACTGCTCTGACCGGATTAATACAAAGTACAGGAGGCACGGGACAAACCCATGTCTGCATCTGATAATTGGGAGGGGTCCACAAAGAGGTGGTTTCTAAGTTGAGATCAGAAGGAGACAGACCATCACGGCATGGTGGGGAGGGCAGGAAATACAATTTTGACAGAAGAAAGAAAAAGTGCAAAGGCATGGAGATTTCGAGAAATTATCTGTTACAGAAATGACAAAGAATCTACAAATAATTGTTATCCCATTATTAGTCTCATATTCTTCTGTACAGATATCACATTTTATGGTAAGTCACAAAATGGAAACAAACCAAGGCATGGATGGTTTAAATACAGTCTTAAGGAAGTGCCTCGGCTACGGGGCAGGAAACCAGTACTTTCCTGGAATGTCAGCCACTGGATAGCTCTTATCTCAAACATAGGGCTTCAATAAATGTGTCTGTTATCCTATTTTACCCATCAAAAACTTAGTAAAATCATTCTACCTTCTAGGGAGTATTTCAACCATTAACTGCCCCAAAATGCAGTATATGCAATTGTATACAAAGTATATTAAATACATATTCATATAATACAGTATATCAAGTACATGATGACTCTCAAGTGACTTTTTCATGTGAAAGTCAAGTCAATAAAAGAGATGATCAGTACCTAATTTCTGTATCTTTGATCTGTTTGGTGAAACAAGACTCAGAATGTAAATACACAGGGGCGCCTGGGTGGCTCAGTCGCTTAAGCATCTGACTCTTGATTTTGGCTTAGGTCATGATCTCAAGGTTTGTGAGACTGAGCCCCGCACGGTGCTCTGTGCTGACAGAACCTGTTCTGGATTCTCTCTCTCCCTCTCTGCCCCTCCCCACCTCACGGGCATTCTCTCTCTCTCTCAAAATAAATAAATAGATTTTAAAATAAAGAATGGATATACATGGTTATCAGCGGATATTTTTTTAACCTAAGGAAGGCACATTTAGTAAGTATTAATTGCATACATTCTTTTGGCTCTCCTTTATGTTTTGCAAAGGACTTAAAGAATTACATTACCAGGATGAGGATTTCACATTCCACGGCTTCTCTGTTGATGCTACATATGAAAATCAGCTTAACATTCCTGTAAGCACACCATTTCTCATGGAAATTGAGAAAGTTTTTGCACTAGAACTGAAAGAGGGAAGTTAATGGACTTTGGTTGAACAACGATTAATCAGAAAAGAACAGAATGAATCTAAATTCTTTTCGAATACACAAGTCTACTTTCCTACCTGAGAGTATGACCAGTAATAATGGAATAAACCAGTAATCAATAGCTAGGTTCAAAAATTAGAAGCTTTGATGGCTGGACAACCCTGGGAATATACTAACACTGAACTGTACACTTAACTGGGTGAATGGTATGGTATATGAATTATATCTTAGTAGAGCTGTTGAAACTTAAAAGCCAGACCTCAATCTTTGCTTATTTTACTGCCTCAACTGCCTTTCTACAGAAACATGATAGTGAAAGTAGAGAGTGCTGTAGCCTAATTGTAGGTATTCAAGCTAGGCTCCCTTCTAGGTTCCAATATGTCCTAAAATGATTACTATGCTTTTATGATTACACTGAACTGATTCTGGGGAGAAGTCTTTAGCATTTTTCTTATCCTCACTGAGCATCTGTGCCTCATCTATAAATCATGACAACAATATCTATCTCTTAGGAGCATGTATTGGAAACAACTCAGTTTAGGGTCTGACACAAAGGAAGCCCCAAAGATGTCTGCTGAGTCTGAGTGTAGAAAAAGAATCACAAAGGAGAAACTCAAGTCCATCTTAATTAGTCTTTAACTGAAGATGATTGGGTAAATTTCTTGAATTTTGAATAAGCATGTAGTACTACGTACACAGAAATAATCCTGAAATAAATGACAATACAACTTTCTACTTAGTTTCATTTCTTTCAAAAACATTTCAACTAAAATTACTTATTTTCTTTTAAGATTTTATTCTTAAGGAATCTCTACACTCAACGTGGGGCTCAAACTTAAAACCCTGAGATCAAGAGTCATATGTTTCACTGACCATGCCAGTCAGGTGCCCTACAATGGAAATTACTTCTATTAGGCAGTGGCAAATTATGCTAGAAAGAGTGTAACTTTGATGCCAAAGATGGCGGGATTTAAATGCTGCTTTTTGTTCCTGTTTATTAGCAGTGTAAACATGGGTAACTTAGTGTCTACTGGAAAACTTACATTAATGGGAGTATTATTAACATACAGCAAAATCCCAGCATCAAAACAGAAAATAAAGGTCACCCAACTCAAAACTTTAAAAATTAATCCCATTTGCAACAGGAGAAGGCCTTCAACACCTCTATTAAAAAGAATACAAATGGTTCTCAAATGTTATTTAATCAAGAGTATAGAGCAGGAAGAACCAAAAGAGCTTTATTAATTAATCTAATATGCAAAGTTTTCACAGAGGTAGGAGTTTCCTATCCAATCAAATACCAATTTTCACTTTCTTTCTATTATGTTCTATGAAAAACCAATCAGTTTTCTTGGTCAAACTGGGCAAATGGGAAAATGCCCAAGAGACTGGTGAGAATCAAATTCTCAAACTCTTCAGTGAAATAACTCAAACCAGAATAAATTAAAGTTCATAAAGAGGTAACAAACTATATCATCACTACAACTAACCCTTCCTCAACACCCATTGTGCATGTAAGCACGCACACACGCACACACACCAATGCTACACTCAATTCAGACATCAAAAATTCATATGATTAAAGAAAGGATTTCAGATGCAAAACAAGAGAAAGAATGATTTAGTTTTTTCAACTAGAGCTCTGTATCATTAGTATTTTATAAGTATTAACTGCTACAGATGTTATATGTTATTAATTAACAAGTATTAACTGTTTGGATATTATAATTATGCAAGACATAATTACAAGGCTGAGACAATTCCATATACAAATACAACTTACTTAGTGTGTTACTTCCTCTTAAAGATTATGATAAGAAATTTTATTTTAAAACTAGTGTTCTTTGGGGGTGCCTGGCTGGCTCAGCTGGTAGAGCATGGGATTCTTGATCTTGGGGGTGTGAATTCGAACCCCATGTTGGGGGTAGAGATTACTTAAAAATAAAATCTTTAGGGGCACCTAGGTGGCTTAGTGTGTTGAGTGCTTGACTCCTAATTTTGGCTCAGAATCAAGCCCCGCATTGGGCTTTGAGCTGAGCATGGAGCCTGTTTATGATTCTTTTTCTCTCTCCTTCTGCCCCTTCCCGGCTTGTGCACACTCTCTTAAAAAAAAAAAAAAACCCAAAATCAAAAAACAAAACAAAAACAACTTCAAAAGAAGAATTTGAAAAAGTTTTCTTCTAACACGACTTTTGTCTGGATACCTCAAAAATAATAGAAAAAAATGTTTAGGGACCCCCTCCTTCAATTTTACAAACCACTTGCTATATAAAACAGATTTCATATTTGGCAAAATTCACTCATTTTGCTAATCTACAAAAGCTTTTAATAAATCCATTTAACACCTGAAAGAAGAGGACTTAACATTCAGAACTTCTGAGTTACAAAAACTTTTCACAAAAATATAGTTTAGCATTTATTTGGAGTTTTTCTCTAGAGTACTGCTTTTCACAGAGAAAATCTACTTCAAAGGTAAGGAATGTTAACTCTAGATACATTTTAGTAGACCCAAGGCAAAATAACTTAGGAATTAACAAAAATGTGCCAATAGACTGTTGTGTGTTTTCTTGCGTTTTCTTCTAGCTCTTAATTCTAAAAGTCATGCTTTTCATGTTTGGAAGCTAGAAAATGAGATCTGATTCATGGAACAAAACAACCTCCAAATCAATGGTTCCCACACTTCATTTTAGGCAACGTCAGAGTTGCTTGCACCATTTATTGTTAGCATTGCCTTGACCAGGAACTCAGGCCAACAGAATTTCACAAATCCTTTAGTATCTACATGCCTTGCTTAGTGTACCCTCTACTAGAATCTTCAATTCATTCTGCAAATATTTACAAGGTGCTACACACAGGTGCTGGGGATAAAAAGGGAAATAAAAGTTAAGAACAATTAGCAGCTCTTCTTCCTGGGAAAGCAGCCAGAGGAAAACAGGCAGAGAAAGAGCTATAGCAATGGCTTGAAGAGCCCCTAAGAAGAGCGCTGACAGCTAATGGACCTCAGTGAAGGCCCCGCAGAAGGCCATCCCACTCAACAAGGGTTTGAGCACACCCTCTGAATACTAACTGCATCCAGTTTGCGAGACAGCCAGCAGAACTTCTGAGGGGAGTTCTGTTTGCATTTCCAAATCCTTACCACCTATAAGGTAAGTCATCTCAGGCCGAAACTGGCCATTTTCTTTTTTTTTTATCTCTTATTTTTATAATGTTTGTTTATTTTCTTGAGAGAGAGACAGAGTGCAAGCACGGTGGGGGCAGAGAAAGAGGGAGACACAGAATCTGAAGCAGGCTCCAGGCTCTGAGTTGTCAGCACAGAGCCTGATGTGGGGCTTGAACCCATGAACCATGAGATCATGACCTGAGTAGAAGTTGGATGCTTAATCGACTGAGCCACCCAGGGGTTTCTTTAGTAAGTTTACTCACTTTTCATATTGCTTCTCCAGAGTGTAACTGGCACACGCCTGAGATTGAGTGAGGGAAAGTGAATGAGCAAGGAGCTCCCTGACCCCCTTAGTACCCCTCCATGGTCCTGGGACGTCTTGCCACATTCTGTTCCAGGTGCCTTGGGGACAGAAAGCCCTTCTCATCACACACCCATGGATATGTGCTCTGGATAGACAGCGGGGAGCCTACCAGTCTTTATTCCTGATTTAGTCACGACTGCTAGAAAGCACCAGAGTACCTTGCCTGGTGTTCATCTTACTAACCCTGAGAAAACTTCTCAGAATTAGTAAAAAAAAATACTCAGATATGGTTACACTATACCTTGGATAGGTAGGTGATGTTCAAAAGGCTACCTGACAGTTTATTAGGAGACCCCAGCCACAGCACCAGAAACGAACCCAGAGTTAGACAGTCATTCCTCATGATCCCGGCTGAACCGTGAGTTCCATCCGTCTGTCTCGTTTTCTTCCACCTCTTGCATTTGAATTCCTAACCTAAAGGAGGAGAATTTCTTTTCCCTGCATGTCACCAGGCATGACACTGGAAAAAAATTAATAAAAGAAGGAATTCTGGTGACCAATAACAGCATTCTAGGAGTGGGCACAGAAGGCACTGAGCCTGTGAGCCAAATACTCTCACTGTTAATGACAGTGACATATAAAGTCACAATTAATCATGCCAAAGTCAACATAATCAGCTCTGACAGGAATTCTTCAAAGTCCCGATGGACAACACTATACAGCTTATTCTGTATTCAGAATAACACTATACAGGTTATTCTGAAGGTAACTGATTTCGGTAGACCGACAGACCGTTTGCATGCAGTTTGGCTCATAATTAAGCATTCTGCAGGAAAACAAGAAGACAAAGGGATAGGTTTGGGCATGCCCTCACCAGGAGATAAGACCAGGTCTGATTCTTGATGGAAGGCAGGTGATAAGCCAGTGTGAACTGTGGGACAGAGGCAAAGGAGCACCATTTTAAGCACACAGCTAGGTGATACAAAGGCCATGCAGTTATAGACCCCAGAGAGGCACACTCCCTGAGACAATGAACCTGCCCAAACCTCAGACTTTCCTTTTCCTTCTCGTCCTGGGGGTTTCTGCCCTTCTGCTCACGTACTGGACGCAGATGTTCTGACCGTACCTGTGTACACGCAGTTTGCTGGAGTCAATAAACACTTCATCAGAATACGTATCAACGTGTTGAGTAAGTACCCAGCACACGCTAAGTGCTCTGTGAGAGTTGCGGCTGTTAGTCATAAGGCATTTTAGATAAAGAACCCTATAAACATTCTTTACTACGAGGTAATAAGAGAAGTTGGTCTTTTCACGATGTGCATATGTAAGAGCAATGGAATCTGGATGTTCTCCACTTATCTGTGGCTTTCAAGAAATTCAGCTAAAGTTTATATAGGCGTTATAACCATTAATCCTTAGTCTGAATCTCTATTTACTTACTCATTCCCTCATCCCTCCATCCATGAAAGAGGTCTGTGTACTCAAGTGTTAACATGATGTAAGTGCCTGCGGAAACTCTGGTGAGCACATCCAGACAGATTTCCTTTCTCATAGAGCGCACAGTCTAGAAGAGAGAACTATTCATGGAATTGAAGATACAAAATGATCAACGGAGAAGAGCTATCCAGCAGAAGACCAGACAGAGGCAGATTTACTCTGCAGTGAGAGAAGAATCAGCTTTGGGACCCCGGGCTTTAACAGGCCCCTTTCAAGGCCCTGCACCTACTTTTCTGTCTCTAACTCTGTTCTTTTCCTTAAAGAGAGCTCCCCAGTCAGATATCAGAAGATCCTGAACTTCCCCTGCTTGCAGGGCTTCATGAAGGTGGAGAGCAGGCAGGGGCTTTTCTTCCGGCCGGCAAGATCAGGGAAGAAGCCCCGAGTGGAGCGAGGTGTGGATAAAGAGTGCGGGGGGGGGGGGGGGGGGGGGGGGGGGGGGGGGGGGGGGGGGGGGGGGGGGGGGGGGGGGGGGGGGTGGGCCAGAAGGTCCAAAGGCCCTGTGGGCAGTGAGACAATGAGGAACGAGCCTCTGAGGAACTGAAGTGTCCACAGCCTGCAGCTTAGGGAGGGAGTGGGTGCAGTGTGAGGCAATGCCGTCCTATAAGCCATATGGAAGTTTCTGACATCGCAGTAAGGGCAGCAAGGAGCCACTGATGTGTTCTGAGCTAGAGATGGGAGGTGGGTGAAAATCAGGATTGTGTCTCTGCACAGATCGCTGTGGGCCTCAGGGACAGGCTAGCGAGGGAAGACGTGAGATTAGGAGAGCAGCTACTGATGACCCTGGGCAACAGATGACGGTGAAGACTGTAGATCAGGGGCTGAGTGGGGAGCCTGGATGGCTCGGGAGCCAACACGCTGAGGAGCTAACAATCGGATTTAATGGAGTGGATGAGGAAGGCAAAGAAGAGAAAGGTGTCGGCGATGAACCCCAGGTTTCTTTCAGTTCTCTACTTCATTGTTCCATATGCTTGTTCTTTTACATCCATTTACAGGATTTTATGGTAACTGAATCTTTTTTCCTAAGCCTTTCAAATCCTCTTTCCCCCCCACCAGACATCTTCCAGAATCCTTTCTTTCTTTTTTTTCAAATCCTTTATAAAAATAAGCAGATTATATATAAGTGAAAAGAAATATAAGCCCTCACATGCTAGGGCATGAAATCTATAAGCTTAGATAGTTTGAAAAACATTGCTTTAATGCTATCAACATACAGATGATGGGGAACTATGTTTTTACTATACTTCTGGGTTGAAGCACAATTTCAAAACCAAAAACAGTTCTGCCTTCATCTATATTTAGAGAACACATACATACAATGCACTGTACTCTACAACACTATATGCAATATAATCAAGAGAAAGCCAGTGTATAATACTGTAAGAACCCGATGGCCAAAGCTCGTGATTTTTTGTGCTAACAAAACCTGGTTTCTGGAATAAACTAAAAGAGAAGCGAGTAAAGAAACAAACAGGGGCACCTGGTGGCTTAGTCTGCTGAGTGTCCAACTCTTGATTTCAGCTCTGGTCATCATCCCGGAGTCGCGGGATCAAGCCCCATGCTGGGCTTTGCGCAGAGCGTAGAGTCAGCTTAAGATTCTCTCCCTCTGCCCCTCCCCAACTCGCACACAAGTGCTTGCTCTCCTTCTGTCTTTTAAAAAGCATGCAAACAAACGAAAAACCCAAATACCTTCATTAGACCTTTCACAGGAGATCTAGAAAGGCAGCAGAGTTTCATTCTGTACTGTGTTTTCTTTAGATCAATATTAAAATAGTTTATATCTCATGAGTAAACATAGCCAGGGAGTGCAATGGCAATGAAGATGGGGCAAAGATAGAAGGGGAAACAGTATGAGAACACAATCAAATACTTTAAACCTATATAAAAAAATTTTTTTAAATGGCGTAATTTATGCACAAATAATCTAGAGTCTCATTTTACTGAACTAATAATTTAAAACAGAATTTCAATTCTTATAAGTTAGTAGCATAATGAGAAGAATGTGGCTTCAGGAGTTAGCTTGCCTGAGTTTTCATCCCATCTCCTCTTACCACGTCATCTGTAAAAGGGACACATAATTAATATCTCACACATCACTAGCTGTGTAAAGCTGGGCCTTCATTTTCCTTATCAATGAAGTGGAGATAAAATATCACTGTGACAAGATACACAAAATATCCAGTATAATACTGAACACATAGCAGGATGCTATTTGAGTGTTCCCACACTAACCACTCTTCAAAACTGGCTCTAGATGTCCAGAAAAAATTAAGGAAGTTTGGAGCCCCTAAAGAAAGCCCTGAAGAATGTGGTGGCCCTAAAAAAGGACCATGAAGGATTTGAGGGAGAAGAAAAAAAAAGTGAAGAAAAAAGAATAGAACACACACACACACATACACACACACACACAAGATAATAAGAAGGAAGGGACTCCAAGATAATAAAGGTATAAATCAAATACCATAAAGATTAAAAACTATCAAAACTCTTGGGGCACCTAGTTAGTTCAGTTGGTTGAGTGTCTGACTTGGGCTCAGGATCTGATCTCATGGTTCACGGAGCTGGAGCCCTGCAGCTGGCTCTCTGCTGTCAGCACAGAGCCCACTTCAGACCCTCTGTCCTCCTCTCTCTGCCTCACCCCCCCTTCACTTGTGGGCAAGCTCTCTCAAAAATAATAAATAACCATTAGGAAAAACTTATCAAAACTCTTAAGAATCACTGTTGATCTCTATTCTAGTGGAATTCATTATTGACATTCAAAACCATCTTATTAAGTTTAACCAAAAATTCTCCCAAAGGGTCAGCTTCTGAAGTAATAAACACAACGCCTTATTTCAGAATTAGTGACAACTGGTAAACTTGGCTGAATATCACTTTTGTCCTATTTCAAATGGGTTGATAAAGCACTGTTTTATTCAGATTCAACTTAATCTTATTTCTAAGTGCTTAACATTTATTTGTGCAGCTCTTGTAAAAATTACAAATTGTCTCTAGAAAAGCAGGTCTGATAGGATACTTGCAGCCCTTCACTTGCTAAGGGGTGTATGGAAGTAATGGTCTTTTCCCTTTTCCCAAATTATGATGAATTAGTGGAGTTTTAACAGACAGCCACAATCATGATGATATAATTTATAACATTTCTCCTAGTCACAAAGAATTAGTGGAGCTATAAAACTAAATCACAATTGAATAGCCCACAGTTTGTAAAAGTTCCTGAAACTTTTTGTATTGGGAAGGTACAATGACCTTACCTATGTTCATAGTTACGTTAGGTATAAATTAGCATAATTCTTAACTTGATACACTGCTACTTATCTTAGATGAGCTGCTTCTTTGACGATTACTTGGAAACTGCGGACTTTAAAAAATTGGGGGTGTTTATTTTCAGAAAAAGCAGAACATTGATTCAACTCTGAAAAAATGGCTCAAGATAACATTTTTGAAAAAAAGTGTTACATCCTCAAGTACCAATGTATCTATTGAAGCATCTGCTGTTTTAATTGTAGAGATCATTAACAGTGTTCCTCAATCGATTTCATGTCACGGCCCACAGAGAAAAGGACATTTTTGCACGCCCTGGAGTAAACTAAAAAGGGTGAATACAGTCAGGCCGTGGGCTGCAGGCTCCACCCAAATGAGCGGATATTTCAACCATCTGGTATCCATTCCCGGCACAGACTGGGAACTGCAGACTAAAGTATATATAAGATATTGGATGTAAATTAAGGTCTAAAATCTTCTAAGTGATAGAATTTACCCATCTGAGGTGTGATGATTTTTGGAATGATTAAATGTGTTTTTTCATTCTTCCTCACAAGAGCCAAACCCCAGTGAAAACAGATCATTATAACTAAGAAACAATTTGCTCATTTGTCTAATTTTATAGGCAACACTTTAGAACTATAATAATTATGATGTGTACTGTCTTGAAGGACCGATATCATTGAGGTAGAGGCTGCTAATGCTAAAATGGAGGGAGGCTGTCCATCACCTGTTGACTCATCATCGAGCACTGTATGTTGTATGAAGGTATTAAATAAGGATTTGTAGTTGAAGTAACCTTATCTGGCCCATCATTGACTTCAGGAAGCCTTTGTTGTCATGAAGTCATCCAGCTCCCATCATTACACATTATCAACAAATACTTGGTTTAAGTAATGTGAAAGGTGCTGAGAATATGTATATAACAGAGCAAGAAAGATACAGTCCTTGACCTCCCAAAGCTTAACGATCTGCCCATACTTTAAGCATACTGGAAAACATGAGGCATGAACCACTAAAACCATCCTGCCCAGAATTATTTAGGGTAACAGTCCTGACATATCCTGATATAAAGGGCAACAAAGTTAAGTGTATGGCTGTTAAGAAACCTCTGAGAGCTGAGACAACTACTATGCAACGGAAGTGAAAATATAGTTTGCTTTCTGAACTGGAAAATGTTTGAGTGACAAGTGCTAAACACAAGGGGATGCCAGGGGAAGGTATAACTGGGACTCGCTCAGGAAAACCATGAGTTGTCACCCTTCTAGGCCACTCGAGCTAGAAATATCTGAGGCCATCATGCAAGACAGATATATAAACACAAGTCTAGGTTTTTGTTAGGCCAAGAATCTGTAGGCGCATCCTATCTTAAATATGTCATTCTATGGCAGTTGATGCAAAGTAGTTGGTACATCAAGACAGTCTTTACAACTTTATGAATGGGGACTGACCTTTTATCATGGTAGTATGTTGCATATTACAATTATTTTCCAGCAAGAAACCTAAAATGTTTAAAAAGATGACACAGACATAAATCATCTAAACAGCATTTCCTACCCATCAGGATACGTGCAGAAAATGATAATATTTGTCCTGTACGAAGCAGAAGGCCACAGAAGCTGCTCATAGCTTGGAGTTCCCTGCAGTGTGGGCTGAGTGTATCCGTTTTTCGGCAAACATGTATGTAATTGTGTTATTAGTGTGCCACACCATGCCAGCTGAGAAACTGACCCAAATTAGGCGACACATTGATGGATGACATTTGTGTACTCATTTGAGAGTGAAGACTACAAGAGAGCAGGATGAATGATAATTTCGCCTAGGAAGAGAATGTATCAATATTATCTTTCAGAAAACGCTTTGTAGACGGTGATGAAACGCTCCCCAGAGTGGTACTGAGTCTGAAAACGTAAGTACTGAGACAACAAGCCTGGAGGGAAGTTCCATGCTGTACATGCTCATGTATCTGGTGTCACCAATTTTTACCACACATTCATTCGTTGAGAATAAGAGCTACAAACTGCCATTTCCATGTGTATGCTCTTAACCCTGCATGGCATACTTTCTGGAAGTGTTGAATCCCATTATCTACATATGGCAAGTGCTAAATTTTGCAGGGTAGGTCCAGATGGGTTAAAAAAAAAAACAACCACTCATTTTCTCCCAGTTTGACCTCCCCCACCCGTGTTCCCCCCTCCCCAGTCTGACTTTTAATCAACATAGTTCTTTGTTCCCGTGGTAGAGACAACTAACTAACCTCCAGAAACTATTCTCTCTTCCTACTTTTTGGTAACAGGCACATGCTACCGTCACTACTCACTTGAGCTAGGTGTATTGTTGTCTAGGTAGAGATCATATTTTCTAGTCTTATTTGCATCCAGGTATGCTGCTCGCATCTGGACGGCTGTGTGAGATGGAAGTGTCTTTTAAACCATTCTATTTAGGATGCAGTTGTTGCGGCAGTTTAACTGGTACCATGATTAATAAAATTTCCAACTACTCCAAACCCCTCTGAAATATGAGGGTCCCAGAAACAGAAAGATTTGGATGGACTCATTTGTGAGTACTTCTTTGTGGTTTCCCAGAACACAAGAGTGGAGGCTTTCCCAAAAGTAGGGCTCAGGGAAAGCACGACACTGTCAGATTCAAATTAGAAAAAGAGTAATAACGAACCCCTGAAGGGCCTAAACTAGGAGGGAGGCGATGAGATCAGCGCCCCAATTTAGAAAGACTCCTGTCCAGAGTATGGACGTAGCACTGAAGGTAGGAAAGACTGGAAGGGGGTAAGTGAGTGTGAAAGTCATTGGTCAAGGTGACTTCCAGGTAAATTCAGTTTTTCAGCTTGAATAGCTAGGACTGGTGTAATACACTTAAGTAGAGATTACTAGGGGTCACTTGACCTAAATCTCAAAGGAAGGATCTGGGGTGGAATTATTCATTTGTGACTCATCAGTATATGGAAGATCAGAGTACCCAAGTGGGGCACACATGGAGAAAAAGGTCAAAGAATCCTGGGGATTATACCATTTAGGGGACTGGTGGGAGAAAAGGATTCTGTGAAGGAGAAGGAGAAAGTGTCAGAGAAAGAGGAAGAGAACTGTGTTCTGGAAGCCCAAGGGGGCAGGTCAAGGAGGTTAAGGAGTAAAGTGACTGGCTGGTCTGCAGTCAAGGTCACTTGAGACCTCAGCCCAGGCACTCTTGGCAAAGAGGTCCAGCTCAGCTCACTGGTCATAGGGAATTCGTGGGACAGGGAATGTTTGCTTCTAGAACGTGGGCTGAGGACAAAAACGAAAGGCTGGGACAGTAACAAGAAAGGGAAGCAGGTTTGCTAGAAGGGCATACTTTACAGGATGGGAAAGGAGCTGTGAGTTGGAAGTTAAAAATAACAGGGAGAGAAAGAACAGGGATGTTTTTATATGGCTGTTTGTTACCTGGAACATAACGTTAAAGCATAATGCAGTGAATATTTCTACAAGGAGCTTCAGCTCAAGTATGTAACAGGCTGTTATGACTAAGTAAGGTAACAAGAGTACAGAATTCATAGCTCTACAGAAATTCTGCAGAAATTCTTTAACAGAGTTGGATATATATTGTTTGCCTTTCTTTTCAGTAAGTCGGTAAACATTAACCTCGCTATCCACTATATTACTTATTCAGTTGTAAAACTTTAAAGGGTCCTTTGCGGGGAAAGCTGAAAAAGAAAAAGAATTCCACAACTCCTCTAACTTGGAAAAGAGAACAGTCAACAGCTCTGTGTACGTTCAAGTAATCTAAACAGTATCAGGCGCTCTCACCCACGGAAACTGTCTGTTAAGGTCAAGCATTAAAAGCACTCAAGTCAGATTACACCGAAAGGAAGAAGGTGGTTAAAGAACTATTTATTATTCCTAAGGAGAGTGCTAGTGACCTAAAGCAGCTTAATTTACTTCTCATTTCCTTGGCCACAGCATGGAGGGGAAGACGGGTGAGGAGGAGGTGGTGAGAGGTGGTACCTGCTGCTGGCATCTGTCAGTGACAATGTTTTTTGTTTTACTTGAGAGAGAGAAGGAGGGTGAGAGAGAGAGAGAGACTCCATGCCTGGTGTGGAGTGTGATGCTTAACTGACTGAGCCACCCAGACGCCCCTGTGAATGATCATCTTAGCCAGGAGATACCATCACGTCACAAGGAGACCACTGCACATTCACAGAACAGGAGGAAAACTGCCCCCACTGAGGAATCAATACACACCCAAGCTCATGAAGCTGTCACATCCCCTGAGCAGAGGCATTACTGTTCTAGTTTTACTGAGAAAAAAAAAAAACACAAAAAACGAGGCTTAGAAAGTTTGAATGACCAAGACCACACAGCTTAAAAAACCCCCCAAAACACAAAAACAAACAGTACACCAGGATTCAAATCCAGATTTGACTGACTCTACCAACTAAGGCCTTTCCTACCCCCTTGAGCTTGTTTTAAATTGGAGATCTGGGGCGCCTGGGTGGCTCAGTCGATTAAGTTTCTGACTTCAGCTCAGGTCATTATCTCACGGTTGGTGGGTTCAAGCCCCGTGTCGGGCTGTGCTGACAGCTCAGAGCCTGGAGCCTGCTTCAGATTCTGTGTCTCTCCCTCTCTGCCCCTCCCCTGCTCATGGTCTGTCTCTCAAAAATAAACATTTAAAAAATTTTTAATTGGAGATTGGCTTCAATTAAAAAATTTCCCCCAATGTATGAATTATTAGAAGGAATACTTAAGTAAAGGAGACATAATCCTGGTGTTCAAAGGCTGCCTCAGGACACAAGGAGCAAAGTCTAAAAAGTGAAATGACAATTTTCAATCCCACTGCCAATTAATAACAGGATTGCTTAACATCTTTATCATCGTCTCAGCTTTTAGAAGCACTTGCGTGGATTCCAACTAATCTGATCCTTACAAACTGCTGGGAGACAAAGAAATAGTGTCAATGTCATTTTTTTTAGCCAAGAAATGGTTGCAACAAGGCAGTGGCCCAGCTGAGGCTGGAAGTGGAGAGCTCTGTAACGTCAAAGAGCGTACTTACTAGAACAAAGGACGGGCTCACGATTTTACGTAATCTTGAGGAGTGGTTAGTACAGTCAGACCAAATAGTCACTATAAACTCTTCTTGAACTGTAGTTTGGGAAGCTTTCCTTTTTATTCTGAATTCACTAACTATAAACTGTAACTGGACTTCTTGAAGAGTAAATAACTCACTTGGGACTGCCAGTTATTGGTGCAAGACATGTACTGATTTCCCAGTGTGAACAGAGTAGTGCTGTAGCCAGGACTGTAGGAATCCTACCGGAAGATGAGGGGACTTCACTCAGTGCTCACATTCTTACTCAGTGGAGGGACCGCCTGCATTTACTATGTGCTTATGATTCTACTTTGCCAAATAAATTTTCTTCAGCACTTCTGAAAAGATGCACCTTTGGGATGCCTATACCTTTTTCAGTCTCTTAAATTGGGCAATGAAAAATACTGGTATTAGAGAAAACATTTCTACCTATTATTTTAATTTTTAAAAAATTTTATATATACATATATTTTTTTAATTTTTTTTCCTGTTCTTATATTTATTTTTGAGAGACAGAGAGAAACAGCATGAGCTGGGGAGGGCCAGAGAGAGAGGAAGACACAGAATCTGAAACAGGCTCTGAGCTAGCTGTCAGCACAGAGCCCGATGTGGGGCTCGAACCCACGAACCATGAGTTCATGACCTGAGCCGAAGTCAGACACTTAACCGACTGAGCTACCCAGGCGCTCCTATTTTTAATTCAATGGTTACCCAATCAATCAAACCTAGCAAGTTATATCCTAATAATCTATACCTAATGGCTACTTTCCATTAAGCATGGTATGTGAGAAAGTAGTGTGTATCTTAAGTAACTTGGGTCTTTATTCACTAATAACACAATCACAAGCAGATGAAAAATCAGACCTGAATTGCACAAGCATCGCTGGGAGATGGTAATAACACTGATACAAATTACAATCCTCCTCTAAATCAGAGATCATCTGCAATCTCAGGGAGAGCTTCCTGCCCAGTAAAATCTGCCTTGATTGGTTTTTTTTTCTGTTGTTGCTGTTGAAAAACATACAGAGATGGGGTGCCTGGGTGGTTCAGTTGGTTAAGCGTCTGACTTGGCCTTGGTCATGATCTCGCCGTTTCTGAATTTTGAGCCCTGCGTCAGGCTCTTTGCTGACAGCTCAGAGCTTGGAGCCTGTTTCAGAGTCTTTGTCCCCCCCACGCCCCTCCCCCACTAATGCTTGGTCTCTCTCTTTATATTTAAAAAAGAAAAAAGAAAAGAAAGAGTGAGCCAGCCCAGGCAGCATGGGAATTTCAGACACACACACATACCCTTTAAAGCCCAAGTGAGTGTATCTAGTTTTTAAGGAAATACTAACCACAAGGAACAGGTTGAGGGTATTTTCCACTGGTTTAAAAATAAAGCATTCTACCCTTTAAAAAAAAAAAAAAAGAAACTTAGAATTATAGCAACAGGAAGCAGCAGCTGGATTTATCATCCTTCATTTCCTCTGAGAGTCACAGTAAGGAACTCCCCATTGAGACAAAAGCAGCGGAGAGGTAGCCTCCCCCTGCTTGGACCCACAGCCACATGCTTCCACAGACTGGTTGGCCACTTCAAACTCAGACGGCTCACTTCGTCTTCTAAAGCATTCTGTGCCCAGGCCCTCTGCTTTGACAGAATGAGAAATGTGACCAGATTTTAAAGAACCGGGTCCTATGAGAGCCCAGCCCCCACCCCTCCCTCAGGTCTCTCTCTGGGGCTCCCTTAAGGAGCAGGAGAGCTGGGCGTGGCTTCCTTCAGTCCCTAGTGCTGGAGGAGGAAGTCCTTTAGTTCACTCTGCCTCGGTTCTCTCATCGATGGAGTGGCAATAGGACCACGCCTATTTCACAAGGTTGTACCTGGGCAACAAGATGACAAATGAACACCCCAGAGCAATGGCAATACATGCCATTGTAGACGGGGTTTTACCAGTTCCAAAGCTTGCACAAAGATGATCTTTCTGTTTGACCCTCAAAATGATATAGTGGCTTAGGGGGTGACTGCCATCATCATCACCACCGACACTTATTTGTAGTGTTTTATAAATGAGCTGGTCTAGAGGAATATCCTAAGAAAACTGTGTCTTAACTCCCTAGCAAGCACCCAAATCATTGGAATATACTTCTGGCAGCACATGAGAGGTAAATAGGGGCCGGGAGTTACAAAAGCTGTGGACAACTCAGATCTGCTACTCTGGGCAAGCCCCTTAACCGCTGCAGGCGCTATGATTCACCCATCTGTCACAGGGCTGGCGGGAGACAAAAATAACAATTAAGACCTGGTTCCAGCTCTTGAAGAATTCACTTGGAGGCGAGGGTGGGGGGTGGAGAGATGTGATATAGAAGCAGGATTAATTACAAAAGGGTATTTACTTAAAAGATGAAGTTGAACAAAATGCCTTGGGATCACAAATCAGGAAATGACTAACTTTGGGGGATCATGGAAGAATTCCTGTCATTTGTCAACTGGGAAAAGAAGGAAATCAGACCACACATTTATCAATGTCTCCTTCGGGGCTAAAGCTCTCAGAAAACTAGGCTTACAGAGACTGTCAGCAGTATCAGTACATAGTACAAGTCCTCCTGGACACCCGTGCATCGCCGATACAGCATTACAAATGATGCAGCAGTTCAGTTCATGATCTCATGGGGTTCATGAGTGTGAGCCCCAGATAGGGCTCTGTGCTGATAGCTGGGAGCCTGGAGCCTGCTTCAGATTCTGTGTCATCCCCTCTCTCTTTGCCCCTCCCCCGCTTGTGCACTTGCACGCATGCATTCTCTCCGTTGAAAATAAATACATATCTAAAAAATTAAAATCTCTAAGCAATAAGATTTTTCAGAATATTACTCAAATACAAGTCATACTTGCAAGTCTGTGCGGGCTGGTCTATAGTTAGCCCTATCTGTAGTAATTATAAGACTTGGATCCTAGAGCCAGGTTGTCTGGGTTAAACTCTGGACTTTACCAATTGCCTAGCTGGGTAACTGGCTAAGTTACTTGACCTCTCTGTGCTTTAGACTCCTCATATATGAAATGGTGGTGGCGGTGGCAGGGGCAGGGGAGCAGGTAGTAGCAGCAGTAGTAACACGGCCACCAACACCTACCTCACCCGGTTGTTGTGAGGATTGAAAGAACTACTCTAGGGCTGCCTGGGTGGCTCAGTTGGCTAAGTTTCTGACTCTTGATTTTGGCTCAGGTTGTGATCTCGAGGTTCATGGGGTGGAGCCCCATGTGGGCTTTGTGATGGCAATGGGGAACCTGCTTGGGATTCTCTCTCTCCCCCTCTGTCACACCCACCCCCATCGCATATGTGTGCAAGCTCTCTCTCTCTCTCAAAATAAATAAATAAACATAGAAAAAAGAACTATATACACATACTTAGAGCAATTCTTGGCACATGATAAAGGTAGAGTTAGCTACTATCATGATAGTAAGAACTGTAAAAGTGTAAGAATTGGACTGGCATTTTTGGATTGCTCTTCTACAGACACTCTCTTAAACTGGAAAGTTTCCAATTTGGTCTCGATCCACAAGTTTCATTTTTCAGAAATTTATGGAAAGTTCAACTAATCAAGAATGAAATACAGGTTATCTGCTTCAGAAATACATTCCCCCAAATTCCGCTTAAGTGAAACACACTAAGTATGATTTAAAAAACTTATTTCCAGGGACAGATATGAAACTAACATAGGCAATACTGGTTTATCGTGACAGAAATGTTTGCACTTTAGAAAACCATATGCCTTTAAAGGGACTATATCAGCGTTTTGAATGATACTTTGGAATTACAAAAAAGCTGAAAACGAAAGAGGGAAGATGCCCATATTCCCACAAAAAATTTTTAATTTAGTTTTATGTTTAAAACATTATAATACTTTAAAATTATATTCAAGGTGATATTAAATATACAAACTTATCTACCCCCTGAAAAATATAAGCGTTTAAACAACAAAGCTCTTTTCAGTTTTCTCACTGAATTCACACAGAATTTCAGGAAACTATTTGGGCTGCTAACATTATTTATCATTATTATGTAGTAGCCATCACATGAAATGGATTGTATCCAGATAAAACTAAACTTCTGTAAATCAAACTGTCATGTTTTAATTGGTAGCATTAGACACACTCACCAAACCTTAAGATTCTGCATTTAATATTTAATATATTAAACATTATCATCCCATTGGCTCTCAACCAACATCAATACTTATGGACTCTTGGGGCCTGTGGTTTTCATCTTAGTCAATGACGCTTAGGTTCAGGACTCAAAATTAATCATTAAAACCTGCTGCAGCAAAAAAATATTCACGAGAACCCCAAAAGAATAAAGTGAGCAGGGCATTTATCATGCTCTTATGGTCTAGAAAGAATGGGATACTTTTTCTCAATATAAAACAGGTTCATTTTGTGACTCTATTTAATGCTTTATAGTGTATCCATAGGAAATGAGGTGCAAAATAATTCAAGCTATAGATTTACTTAGATTTCAGTACATGCTGGGTACATTTGAGGAGGGGTTTTACAAAGACCATTTAATTGGTACAATTCCTTGAGGCAAATTATTTCCCTAATTTTACAGGTGGAAGAAAAAAAGTTTAGAAATGTTGGGTAATATCCTCATAAAGTCACAGAGCTAAAAATTGATAGACCAGGAAGCAAAACTAAACACACATACACATGCACTTTTTTGTAGGTTGGCCAGGTAGTCATTTGAGACATATAAAGAAGGCATAAAAATGTTTCTTACTGAGGGAATTAGATGAGTCTACTTAATTTTGCTAAATAAGAATTACAAATAATAGAGGTGCCTGAGGTGCCTGGGTGGCTCAGTCTGTTGAGCGTCTGGCTTAGGCTCAGGTCATGATCTCACTCAGGGTTTGTGGGTTCGAGCCCCACGTCAGGCTCTGTGCTGACAGCTACCTCAGAGCCTGGAGCCTGTCTTTGGATTCTGTGTCGCCCTCTCTCTCTGACCCTGCCCTGCTCATGCTGTCTCTCTCTCTCTCAAAAATAAATAAAACATTAAAAAAAAAACCAATGAATTTCAAATGATATAAAACGAACCTAAAAGTGCTCTGTGGACATATGGTCAAAAAGTTAGGAATAGGAGTGCATGGGTGGCTCAGTCGGTTGAGTGTCTGACTTCTGCTTAGGTTGTGATCTCACAGTTCATGGGTTTGAGCCCTGCATCGGGCTCTGTGCTAACAGCTCAGAGCCTGGCACCTGTTTCAGATTCTGTGTCTCCCCCTCTCTCTGTCTCAAAAATAAATAAAACATTTTTTTTTAAGTTGGGAATAAATCTTACAAGAACAGAAATTTTAGGTGCCCTGGTAAGGTCAAAGGCCACTCTCCCAACTAACCAATCCTTATAATCCAAATTAATTAAAATAAAAAAGTATAATGATATTTTAATAATTTTATAGAAAAGGTTTACTTAAGATAGGGCTCATCATTCAAACAATTCAGTGCCATTCATTAAATTTCATTTATGTAGTAGGAGTATGCTCAAAAAATAGATGAGTAAGATTCTTTCATTCTTTTATCTGCCTAATTATATTGTGTGATGTTCTGGTATATTTGGTGCAATGATTTATAACTCCTAGATTACCTGAGGGCCATAAACTCTTCCAATTAGCAAATTTCCAGACTCTCCTGCCTTTTAGAGTTTTGTAATAAAATATTAAAATGATGCAACTAGTTTATGTATCAGGACAGCTGTTACTTGAGGCTCATACAAAAGAGAATTTAATAGTTAATCCTTCTAGGACAGCTTTATAATAAATGTGATGCTAAAAACAGTAAGTTGTTCTAGGAGAAAACTATTCAAAGTTGATCCCATATTCCCAGAACTATGCATTCTTTGGGTATCCCAAGTTCTATTTCTAGAAGCGACAGGAAAGTGCTAGTAGAACTCTAGTTCTAGCCCTGACTAGCTATTGGATCCTAGCAATCTCTAGCTCTTAAGTTCTCTATCTGTAAAACAGTAAGACTATACTAGATGGTCTCTTCCTTCCTGACATTAAATTTTAAGATTCATTTCACACTTAAAATCCAAACTCTAATATATCCTTCTAAGAGAGCCATCTGCCTCCCATCCTCACCCAAGGCTCAGTCAGCTGTTGAGACTAGCTGAGTCCCCACACTGTTTATTCACAGTTCATCAGGGTAATCATTGGGATAAAAGTACTTGTTTACCCAACAGAGTATAAATTATTCCAGAGGAGAAACTGTGCCTTATTGATCCTCGTGTATTTGTCATATAACAGTGAGGTTCTAATTGCTTGGTATATAAAAGATATGCAACAGATGTTTTAAAAAGAAATTCTTTGGACTACCCTATGAGGCAGGCATTCATTTGGTACCTCCTTTGTTTGGGCTCTAGACTACATTCTGGAGATGAACCAAAGTTCCTGCCCATAAAGCACTTGCAGTTTAGAAACAGGGCAACCATGTGTGATGATGAATAATAATACAAGTTTAGTACATTTTAAGTCATAAGTTTAAGTGAGAAAAAAATATGCTTTTGGAGTTTAATGTATCTAAGACCCTTTGATGCTTTAACATTTTGTGACTGACCTTGCAGAGGCTTACCATTTTCCCCTCCTCCATTCCTTCTCCATATTATGGGTATGAATCTGTATCATGCTTTTTATTTTTTTAATGTTTATTTATCTATGAGATAGAGACCGAGCATGAGCTGGGAAGGGGCAGAGAGAGTGAGACACACAGGATCCAAAGCAGGCTCTGGGGTCTGAGCTGTCAGCACAGAGCCTGATGTGGAGCTTGAACCCACAAACCATGAGATCATGAACTGAGCTGGAGTCGAATGCTTAACTGACCAGCCACCCACGTGCCCCTGTATCATGCTCATTTGTAATGATTTAATTATTCAAAAGAAAAAGTGTTCTCGGTCTCAAAAGAGCAGAGACTGATTCAGAGTGGGAAAAGCCTTAGGCACTTAAAGATAAACAGAAGAAAAAACACTTAGGGAAGACTAATACAAATTTGTAATGGGTGCTGTAAGTTAAATGTGAAGTTAACCTCAGGCTGGAGCACAGAAAAGAGGTAAAAATGTATGTTTTTTGGCCTGGAAGTCTTTAGCTTTCCAGTTCTAAAACAACATTTCGTGTAGTACTTGTCTGTTTCTGGTATTTATTTTTCTTGTTCATGCACATCCCTGGCGGTTCGCAACAAAAGGGAGTAAAGGCTGGTACATAAAGGCGCCGTGTAAGATGGGAAGCCCAGCACCTGAAGGATGGCCAAGAAGCCCTTCGGGACCCTTTGCTGACAACCTGCAATAGCCCCTCTGCATGAATAAATGTTGACATGTTTGCATGGGGGAGACTGAGTGACCTGCTCTTTCACACCTGAATCGAGATGAGCCGGGGTGCATCTTGCATAGGCTTCACTCAGATGTCTCCCTTTCTACATGAGCCGCACCCGCCCGCCCTCCTAATCTGCAAAAGAGCCTCATACAGGCTGAAATATAATGAGCAGCAAAGCAAACTAAATGCAGGTTGGGAACTCCTGCCAGCAAGGCTGAGCTGAGATGACTCAGCAGGTTAGAGCTGTGACCCTTTACTTCTGGACTCATTATTCTGGTTCTTATCCAGTGGCCACTACGAATGCAGAGGCACGGACTGGTCTTACTCCAGAGCCCATCTGAGAACAGCACGAGTGGCTGACACAGCTTGGCATGACCCATGGGCAGGCTGTCCCAAAGAAAGCCGGCCCCAGTGCCTGGTTGACAACCAGCTCCCAAGAGTTTGGCTGAGAACACTAACAAAAAGGTCATGGTCCTCCTTAAACTCTGGACAATTCTATTATTTAGAAAAAGTACAGAAGTTGGGGAAAGTAGAAAAGAGAAGTTGGGTGGGAGGTGGGATTATGGGGTTCCGTCAGCTAAGTACTACAAACCAACTTCCAAAGCTATGAAATTAATCATGGGAATAATAATGATAAAATTTCTTTCAGTGAGACTCTGCTCTTCTCCATTTTTCAGGAACTGCAATGCACTTGCTTCTGTCGGAGCTGAGTGTTGTCACACGGGGCTCTCTGTGTGCTGCTTATTCACCTTTGGGCTAAGTTATAAATGCCCTCCAGATGTATGTAAGGCAGGACTGTTTGGTTCTTTATGAAAAGGAATTACTCCTCTCATTATTTTTTAGTCAAATAAGAATTACTTTCTTAAAGCCTAAACGTCATGTTTGAAAGAAGCTTAAGGTGTAGGAAGGGATCAGAAGTAAAAAGGGATGGAGGCCAGTGAAAACAGCAGGAAAAACTGAGGCAGCCACACAAATCATGTGTTCCTACTCCACATTTAAAGCTTTAGCTGAAGGGTGGAGAAGTGCAAAGAAGGGCAGTCTCAGGTTCAATCTCCCTTATCTCTCTTCCTCGTCCCTGGCGAGCAGGGCCAGGTCTAGCCTACCTTTGAAGACAACAGCAGGTGTTGCAAGAGGACTTTTATTTACTCTCCCCATGTTATCACCTGGACAGACTTCCCCATAATAATACACCTGGCTCCTCTCTGTCCCTTCTCCTTCCTCTTTCTTCTCTTTGGGACCTGCCTGCCTGCAGAGGTGCTGCCTTCCAGACTCCTCTCCTGCTGTCTGCCAGCTCCTGCCGTGCCGCTCTGCTGGGGAAAGAGCAGGTAGTCTATCTAATTCAAGGATGAAATTTCAGAAGGCCCACTTGGCTGCAGACCCAAAGCCACTTTCTCCAAAAAGTGCTTTCAGTAACAAAGACGGCATCTGCTGCCCATCAGCTTGACTCCTTTATCTTTCTCAGTGGCTTTTTAATTTGGGCAATGGATGAGGCATTATTTCTGGGCCCCCTCAAACCTCAAGAGTGGGTAGGTCACTTGGCCTTATAGTTTTTGGCAATTATTTACTGCAGATATATGTACACAACTGTAGTGAGAAGGAAATGAAAATAATCTGTGTGGTGTTAACTGTTCGTGGGTGGCTCTGTGACCGTGTCCCATCCCACCAGCTCCTTGGGAGGGTGGTCCAAAACACTGTATCCAACTTGTGTGAAATCTTAGAGGGAAACAATTCATCTAAAATATATTCAAAAGAGAAACAACTCTATCAAAAATATTATTGATGACTTAGCCCAGGGAATAGGTTTTTGACCTATGAGAAGCATGAACCACCTCGAAAATTTCTTCCAAATACTTTACAAGCCAAATGACACAGGTAAAAAGTTTACCCTTCGTATGAGTCGTATGTACTGAAATAAACCCTAAGGGCACCATGAAATGTCTTCAAGTTCTTCCTTGTTCCTAATAGGTGAGTATTTTACACTCAATCCTTTATAAAAGCATGATTAAAAGCCTTCAAAATGAAGTGTTTCTGAGGAAAAGTTCTACAGCTAGCCATTTGCTTGTAACTGACAGAGCCAGCCATGGGTAGAGCCATAACAAACAGGGATACTAGGCAGCTCACAAAGTGACTCCAACATGTATCATGATCATAATTCATCTCCACAACTACTCTGTGAAGTAAGTACTACTATCAACCTCAAGTGAGGGGAGAAAATGGTGTTCAAGTGGTTTACCACTCTGCCCGAGATGACTCAGCTAATTAACAGTGGCAGCAGGGAGACTCAAACCCAGTCTTCTGATGGTAAAATGTAAGTGCTTTTCTATGACGTCAGGATGCTGGAATTAGGATGCTCAGGTGTCTACACCCTACCTCCAGTTTTCCAGAGACCTGGGCAGCAACAACCAAAAGAAGTAATCTGGAGCAGACAGAAGAGCAAGTAGCTCGTGGAGTTCAGATTCCCCTGACCTTCGGTATTCTTTCTCAGCCCTTTTAAGGAAGAAAAGTGAGTGAACTCATTTCATTTAATTTCCTTCCTTCCCTTCCCCATGCCTGACCCACTAAGACACAGCCCGGGAACCAGACCAGTGGGGAGCTGAGATCTCTAAAAACAGTTTCACATCTGTTAAACTATAGGATGCTCTGCCGACTCCAACGGGAAGCTGAGGGTCCAGCTTGCTTGAATTCCCCAGAGGTCAGATGGTCTGTAACAGCTGTGATGAAAACCACAGCTGAGCCTGGGGGCTCATGAACAAGGGTGAAATGCCTTTGGCTTTGAAGGGAGCAAGGGGGGAGGGTGAGAGAGCTCTTCCAGAGTGCTCCCAATGACATCTCTACTGTTAAGTTTTCATCCTGTCCCCTCACTTATTTTCTAGACCCCACCGTCTCTGGTCTGTCCTTGGAAAAACAGGCTTGAGTCCCGAGAAGGGGGAAGTTGGGTGGTCTCAGGCTAGTTCCATGGGAATTCCATGTATTCTTGGGGGCAAAAACAATGACCAACTGGAGCCTCTCAAGCCACTAAATAAATAAACGACTAGTGGATGTTAAAATACCAGAGTTATTAAGATAATCTTAAAAGTATACTTATGTTTTGGGAGAAATTAACTCAAAGCTAACTATAAAATTTTGGGCTCAGCTTGAGGCATCTAATTAGTCTTAAGATCTCCATTCAAAGGATGCAGCAGATTGAAATATTCATAAAGTAAGAGACTTTTTATGAGTCATGGTTATCACTATTGTGAATGTCAGCAAATACCCCCAAAAGTCAATGGTGTCTCAAGAACTCCATTCAAGGGATGTAGCAGATTGAAATATTCATAAAGTAAGAAGACTTTTTGAGTCACGGTTATCACTATTACGAATGTCAGCAAATACCCGTTTAATTTTTGGAAGGAAACCCTCCTTTGTATTTATTTATTTACCTTTTCTTTTCTTTCTTTTTCTTTTTTAAATAGGCTTCATGCCCAGTGTAAAGCCCAACACAGGGCTTGAACTCACAACCCTGAGATCAAGACCTGTGCTGAGATCAAGAATCTGATGCTTAACCAACTAAGCCCCCCAGGTACCCCGGAACCCTCTTTTTTAAAAAACAAATCAATCAATAACACCCAATGCTTAAAAAACACATTTCAATGTGTGTAATTGTGTTTGCTTCAAGAGTAAGAGGTAAGATACCCAATACCAGCCTCTCTGGCTAATCCTGCCACTTCTCTCGGTGGTGAGAACACTGTCACCTGAGTGGAAATTACACTTGGCAATGTGATACTGTGTACCTCACTGAAAAGGCATTCCCATCAGACAACTTTTATTATGATCAAATACAGGGTAAAAAAAACACAAAAACATGAGGAGAATGGAAAAAAAAAGATGGCATTATAGAGAAAAGATATTACCCAATATATTTAAGAGGAAGCACTTCCTGGAATTTCTTCTTGTCGACAATTCAAACCACCTTCATCTCGATGGGAATAAACCCAGAATCAGTTCTTCCTCTCCTCAGACACAAAGAACGGCCACTTTCCTGTGCTGTTCCCAGCCCATCAACTTCCCAGCTCTTCCTTTGAACACACAGTACAGTGGAATGGTTAAGAGCAGGGCTCAGAAATCCTATCACTAGAGTAAAAATACTGGCACTGCCATTTATCAGCTTCAGGTTGGTTACTTCACATCTCTGCCCTCCCTGTCCTCATCAGTAAGACGGAACAAAATAGCACTCATCTGAGGCTGTGGTGAGGGTTGAATGAATCCACACATGTCCCGCGCTAAGCACAGTGCTTGGCACATGACAAGCGCTCTATACACGATGGCAATGACGACAATAAGGACATGGGCTTAACCAGACTGCGGCGCAAACAAGGACCTGGGATCACATAGTCCCCCAGCCAAGCACAGAGAGCCCACTAGAAATATGCCTTCTTATTCTGCAGACCCAGAGGATTCAACTTGATTCTTCTTCTCAGTGGCTACAGCAGCTTATCAGAAGCAGCAGGGTCAAAGGACCAAAACCAGGGCCGGAGCGATATGGAGGAACAGAGACAGAGTGCTGGAGTCTGGGAGAAACTCATTTGGGGGCAGTTCTGAGAAGGGGTAGCAGCCGACAGTTCACAATCATGGGATTTAGAACTTAGTAACAGGCAAGTCAGATATGCACATTTGGCACCTATGGCAAAACTCTCCACCACACCTTTCTCTCAAGGTCCCTTCAGTAGGGAGCATCTTCTAGAAACTGCTCTAAGTTCCGATAGCACTTCTGCACATTTCTATGACTACTTTTGGCACGTAATCATTCTGGGAAAAACTAACTGACATCTCAGTTCAATTATAAATTCGGAAAGGAGGTATGTGTGTGTCTTATCCTCTTGTATCTCTCTTCCTGGCCTGTCTCTATCCAGCGGCTAACTCCCACCACGGACATTTTCAAATGGGAAGTGCCCAATGTAAAAGCTTTGAGTGAGCCAGTCCTGTAGAGATACATGGTATTACATTAAAATAAGCACACAAATGACTAGTACAGAGAAAGGGGCAGAGAGAAGTACGCCTGCCCCTGCGTTTTTTTGAGGCTTCAGTGAAAACGCTGAGTCCCAAAAGTTTAGAAGGTAGAAGATTAAGCCGTCAGTGATCCTAAGTAACTGAAAAGACTATACAGTTCCAAGTAGAAGTTAAAATAAAATAATAAACCATAAAGTAATAAGGAAGTCAAGCAAAAGTCTGCTTCTCCCTCCATGATGGTCACTTTGATTTTTTTTTGAAACAGTGAACACCAAATCTTTTAAAAACATTTTCCGGGGTGCCTTCGCTTTGCAGGTGCCCTAAATGCGCATTTAACCTGCCTCTCTGGTAAGCTAGCCCTACTTGGGAACCAAAGGATTCCCTGGAGACACTGAGAGGCAGGTGTGGAAGAACAGAATTGGGCAAGGGTCAGCAGGTGCAGAGGGAGGAGTGAAAGCAGCAGGGACCAAAGCAGAGGGGCAGAGATGGTAGTTAGAAGCAGGCAACGACGCAGTCTGAGTGAAGTTCGTGAGTTCGATTCCTGCCAGCTGCAATCTGGAGAGAACTGCAATCTTCTCCTTCTACCGGCCAGAAGTTACAACCCACTGATGATGACTTAACGCCAAAGCTGCCAGTGTGGGGTGGAGTGGGAACTGGAATCCGGTCTCCCAGTGCCTCCTTGGCCCATCCCCCTTCTGGACACTCGCAGGGCACAAGGGATCAGGGCTCAGAACTCCCCTGCCTCAGTGCCACATGATGGAAGAGCCGACATAAGAGGCAAGAGAGATCAGGGCCCTAGTTACCCACTTTTTTGATGACCCCATCTGCTGTCCTGACTGGATTTGCTGGACCAGAAATACAGGGCACCAGGTTTCCCAGCCAGGAGGACGTCTGGCCGGGTCAGGCCCAGGCTGGACAGCTGCTGGCACAAAAGTACACAGTGCGAGCAGTATGCACCACTCATGTTCCCGGGGCCCCTACTGCCTTCACTGGTCATTGCAGAAGAAATGAAATCACCACTAGATTCATGGCTTTGTGGATTCTTAGTTCCTAAGAGTACAGCTGTGAAGAATACAGGGTGAGTGTAGGACACGTAAACTAACAGAGGCAGCTGCTTTCAGAACAGTCTTGGAAGGGATACTGTTGTGGTTTTGCTGGCTATAAAATTAGGGTAGACACAGAAAATGATCGTGAGGCTCAACAGACGTCCCTGCTAAGTGCTCTGCATGGCTTGTGGACCATCTCTCAGTTTAATTACAATGCAGACCTCCTGAGCTATAAAAGCGTTCCTTACAAAAACCAGCCCCTTCCTCCGAGAGCAACTTTCTGGAAGTAGCACTGTGCTTCAGTGCCCACCTCAAGTGTTATATACATAAATGGCACCTGACCTGGACACCATGTTCTTTTTAATCTTGGGGTTTTGATGATGTACATAAATCACTCAGCCACATTCCTGTTCCATATCCCAAACACCTATACAAAATCAGGCCAATGAAGAGGAAAATTGATGACTACATCTCTTGCCTTCTTTCTCTCTTGGACACTCTCAAAGCACCCTACTTAATAAAAAGGTCATTTCTCCTAAGGGAAAGCAAGTAAGAACTGAATAAAAAGTTTGTCCGCATGAGCACCACAGCGTCCCCCTTCTTGGTCCTCATCTATAAGCCTCTTCCAGTTTCCTCTGCCAAGAGTATCCAGCTTTCCTGCCCTCACCTTGGCTTCCCTTTGTCGCCCATCAGTGCCTGTGGTAAGCCTCCCCCCAAATCTCTATCCAGGAAGCTACTCCTTCTAATTCCTCTGTGAGGCTTTCAGAGTCTCCTGTGCATTTTGGCACCTCCATACCCTTTTACAATCACCTGGCTTTGAGTCTATCTTCTTCACTGAGCTGTAGGATTCTTCAGGGAAGGGATCACTACTTACTCATGTTTGTTTCCCCGAGGATGAGTAATAGCACCTGGCACACAGCAAGAGCACAACACTTACATGGTTGTAGGCACTGTCACACACTGGTTTTTTTTTTTTAAGTTTATTCATTTATTTTGTGTGTGTGTGTGTGTGTGTGAGACACAGAGAAGTCCAAGCAGACTCTGCAGTATCAGCATAGAGCCTAACGTGGGGCTTGAACTAATAAACTGAAAGATCATATCCTGAGCCAAAGCCAGATGATTAACTGACTGAGCTACCCAGGTGCTCCACACACATTCTTTAACTGGATTCTTCCTTTTTTTTTCAATGTTTATTTTGAGAGAGAGAGAGAGGAGAAAGCAGGGGAGGGCAGAGAGAGAGGGAGACACAGTATCTGAAGCAGGCTCCAGGCTCTGAACCATCAGCACAAATCCCGAAGCAGGGCTCCAACCCATGAACCACGAGATCATGACATGAGCTGAAGTCGGACACTTAACCAACTGAGCCACCCAGGCACCCCTCTCTAACTGGATTCTTAAAGTGACACATAAGCAGAAATTGTTAGTCTCACTTTACAAAGAAATTGAGGTTCAGAAAGGTTTTATAGGCTCCCCAAGGCCACCAGTTCTGGCACCTTCTGGCGCCAGTCTTGATTTTCACTTGACCCCATTATAACCAGTTCTATATCAAGGATAAAAGAGAAAGCACTGATCCTCTGATGTAAGCATACATGTAGCGACCTGCACGTCAAGAAAAGACACAGAACTTTCAAATGTGGATAGAATCAGTGCTCTGAAGGCAGGAACATTGATCCAATCTGAAGATGGAATTTACACTCGTTCTTTTCTCAAGCACCTTCCCATCCTAAAAGCTCTGCAGAAATGTCTGGTGGAGGGGAGTTCGAGACAAACAAAAGTTCATCTGACTAAAAGGTCACAAGACAGACTGTCTGGATGAACTGCCAACACTGCCCGGACTTCTTGAACGAGCGGGTCGTAGGGCGAAGCAGCTGCCAAGCTAGAAGTCACCTGGGTGTGGCTGGGTCACACCATCATGGCTCCAGGCAGCAACAACCTGTAGGAACTATGGCTACTTGGCAGGACGAGGCTCGTTTGCATCTTTGACCCTTCATGACCCTCTTAAGTGCACTTGAACCTTTCTCCTCAGCTGAGGAAAGCAGTTTTCAGCACAGCTGTACCCTAGAATAATGTGAGGGAGCCTCTAAAGTGTGGCCAATGCCAGGCCCCAGGCACAGAGGTGCTGACTTACCGGGCCCTATGGGGTGCCTTTCACATCTGCATCACAAGTGTTTAAAAGGTCTTCTGTGGGGTGCCTAGGTGACTCAGCCTGCTGGCTATCTGACTCTTGGTTTTGACTAAGGTCACGGTCTAGTTTGTGAGATGGAACCTCAAGTCGGCACTGCGCTGACAGTGTGGAGCCTGCCTGGGATTCTCTCTCCCTCACTCTCTGTCCCTCCCCCGCACGTACTCACTCTCTCACTCACTCTCTCTCTCTCTCTCTCTCTCTCTCTCAAAAATAAACACTAAAAACAAATAAAAGCTCCTCCACAATTCTATTGCACAGCCAAAGTTAAGATGACAAGCACAAACAAAATGTCTTCTGGGCCCTTCCTTTCTCATGTGTCCATCAAAGTTTAAAACACTGAACTGAATAGCTGTCTAGCACTCTGGAGGGAATGAAACCATTCTTCTCTTACTTAAAATCAACTTTTCTAGAGATGGAAGAACATTCCTCTGTGATATCCCTGACTGGCAGATTTTCCAGCCTCTTCTACTCAAACATTTCCAGTGACAGGGGAATTGCTACCTGAAAAGGCACTTCGGAATTGTATTCTTACAACAGGTGAATGTTACAGTGTGTAAATTACAGGTCTTCCTCAATCGAGGATGGTATTATGTTGCGACACACCCACCGTTAAGTTGAAAATATTGTCAGCCAAAACTGCATTTAATATACCTAACAAACCAACCATCATAGTTTCACCTAGCCTACCTTACATGTGCTCAGAGCGCTGACATTAGCTTGTATCTGGGTGAAGTCACCTAACACCGAGCCTAGCCTATAATGAAGTGTTGAATGTCGCATGTAACTTATTCAATACCATACTGAAATTGAATGGCTGTGTGGCATAGCACGGTTGTCAGTGTATGTATTAGTTGTGTGCCCTCGTGACCTGGGGCTGACCAGGAGCTGCGGCCGGCTGCCCAGTATCATGGGAGAGTACTGTCCTAAGTACGGCTACCCCGGGAGATCTAAGTTCACAATTCAAAGCACGTTTTCTACTGAATGTGTATCACTTTCATGCCATTGTAAAGTCAAAAAATTATTAAGTCAAAAATTGGGGGTTGTCTGTACATCTCGGTAAAACTCTGTGTGTGTGTGTGTGTGTGTGTGTGTCTGTGTGTGTGTGCATGTGTAAGTGGTCCACAGTATGTGCTCTCTCTAAGCATCAATTTCCTGATCCATATGGAGAGAATTTCCTTTGTAGGACTTGTGAGCATTAGAAAGCACCTAGTAGCTGGAACATTGTAAGATGTTCAATGAATAATGCTTCCCATCCTCTCCCCATGAAGGTGGAATGGAAGTCTTCCCCCAAAGTCCTTTTTAAGGCTAAACACCACTGATGTTTAGAAACCACAGATAGTTAATGACTCATCAGGCTGTGGTTTTTCCATTCCTCATTATCTCAGTTCTCCTGCTCTTAAATCCTCAGATTTGCTTTTGTTTTTTTAAGTAAGCTCTACACCCAACATGGGGCTTGAATTCATGATCTGAGTTCTCATGATCTACTGCTTGAGCTCTGCCAGACCCCCCACCCCTGACATGCTAAGTTTGGACAACTGTTTTGTGGCGGCATTGTTTCCAGAGCATCAGTAGGTTCTGGTACAGTGAGGGTGGCATATCATCAGCTGCTTCTTGGCTCAAGATTCCCCCTGCCTCCCACCCATATACTTGGTATCAGTTGCCTATGGGCACTCCACCATATATGCAGGTTCAGTGACATTTTGGAGGGATAATGAGTCCTCTTTCTTCAGCTCCTCAGGAGTGAGTACAGGGATTAGGTGACACTTCCTTCTGTTGTCTGCTGTGCCAGGTGGAGTGGCCTCCCGTGATTACACTATAACCATGTTGTTTTCTTGTCTCAAGCGTCTAGGACCAGGCACACTCCATGCTGCGCCTGACCCCATCTCTGATGCTGTCACATTTGCCCAGCCGTTTCTTATCTCTGATTCTGACTTGAGCGCATAAAACTGCAGAAACCAAACAGATATGGCTAGGACAGGTTCAAATCCTGGCGCGCTCGCTCAAAGCAAGCCATAGGACTTTGGGCAAGCCACGGTAACTCTGAATATCAGCACCCTCCTTTGAAAATGGAAACACAGCACCTTTCTACCAGGGTTACTATGGAAATTAAGTGATATGCTACAATTAAACACACAGCCCAATGTCTATCTAGTACTTAATAGGTATCCAGAAACGTAGAAGAGTAATTATTACTATCAACACTGTGGTATGGCAATTTCCCGGTTTTAGAATGGACTCTGTCCTGAATGCTAATCTATTTGGCTGGGGTCCTGACCTCCCTGCTTCATTCTTGCCATCTCTGTTCTCTAGGGCAGGTGAAATCTGGTCCTCACACAGGAGCTTCCCCTGTCCTCTGCCTTTCCTGACAGCCTCTCCCGCCACAAGCCCCAGAATGTGGACTTCTCGGCTATCAGCACCTGCTGGTATATAAATTGAACTGGAGTCAGGAGACCTGGGTCCTAGGTCCTGCTCAGCCACTAGCTACGTGACCTTGGGCCAGCTACACAGACTTCTTGGATCTCTGTTTCTCCTTCTGTAAGATGATGGCATCACACAACATGGTCTCCACGGCCTTTTCTTGATCCAAAGTTTTATGACCCCCCACCTTTCCCCTCCCCCACCCTAACCTCCACGGCCCCTTCCCAGCTATCCTTGATCACTCCCAATGCACCCACCTGCCAAAGGGAAGTTCTCGAGTATGGACCCTCCCCACACTCTGACATCTGCCCAAGCCCTGGAAATACACTATTATTAGTGGCAAAGAATTTATAACGAGCCACTTAAGACACAGATTTCTGGAGGCTAGTCTGGAAACTAAAACTCATGTATCACATTATGTTTATTAGAGAAAGTACTCATAAACCATTTTGAGATTATATTAAGATAATCTCTACCAATGATTCCAACTGCTGCCTGTTAAAAGAAAATGTAATATATATATGTGTACACACACTATGTAGATACTTCATAAACATTTTCTGGCACACCTTTCTTTCCCTTGTGTTTCCCACGTAAACACTGGCCCTCCCAACTGGAGATGATACTGAGGAGTTTCCAACTCAGAGACATTCTATCCTGGTCCCATAAACTACACAGAGATGTAAGCTGCTTTAAAAAATATGATTAAGATATCACTAAGATTACAGAAGCATTTAGAGGTGATTATTCTTTTTAAAGAGCTTTGGAGTGCCTAGGGGCTCAGTGATTAAGGGTCAAACTCATGATCTTGGCTCAGGTCTTGATCTCATGGTCATGAGTTTGAGCCCCGTGTTGGGTTTTGCATTGGGTATGAAGCCTACTTTAAAAAAAGAAAAAAGCTCTTTTAGGACATCTAAAAAGAATTTTCCTTTTTAAAAAAAAAGTTGGGGGGGTATTTATTTTTGAGAGAGAAAGAGAGAGAGAGAGAGAGAGAGAGAGACAGAGCACAAGTGGGGGAGGGGCAGAGATAAAGAGGGAGATACAGAATCTAAAACAGGCTCCAGGCTCTGAGCTGCCAGCACAGAACCCAGATGCAGGGCTCAAACCCATGGACAGCGAGATCATGACCTGAGCCAAAGTCAAACACCTTAGCCACTGAGCCACCCAGGCCCCCAGAATTTTCCTTAAAAAGAAAAATTTTTTTTAATATTTATTTTTGAGAGAGACAGAGTGTGTGTTGGGGAGGGGCAGAGAGAAAGGGAGACACAGAATCTGAAACAGGCTCCAGGTTATAAGTTGTTAGCACAGAGCCTGATGCGGGGCTTGAACTTGGGAACAGCAAGATCATGAACTGAGCCAAAGTCGGATGCTTAACTGACTGAGCCATCCAGGTGCCCCTCAAAAAAAGAATTTCCTTTAAAAAAATTTTTTAATGTTCATTTTTCAGAGAAAGAGAGAGAGAGAGAGGGGGGGGGGACTGAGCCTGAGTAAGGGAGAGGCAGAGAGAAAGGGAGACACAGAATCCAAAGCAAGTCCAATCCTGAGATCAAGACCTGAGCTGAGATCAAGTGTCAGATGCTCAACTTACGGAGCCAACCAGGCACTCTATCTTGCCTTTATGCAAATATACTTCTGTCACTCATATCCAAATAAGGGTAAGTATTTTTCCACACTTCAGCTTACTCCATATTGTGCTGCTTTTGCACACAAACTCCGTTAACATTATACATCAAATAAGAAGAAGCAGGTGGTAAAAAAGGCCTCTCTGCCCTGTTCCTGTCTAGTCCCACATTTTATGTATTTCTTTAATGTTTATTTATTGTGTGTGTAAGAGAGAGAGCACACAGGAGTGCAAGCAGAGGAGGAGCGGGTGGGGGGAGACACAATACCAAGCAAGTTCCATGCTATTAGTGAAGAGGCCAATGCTGGGCTTGAACTCACAAACCAGGAGATCATGAACCAAGCTGAAATCAAAAGTTGGACACATAGGGCGCCTGGGTGGCTCAGTTGGTTAAGCATCCACTCTTGGTTTTGGCTCAGGTCATGATCTCACGGTTCGGTTCATGAGTTCGAGCCTCGCATTGGGCTCTGTTCTGACAGTGCAGGGTCTGCTTGGGATTCTCTCTCTTTTCTCACTCTGCCCTTACCCTTTTTGTTCTTTCTCACAAAATAAATAAATAAACTTAAAAAAAAAAAAAAGTTGGACACTTAATTGACTGAGCCACCCAGGCACCCCTAGTCCCATATTTTAAATCAGTGATATTGCTGCAGAAAAAGTCTTTATTGCACAAAGTTTAAGTGGAGACCAAAAGAGGAGCGCCTGGGTAGCTCAATCAGTAACGTGTCTGACTCTTGAATTCAGCTCAGGACATGATCCCAGGGTCGTGGTTTGGAGTCCATGTAGGGTTCTCCACACTGGATGTGGAGCCTGCTTAATATTCTCTCTTGCTCTCGCTCTCTCTCAAAAAAAAAAAAAAAAAAGAGGAGAGCAAAAGAGAATTAACAATTAAAACACTTCAACACGCAGAAAGATGGGCCAAATCAAAACAGGTTATAGTTAGCAGGAATCAAGTTAAATAATTTAATAATTTAATCCAAAAGATTTCAAGAGCACAGATCAGGGTGAAAGAAAGAACTGGCTTATCAGTTACCATGTCTATGAGAAAGATTTTGATGTTTTCAGATTGGGAGCTTAATATGAGCCAAAGAGGAGACCAGCCATCAAACAAACATTACCAGACAGACAATGACCGGGACAGGGGAGGAAATGGTCCCACTAACCTTGATGCCTCTCAGATCATGCTTGCCCTTCTGTGTTCAGCTCGGTTCTGGGTATAAACATGTGACATAGCTATTAGATGAACCAGAGTTGTGTAGAGTCTTGAAAAATTAACTTGAAAGCATTTAGGTGAGTACTATGATTTGTACAAAGTATTAAAAAGTGTGCTAGTCCCAAGCACTAGCTGAATGAAGAATGAAAATGCTAACGATGCAAATAACTAGTGAGTATCCCAAACATTGCGCAAAGCACTTTCTCTGTACTGATTTGTTTAACCAGACCACTTACTTTGCTTCTTGGTGATCTTCCAGATAGCTGAGGTTTCCCCATTTCTGCCCAAGAGAACACTCCCTAGATTCAACAGGTTGTATTTAATCACTTATTCTTCCACATTTTGTACCGTTTCCCCCAATTTTCCTTTTGTTAAAAATAAAATTCTAATAAGCACTAAACTGGAGCAACTGGATGGCTCAGTTGGTTAAGCATCCGACTCTTGATTTCAGCTCAGGTCATGATCTCAGAGTCGTGGGATCAAGCCCTGAGTCAGGCTCTGCGCTGAGTGTGGAGCCTGTGTAAGGTTCTCTCTAGACTCTCTCCGTCGGCCCCCATCCCTCACTCATGCTCTAAAACTGAAAAAATTAAAAGCAAACACACAAACACCAAACTGGTATATATCCATCATCATTTGACTTTTTAAAAGTGACTTTATTATAAAGTTAATAAGCACCCAACAAAGAAAAACTGGAGAGCACAGACACATAAAGAGGAGTAAAAGAAAAACAAATCAGATGATTTTCCGAGCCCTGTTACCATTTGTGGAGTTCCCCTCCCCTTTTTGCTGTAAATACATTTGTGGCTTCCATTTTACACTGAAGCTATCACACTGCACATGCGTATTTGTATTTGACCCAGTGAACCTGAGTAGCATTTTCCCCTTTTACTAAATAGGCTGTTACTGTCAATTTATGAGCTGTGAATACACCATATGTTTTGAGATAAAAACCAAGGAAAATGTTTCTTCCTCCATGCCCCCCACTTTAAATCACTCATTACTGAGTGCTTTAAGGCTTCTGAAAAGATGTTCTTGTCCTTGCAAATTAATGCTAATAGAAAAAGAGAAGTTGTCTCTTAATGGCTTCTGTGATTTCATGAGTACTTAGGAGATGAGAAATTTTAGAGTGAGCTAGACTACAAGAGCTACTAAATCCCTTTTCCAGGACTTAAACCTCTAAGAAAAAACTTGGGTAAAAAAAAAGAAAATCCTGTATGTGACTGCTATCTCTTAGGCAGTTATAAATCACTACTCTTGAGAAGAGAGCCTCCTTGTCCTAAGCAAGTCTCTCCTTTTCTTAAATGAACTGGCAAAAAAAGAAATCTTCGATTATTGAAGTTCCTGCTCAGATGAGGTGCTGTCCCTAAGAAAATGGGAGAGACTTCAAAGACTGATGAAATTCATCATGGATGAGGTGTGACAGCGAACATATTCGCTCCTTAATATCCCTCTCCCTTCCCTCACATCTTCTTACGGAGATAAAGGGACAGAAGGAAAGATGCAAGTCAGTCTAGCGTCCAAAAACTATCTAGTTAACACCTACAGCAAAGTGATGGAGAGGAACCTGGGGAGTGAACCTAAGTGGCTTTCTGACTGTTCTGCCTCCACAGCTGGAGATCTGAAGCCACAGTGCGAGGCGCGGAGGCTCCTGGCACTCTCCTATGAAGGGCTGCGTGCACAAGCTCTTCGCTAACGTGAAGTGTGATGCACCTACCCCATCTAAGTAAAAGGTAAGGCATGGCAGTAAAGCTAGCAATAGTACAATAAGGAGTCTCTGGGAGTTCAGACAAATATTTCTTGGTGCCATAAATAGCAAACTTATTACTACCTTCTTGTTCCTTCCAAATTCTCTAACTCAAAAACATCTTCCTCTGGGCAGTTTAATTCTCTGGTACTATCCTTACTAGGATGGTACTGAGGCCAATATGAAGGTAACATATCCCAACACTGGCAGCAAATTAATTATCGAGGCAGAAATAAAATGAAAAGCAGAGGGCTTTGGAGAAGAAAGATAGATTCCTGTGTTGACTGGAGCAGAGAATTTGTACTGAGTCATATGAAATGAAGTCAAAGGGTTAAGGTTTAGCTAGATTTCAGAGTACACTGAAATCCAAAAGAGTTTGGTTTTATTTAGTAGGGCAAGGAGAGACCATGCAAATTCACAGTAACATGAAACAGAGTTTTGGAAAGCCTAGTCAGGTCATGATCTTTGAGATACGAGGTAGCAGGCAGAGGCCATGCAGGGTGTGTTGAGAGACACTGGAGACTGGCTGGCATTGCTGTCAAATCGGTATCAATGGGACTGAGCAAGAAAAAGCAGGTTGCAAGAAACACGGTGAGAACTGTAATCATGTGGCCACGGGGAACAGAGGTGAGGACAGTTCAGGGATGCCAACGTGGGACAACATACCAGCAAAAGGGCCATCCCGGTCAGAGATTATCAGCCATCATATACTTCTCTGGTCCAGGCCACGTCCCACAAGATTTATGAACCTCACTTCTTTCTATTGTCGCACCAACTCCGAGAGGAATTAGCATTCCACTTTACAATGATGAGGCTTGGACCGAAAGGACATTGAGGCCACCAGCTGGAAGAGTTGGGATTTGAACCCATGTCTGTCTAACTGTGGTTCTTGTTCAATCTGTTTTCCTGGTGTCAAGGCTTCAAGAAATAGAAGCAGCCTGCTCTTCGCCACAAATCCCAACCTAACTTAGCAGCCTCCTGTACACGCAAGAGCTACAATTATTTTGCTTTCACTAGTTCACAGTAGAATATCGAATATACGATTTCTGATGCTTCGTTGTGAATATATATGGCACTTGGGAGCTCTAAAGTGCCGAACAGATGTTAGGTATTATTTTTATTATTATGTGGGCGTTTTCCTTCGGTGACTAATGTCAGGAAATAGAAAGGGTTCCATTACAAAGTCTACCTCATCCACAGCCCAGCCTGAAGATGAACTTATTAAGGCTTACTGTGAGGTCATTTTCCTTTATACCAAGATAGATAAAACAAATGAAGCATCCGTGTGCATGTGATTGGGATTCTTACAGAAAGGCCCATCTGCAATTTTAGGTACAGGCTGTGGCACGACCAGATGCTTGTTCAAACAACATGCCCTACTTTCTTCAGCAACGACAAAGAAAGGTTAACATAAAACACTCTCAACTGGCTGGTCTGTGTCCCTCTAAACTCTACCTACAAAGTATTAGTAATGAGTAAGCAAGAAATGGATCAAAGTAGCCACACTCTGCCAGGCTCGGAAGCCCTCCCCCACACCAGCCTAGCTGGGTGCTGGCTGGCAGATGGTGCCTGGCTGGGCTTTCAGAAAGGACCCAGCTTTTCTAAAGTCACTTATGTCTCCACTGACAGATTTAGAAGCTGCTAGTTCTGAACAGGATCTGAAGAGTTACTTGACAAAGAAGGTCATTAAGGTCCCAAGAAATGAATGCACAATGTTCTATGTTTTCTGCCCAATCATCAATCTCCCAATTACACCCGCTGAACAACACGTTAGAGGCTACAGAACATAGAAGGGGCGGAGAATTTGCCTCTTACTTCCTGCCTTGTTGCCCTGCCCAGCTGAAACCCTACAGTCAGCCATCTTATGAGTGGCCTCAGGGGCTCAGAGTCTGTAGCCCAGGCCAGCCCCTCTGAGAGCACTCTCGCCAGCAGGAGCTTTGCTGAGGGGTCTTGCACGGGTCTTCCAGAGGCATGCTGCTCATATCGCCCTCCCTCAGCATGTCCGAGTGACCCTGCACCTTAGAAAACCCTCCTCCTCCCAGTAGGCCCTTCTCAGCCTCCAGTCAGGCCTCGGTCTCCCCCGATCCTAAAAAATAAGCCTTTATTTTGATTCTGCAACTCCTCCAACTTACCCGTGGAACTGCCACCAATGGTAGTTTCTGGAAGTACTCTCTGGAGCAACCCTTTAAAATCGCTGTGGCCCATTAAAGTCTCAACTCGCTAGCTGGGCAGCCAGCGTCCCACCAGTACCTGCCCCCATCCTTTCCCATCTCTCCACCAGACAGACCCCTGTTGTTTCCAGGGTGTACTGAGTGGCTGGTGACCTTTCTGATGTCTGGAATATGCCTCGGGGCACCTCATCTCTTCTCACGTGGGGCTGCCACCAATTCTCCCAGGCCTAGCTCAAATGTCACTTTCTAAAAGAATGGCTCTCTATTATAGCAACAAGCTAATTTCTGTCTTGCAAAGAGTACTCATGTATTCTTTATACATTAATTCAACCAATGCTTAGTAAGCACTTGGTCACCAGGGACACTGCTGGGCATACAAGGACCCTTGGAATCAGAAATACAAATGATCAGAGAGCAGTATGTGTTTCTGGAGGTACTGTGGCTTCTTTCTTCCAAGCAGACGTATACTCCCTGAAGACAGGGAATGAGCCCTCTTCTTCAGTATCTCCCACAGTACTTCATGCCATCTGTGGACGCACAAACCTCTCAAGCTTTCTCAGTCATAGAGGGTAAGGTACCGTAACGTAACTGCTTATCCTTGAGAAGACTGACATCACTTATTTTTAATATTCCCAACAGCCATTCTAATGCATGCCATGTAGTAGTCTCTCAGTAATTCCGAGGACTGAATGAAGAGGAGGCAAGAAGCGAGCCACCGTGACAACAGGGATGTCCGTCTTGTTCACGTCTCTGTCTCTGGGGCCCCGTACAGGCTTTGGCACATATGGGAAATAACACATATTTAGCAAATAACCATAGCCACTGTCCTGACTGTTCTGGAAGAACTTGTCTCTTAACCTACTGTCAGGTTTCCCATCTTCTCTCTCAGCACATGGCCAAAGGAAGCTCTTAGGCAAGATTATAATGAGAAACAGGAGTTCTGGGCCCGATTCGCATGGGAGCGAGGTCTCAGCTTCATGACACCTTTCCTGGTAGCTACTCTGGTGGGCAGGGTGAAATCACCTGATCTTCCAGAGACATCGCCCATGCAGATGCATGGATGGACTGCTTCCAGACTGAGATCCATGAGCAGCTCGTGGAAAGGCATACAGTGACCAGCACCACCTCCATCTCTTAGCTCCCAGCCATGGGTGCCCCTTCGGCATGGCCTTGCCACTCTGGGCCACTGCTTCTGCATCCAGTTATCAATTTGGAAATGAAAAGCAGAAGCTAAAAATATAGCTCAGTGAAACTGTTCAAGGTTAATGGGATGGAAACCACAAAAGAATTCGTGCCTGAGGGCAAGGCCCACGGTTCTGGGAGATAGCACATAATCAGCACCACGCTGGCCAGCGCTTTGTAACCTCTCACGGGCCCCTTCTCAGAACTGCTCTTGTTGTGTGGCCTGGACCACACAGCTCGCACCCGGTTCTGCCTCTACCTCATGTGGCTTCACATTCTCTCTCTCTTTTTAAAGGTTTTATTTATTTATTTATTTGTTTATTTATTTATTTATTGAGAGAGAAGGAAAGAGGAGGAGAGTATAGGAAGGGGCAGAGAGAGAGAGGGAGAATCCCAAGCAGGCTTCGTCAGCGCAGAGCCCGATGAAGGACTCAAACTCATGTACCATGAGATCATGACTGAGCTGACGTCACAAACTCAACCGACTAAGCCACCCAGGTGCCCTGCTTCAAATTCTTTCTTAAGGTGAAGTACAGAGGCAGTTTCACATATATAAAGCTTATTTACCAGACAGAATGTCGTCAAGGGAAAAGGGGTCTGGGATCTAAATATAACTTACCACTGTTTAGTTAAGGAAAAAAATGTAGTCAGCATTTATAAACTGAAAGATTGCACATTAAAAACCTGACTCTAGTTTTTAAAACTGGAAGATCTAGTGGCCTGGGCTCTACACAGTCCATGGCAACAACACCCTAGCTGAGCTGTCCCCTCTCAGAAGGACATGTGCCTGCCAGTTCACAACAGATCACTCCTGTTTTCTGACACTCTTCCCTGCTTGGCCTGGTGAACACCTGAGTCTGGAAACCTTATTTATGTAGTCAACCCAAGCGAAAGCCTGAATATCATCTCTGACTTCACTCTCTTCCTCACTCTTAGAGCTAATTGATAGAAAGGCCTATTCATCTTTTAAACATTTCTGAAACTCTAAATTTTCCAATTTGCTCCCTCTAGGATTCAGTCTAATAATCTGTTAATCCTATATCCTCACTGTCACTCAGCCTCCTCTCTTTCCACAGGCATGGGATCATCAACCCTTCCTTCCAGCTCACCGCTGCCCCCCTCCCGCCGCCTCTCTCTCCTCCTTCATCCTAGTGATCTGGGAGAGCGCAGTTCTTGTTCCAAATGCAAGTCTCTGCTCGCTCTCTGAGTGTTTCAAGGCTGCGGACTGTGGCTGGAGAAAAACACATAATCATGGTACCCGATAAGTTTTGTTTTTTTAAATGTTCATTTATTTGTGTGTGTGAGAAAGACAGAGAGAGCTCAAGAGAGGGGCAGAGAGAAAGGGGGACAGATAATCCCAAGCGGCCCGACGCAGGGCTGGAACTCATGATCCGTGAGATCATGACCTGAGCCACCCAGGTGCCACTTGACAAGTCCTATTTTATATTCATGACCAGTGACCTCTGGAGGGTCCTTAGTTTAGTCTCTGCGACCCGACCACCCTTCCCCTACTTGATGACTCTTCCTCTCTTCTAAGTGACTATTTTGCCATTTCTCCTCTCTTCATAGAAATCTCCTCCCTAACCCGTGGCTGCAAAACCGTGTGCTCTGTGCTTTACTGAGCAAATAAAAGCAACAGAAGAATTTCCACACACCCCCGTTTCCACCTTTACCAACTTGCCTGCATTTAGATACAAACTCTATTGTCTGCCGTCTCTAAAGCAACTCCGGCTGCCCTTGTGTTCTAGACCCCAACAACTTCTCTGACTTCATCATTCTTCCAGCAACATCTTCTCTCCTAAGTCACCGATCCTGCCCTTGCCACTGGGTCGGACTTGTCAGGAAACTGCATGCTGCCATTTTCCTCATCTTTGAACTCCCCCCACCCCCCCACATCCTTCTCCAGGTTCTCTTCTACTGGTCTGCTCCCCTTTAAAGGGAAACCCATAGAACAAGGCTTTCATCACTTCCACTCCACCAGAACACTCTACACCAGCTACCCAAGCTCCTCCCTGAGCTGCAGACGAGCCAAGTGTCGTTCTGTCTTGGAGCCTCTGCCCAGGCTGCCCTTCTGCTTGACACACTCTTCCCAGAGGTCTCTCCACATGGCCCCTGCCGTCACCTCGCCCAGGCTTCCCGGACCGCCACCTTCTCACACACATATCTTGTCAGTACCAGGTCCCCTTCCTGGGTTTTATTTCTGCACCATCCTTATTGCCACATAACATATTCTAAACTTATCTGGTTCTTACCCATCTCTCTCTCCTCTCATTGACTTTTCATTATTATAGTTCTCAACATGATATTGTGTGTAAGCGTCCATTCTATATGACCTGTGGATGTTCTAAGATCACAGAATGTACCCAGGATTTTCATCAGAAGCCTATAATTTGCACTCTCTAGCAGTTTCCCTTCTGCAGGGAGACACGTCTACACTCTTGGATGGGTGTCTGGGAAGGCTGCTAGGAAGCACTCAAGGAGCATCATTCTGACATGGTGGACACCTGCAGCTCAGGGCAAGTCTTCAGACCTCCTGCAATGATGAATGACCCAGAAATGTGCCACCTACTAAGTCACCCAAATAACAAAACTGTATTCAATCAGATGATTGCCAATAATGTCTTTAAGGTTATTTCTTTTTTTTCAAATATAATTTTTAAATGTTTTTATTTATTTTAGAGAGACAAGGCACAATTGGAGGAGGGGCAGAGAGAAAGGGAGACAAAGAATCCAAAGCAGGCTCCAGGCTCTGAGTTGTCAGCACAGAGCTGGACATGAGTCTCAAACTCATGAACTGAAGAGATCATGACCTGAGCAGAAGTTAGACACTTAACCAACTCGGCCACCCAGGTACCTTAGTCTTCAAAGTTATTTCTTAATCACTCAAATGCTGAAGTCACTTGGCAGACACAGACATAAAACTTCTTTTTACCAATCATTCAAAGCTGTGGTCAATGTAATATATTCAAACTACTATTTGGGTAAAATGGTGCCACAACTTCTTCATCAATTGTCCAGGGAGGGAATAAGTAAATCAACCTGTGTTTGGGGGTGGGGGGGAATGATTCCATCAAATGGTTCTGCTGTTATTTTTTAACATTAGAAAGAGGAGAATAGCCATGTTGGAAATCTCACCTAAGGATATATGCCAAAATCTAGAGGAAATGATAAGCACAAGATAACCAGCATCACAGGTTAGAACATTTTGCATGACAGTGAAGCACATGATCTTCCCACCACAGTAAAACGACGGTGTGCCACCGCTACACGGAGTATTATATACTTATATAACAATGATGGTTAGATATTAATGTGGGGGTGCCTGCGTGTCTCAGTCAGTGAAGCATCCAACTTTGGCTTAGGTCATGATCTCACAGTTCATGAGTTTGAGCCCCACATTGGGCTCTGAGCTGACAGTGCAGAGCCTGTTTGGAATTCTCTCTCTTTCTCTCTCTCTGCCCCTCTCCCCCTCACACTGTCTCTCTTTCTCAAAATAAACTTTAAAAAATATATTAATATGGGAAAATGTGGTATCTCAAATGTTCTACATATTACAGAACAACTTGAACTACCTTTTTAGAGACACAGAAATGAAAGAGGTCAAGATATTTATTATAATAATGATGTGAGGCTATTTCTTTTCTTTTCTCTATGTGCCAAAATGTAGCATATTCCTTTTATAATTTAAATGTAGGGGCACCTGGGTGGCTCAGTCAGTTAAGCATCTGACTTCGGCTCAGGTTATGATCTCGAGGTTGGTGAGTTCCAGCCCCGCCTCGGGCTCTGTGCAGACAGCTCAGAGCCTGGAGGCTGCTTCGGATTTTGCGTCTCCGTCTCTCTCTCTCTCTCTCTGCGCCTCTGCAGCTTGTGCTCTGTTTCTCTCTCAAAAATAAATATTAAAAAAAATTTTTTTGACGTATAAATACATTTTTAAATTAAGAAAAACAATTTTGACACATACATACCAACACAAAAAGGCTCAACTGCACATGCTGTTTCGTGAGCTACTGGGTCTTGAGCCTGGACTCCACATCCTGTTCCAAGTCCCTACTCATTCCTAACTTCCTCTTTCCATTGTTTCAGATAATCTTCTCTACATGGTCATGTGATTTTAATTCCCAACTAGTTTAGGTTTCTATAAAAGTTACCACTTAAAAATATATACCGAAAAACACAGATACTGAAGGTACAGACACCTTAATACATTGCCTCTTTCAGTTGACTGAACTACATTCAAATACTTGTCAATATCACTTTCTGTGTGAAGAGTCCAAAGAATAGCTATTTCTTTTACTGGCCCATCATGTCTAATTATAAAGGAATGATGTACTCATTTTGTAAATACAAAGACTGAGCATGAGGGTTTGCGGTTCTCACTAAAAATCCCTCAGTATACCTAGAGTTTTATACAAGAAACTGGAACAATTTTGTTAAACTAACTTAAATTCAACCATTTATTCAACAAAATTTACACATCACTAATGAAGATGCCCAGTACTTTATGGAAATGTGTAATAAATACAGAGTTCTAGTCCTCAGGGAGCCTGTGGTCTGGAGTAAGGGTAAGATGTTTGCACCTGCAAATATCACTCAGTGGTTCAAAGGGAGATGTGACTCTTATCTTATTTACCTGTGTGGCTTCACCACCAGACAGAGTTTGTGACTCATATCAGAAGCTCAATAAATGTTAGCTAAATAGATAATTGAATGAAAAATGTCACAGGTTATAAAGAACAATAAAGGAAGGGGAAATTAGTTTGGACTTGGGGGATGAGAAAGAGAAATGGAGCTGGAAATGAGAAAAGGCCAAGGACAGGTGGGCGAGAAGGAGAGAGAAATGCTGGAAGAGTTGGAGCCGGTCGGTAAGAACCTGTTTTTCATTCGGTGGGAGATGAAATGCCACTGCAGATCTTTGAACAGGGCAATAAAGTGATACAGGTTATACCTGAAAAAAATTACTCTGATAGTCTACATTTAGGAGAGCAAGTGTGGAAATCAGTTCAGAGACTCTTGCAATAGTCTGTGCAAGAGGATATCAGTTGCTAAACCCAAGAGGTTGAAGGGGATAGAAAGGAAATAGATTTAGGGTATCTGGCTGACTAGGTAAGAGCTGCTGCTTTAAATTCCATTTTTGACTTAGATTATACTGACATTTTATTAACTCCTTCACAGATTTGTATATATGACACCAAGCCTGGACCCGTCATATACTCATAGAGAAGTATTATTGCCCCTCACATATGGGTGGAGACAAAGTCTGCAGCACATTCAGCAAGATATTAGGGGGGAAAAAGAAATCAAGCCCCAGTCTCCTGGGTTCTTTCTGGTCATGACAAATGTTCAACCTAATGAGATTTCTCTGCATTCTAGGTTAGAATTTGAATCTAAAGCTCATCATTCCAATGCCAATATATTCTACAGGAAACACTTTGGTCCTAGAAGTGACTCTGGAAAGTCCCCTTTTTCATTTGGATTAGATAATGTCCTTCCAATACACCTTTCCCATGGCTCATCCAGTCCTGTGTCTCCACAAACCCTGCATTCGGCCACACTAGACTCTTTAACATTCCTTGCCTCACATATCTGGACTACGTTTTCCTTTACACAACTGATTTTCTGGTCTGTAGAATGAAGAGGACAGAACTAAACCACACGGAGACACACAAGACACATACAAAAATATCTCACACCTAGTAGATACCAAATCATTGTGAATTATTACACCCCCCCCAACCATATTTGTCTTTATTTACTTTTGAGAGAGAAAGAATACAAATGCAAGTGAGGGAGAGGGGCAGAGGGGGAGGGGGAGAGAGAGGAAGGGAGGGAGAGGGAGAGGGAGACAGAGAGAAAGAGAATGAGAATGAATCTCAAGCAGGCTCTATAATCAGCGTGGAGCCGGATGTGAGGCTGGGATCATGACCAGAGCTGAAATCAACACTCAGATGCTCAACTGACTGAGCCACCCAGGAGCTCCCCCCTTATATTAAATTTCAGTCCACATTGATTCCATGGATTGCTCCAGGAAGAATTAAATGGCTCCTTCTTTTTGCAACTGGATTTTAATATTTTTTTATAGTCTCTTTCACGTCCTGGCTAAAATGCTCATGTCTATTCCTCCAATTAGAATACTACGGCACTATCTCAGTTACATTTTTATCCTTGATGAGGCTGGCATAGTGTGAAGAGTACAGTAGGTCCCAAATAAATAACTGAATTCGTCCATATATACTTTCATTAGTAAACTGCTAATTAATCTTAAAATGGATTTGTCGGGAAGATGATTATAGACAACACACATCATTAGAACAAATGTATCTACGAGAACGTCAATGTAATAAGTCAATCTCATTCACATACAATTTATCTAAAAAGAAAGAATTCCTTCTACAAGGAACAACATCACAGATTTAATAGGAAATATTTATTTGTGTTCTAATACCTTTGAAGTGTAGAGAATCACAGCAAACAATACCGGCTCATCCAGCTTCCTACCCATTCCCACATCCCTAACAGAATGGTCTGATTGAGCACATCCAAGCTCTGTGAATAGCAGATTGCTGGCAGCACTGGTGCTTAACAAATGTTTCCTTATACTGAGCTTAAGCCTGTCTTCTCGTAACTTCTACACATTAATTCTAGCTCTGCAATTTATATTAATAAGGTCTCCACCCCAAGGAAATTTATAATTGGAACGACAGTCTTCTAAACTGCAAGCTGCATCCTCACTCTACAGTTCAGACAAAAAAAAGAGGAACAGAGCTAAATTTATAGCAGAAGAGAAGTTTTTATTGCTTACTCTCTTTCAATTCAAGTGATGCAAATGAGTGTCCATGGGCTGTAGATAAATATGCTAGAAGAGCAGTAGATAATGTCGAACAGGCACATGTCATAGGGTGATACGGAGCAGGGAGGTGCAGACAAGTGCATGTAAAAAACCGAGCCTGCAAGTCAAACAGCCATGCTTACTGTAAAGCCTAATCCTTATGGGCCACATCACATTGGAGACCTTGATACCTCCATATCCTCCCTCCCTAAGATGACTAAAGTTTCAGGCCACACAGGATTTTAAGCTAAGGATATTAATAGTTGACTATTTTCTCATTCTTTCTGCTCTGGGTCAAATGAGCGCATGAAAACTTCCAGCAGGTTCAATGTATTGCAGATACATTCAAACACCATCTAGAATTTGAAAACAGAAAACAAACAGCAGACTATGGCCTAAAGATGGGATCACTACTTGCATAATGAAAACAGTGCCTGCCATCTGGGCAAGGTTTTCTCCTTATATTATTTGCTTATCGAGGAGTGTTACAACATGGTCTTACAGATCAAAAAGATAGCCTTGGAGAGCAACTGCTGAGCACATAATATCTGCCGAACACTGTTGCTCCAGCCTTGGAGAACAGATCTGAGGACTAAAAAAGTACTGTCCTATCACTACCATCTCAGAGAGGCTAAAAGTAGATTTTTTAAGAGGCCACATTCATTGGCTTCTGGGAAGTCGTTAAAAGTGGTATTGTTTAGCCACGGCAAGTATAAAGCACTGGATTATTAGATAATACTGAAGATGAGAAGTTACCAAATAGTCACTCAATTTAAAAAAACTCAAAGTGATCTTACTCTGAAATTTTTTTCACTTTTGGGTTTCTACTATTATCATTTACAAACAACCGCCAACTCCCCCTCCTGATAGGTTCTTATTGGCCCTGCTCACGTTTCTCTAACAGGGAAGACCTCAAACTTACCTATGGCAGGAGATTCTGACGTGTCTCAAGATAAAATGGAAACATACTTCCTTTCAAATGTTATGAGGATTTCTTCAACTTAGGAACAGTCGCCAACACTAAGAAATGTTCTGCTTCTAATTAAATATGCCTAGTTTATTTGTCAAGAGTTTCTGCAAAACAGTCTGGCCATCTACCAATGTTTACAGTGACCCATCAGTAAAACTCTGACAATACCTTGCTGCATATGTCACATGCTGGACCCTGTCCAGGTTACTGTAATGAATCTGCATGGAAGGATATGAAGCACAGCTGGTCTCTGAATCAGAAACAAACTACTTGAGCCACATTAGCGTGCAAATTATCCTGGAATTCAGAATCCACTTCCCTTTAAAAAAAATAATAAAATAAAATAAAGGAGGGGTGCCTGGGTGGCTCAGTCAGTTAAACATCTGACTTTGGCTCAGGTCCTGATTTTGAGGTTCATGAATTCAAGCCCTCTGTCAGGCTCTGTGCTGACAGCTCAGAGCCCAGAGCCTGATTCGGATTCTGTGTCTCCTTCTCTCTGCCCCGCCTCTACTTGTGTTCTGTCTCTCTCCCCAAAGTGAATGAACATTACCCAAAAAAAGGAGAGCAGTAAATAATAAGGATTACTTTCCTAACACCTAGGCCACAAAAAAACTTATGAAATAATGATAAGGGCAGCAAACACAAAGATTTTACTATGTGCAAGACACTGTTTAAGGACTCAACTTCATACCCGTCTTTTAAGGTAAGTACTGTCACTATCTCTTTTACAGGTGAGAAAACGGAGGCAGAAAGAAACTAGTAACCTAACCAAGGTCAAAAAGCTGATTGTTACGGAGGTGGATCCTGACACAAGTAACTCTTTAAAAATCACAATGGAAAAAATGAAAATTCTAAAATGCATCCTTTCTAGATGCTTCCTTCCCTGGTCTCCCTCTTTCCAGTGGCCTGAAGGAAGGAAACTCTTGTGAGTACTGAACACCTCAAAGCCAAGCCCAACATGAAACCTTTGCTCTAGTCCTGTACAGTCTGATACTTTAGCCACTAGTGAAATGTGGGCTATTTAAATTTTAATTAATTATTTTAAATCGAACTAAAACTAGATACAAAAAAAATTTCAGTTACTCAGTCACATCACTCACTCTTCAAATGCTCCATACCCAAAAGGCAAGTGTTGCTGGCTAGCAGAGGAACAGACAGAAATATTTCCACCTTTACAGGAAATGCCACTGGGTAGCTCAGCTGTTGGACAAAGTTTTTCTGTAAAGGGCCAAATAGTAAATATTTTAGGCTTTGCAGGCTGTATGGTCTTTGTAGCAACTACTCAACGCTGCCATTGTAGCGCAAAGCAGCCGCAGACAATACGTGAAGAACGAATGTGGCTGTGGTCCAGAAACGCAGGCAGCTATCCCACAGGCCGCAGCCTACTGTGGTTACTACAGTGTGCTCTGCCATAGGTTTGCCCGCAGAAGGGCAAGGAGGGGGAACATCTTCTTCTAAGCCAGTAGCTCTCCAGAAGCCTAAAATACAGATTTGGGGGCCCCATATGCAAAGATGGATCTGAGGTAGAGTCCAGGAAGGGGCCTGTTAAATAAGCCCCACGGAGAACGGGAATGGGGGGGGGGTTTACTCTGTGTGACACAGCATGAAAAATGCTGCTAAGCCTTTGAAACCCCAGGTGGGAGAAGGGATGAAGAGTTGGGGGGTAAATTCCCCTCTAAAAGGTGTACTCCTCAAGCCACGCAGAGCGAAGCCAGCACTTATCCCCAGCAGCCCCAGTAAAGTGCAAATGTCTCCTGAAGAGATGAGGCAACTCACAAGGCACCAAACAGGCCAGCAGGAAAGCGCTGTGGGCAGGGGCAAGCCTGGGGACAGTGTAGTCGGTCTGGCAGGGACGGCAGGGGACAAAGCAGCTTTCCCTATGGACCTCAGGACATATTCCCCAGCCTGTGGACTCCCACTCTGTCTGCTGTTCCTGGAAGCCGGCAGCGGCACAAACAATCTTCGAGAGTCTTTCTTTACATTGTTTTGTTTTCTTTATAAACGGATTCATTCAGTATCAGCTATGACCTTGTGCAAGTCCCTCAGGTTCCCCTAAAATGAAACAAAGTATACAGAGGGTCCTTGTGAAAATCAAATTGGTGTAAATATGTGCAATGCTCAGGGTTAAGTGCTCTAGAGGCGTTTGTTAAATAAAAAAATGCCATTTACCATTTAATGATCGCTTCCTACCCGTCAGGTACCGTGTTAGATGCAAAACACAGAAATAAAGAGAACTTTAAAGGAGACGGAAATTGAAACCCTGTTGGATATGCTACATGTATAAATAAGAGAGTGCTGTGGGACACAAGGGATACAATTCTAGAAGTGTGTCGCACCACAACGTGCACATAAACATGGCTGCACTGTTCACTGGAAAATGGTTAAGACGGTAAGTTTTATGTTACCTGTTTTTTTATAATAAAAATGAAAATTAAAAGGAGGGCATGAGGAAAAAGGGGAAGAAAGGTTGATGAGGGTGATTTGGGATTAGACAGAAGCAGGGGCATGACAGAGGATGTAATGGTAAACCCAGTTCCTCTACGGAAGACTGGAGACCTGGATACCCTGGGGATGGAGCTCCGAGGTGCCACACGCAAAGGACAGAGTTAGGCTCGTTGTCTGAGATGGCATTTCAGTTTGTTCATTATTAAATCTCCAGCAATTACAAGAAACCAAAATACAATCAAAAAAACAAAAAACCCTGAATGGTATTTATTAGACTTACTCAGAATATGGGGGCTTTTTTTTTTAAAATAAAAATGGACATTAAGTACCTGACTCTCATGTTACAAACTAGTCATTCTGCTTCCAGGCTATGATGTTCCACAAAGATTCTTTAGTCATGACTTTCATTCTGGATTTCTGTGGTGGTGTCTTATGACATGTGGTATTATCTTCCTAGTAAGAATGTGCCATCTTATCGAAAAATAAAAATTGTATCATGACTCCAAAAAACAAATACACAACAACAAGGAAAGCCCGAATGGAGAGTGTGTAGTGTGGCCCAGAAGACCCTGGAGGATCCGCTCACCTCCCTGAACGCTCCTCAGCGCCGTCTGGTCGGCTCAGCCCCCATCGCTCACCCAGCTCAGCCAGGGCTCCGTCCTCCACCACACAGCCGCCAGAGGCCTCTGCACTGCTGCGGCCCCCGCCTGGAATGTCTGCTCTCCTGATACCCTATCTGGCACATACCTTCACCTCCTGCAGCTCTCTGCTCGTGTCTACTGACTAATACCCGCTTCTCCCACGGCTCTGCCTCCTGGCCGGCTCTATTCTTCTTAGTAGCACCGAGTACAGAGCAGATAACACTTATCAGCTCCATCCACTAAATGGTCTTTTTGAGGATCAAAACTCTGTTATGGGGGCGCCTGGGTGGCTCCGTCGGTTGAGCGTCCGGCTTCAGCTCAGGTCATGATCTCACGGTTCGTGGGTTTGAGCCCCGCATCGGGCCCTGTGCTGACAGCTAGCTCAGAGCCTGGAGCCTGTCTTCGGATTCTATGTCTACTTCTCTCTCTGACCCTTCCCTGCTCATGCTGTCTCTCTCTCTCTCGAAAATAAATAAAACTTAAAAAAAAAAAATAAATAAATCAAAACAAACAAAACAAAAAAAACTCTCTGTTATGTTCACTACTGTATCCCTAGCTCCTAAAACAGTGCCTGCTATATAGCAAATGCTCAAAAACTATTAACGATATGAATGGAGTATGGATGAAGAACATTTAACAAATCCTTATTTTATTATGGTATTTTGTAAAGGCCAAGTAGTCAAATATTTTTGGAGCCTCTCACTTTTAATCACATGCACATATTTAAACTTTTTTTTAACCTTAAAAACATTTTAAATGTAAAGACTTATTTTTAAAATTTAAAAAATAGTAAACCTGGGGCACCTGGGTGGCTTAGTCAGTTAAGCGTCCGACTTTGACTCAGGTCATGATCTCATGGTCCGTGCGTTCGAGTCCCATGTCAGGTTCTGTGCTGACAGTTCAGAGGCTGGACCCTGTTTCAGATTCTGTGTCTTCCTCTCTTTCTACTCCTGCTCACGTTCTTTCTCTTTCTCAAAAATAAACAAACATTAAAAAATACTTTAAAAATAAAAATAGTAAACCTTCCTATATTAAAAAAAAAATCAAATTACAAGATCTGACTATCAAAAGGATGTTTGTATTTTGAGCAAGTCCCAGGACTCTAGTTGGCTATTTAACATATAACTCAATACTGGTTATAGCTTCATACCGGTCTCTTGTTTATCCTCCTCATTTTCTTGAGGGGTATGGATGGGATAGGTATTTATTTCCCCCTACTTAAAAAAGAGGAAATAGTCCAGAGAAATTTCCTTGTCCACACACCCCCAGATCAGGAACAAAGTGGGCAACATGGACACCCTTCCACTCACATGTCCTACTCAATCATTAAGGCCAACCGATTCCAGTTCCACTATGAGATATTCCTGGTACAGGAACTGCTGAAATGACAGACAAGGCAGTCTTCAACCTAAGAATTAAATGGATATATGAATAAACCTTCTCACTAACCAGTTCAGCCAGCCTCCTTTTCTACCAACCTCTTCACATCTTTGAACTACTGCTTAAGGCAGCATCCTTACCTTTATCTATGAACAGCCACCTTTTGGCTACCAGTCAAATTAAACATCTATAATTCAGATTAGTGCATACTTTGTCACTACTGGATTCTATTGACACCCCATGTCAATATATACTGAGTGGAGAGGAAAGCAGAATCCACTGACAAATGGCTACATGTGACCGCAATCCTTAGTGGATTTTTTGTGAGGCGATAAAGTCACTGCAGTATAACAATGATCCTTATTACTCTGAAACACTGAGAAACATCCACCTGTAATAACTTTCATTAAAAAAAATAGGTATAGGAAAACAGATTCATTACTTAGGAGTTACAGAATCTAATTCTATCTTGTTACAGATGAGAAAACGGAGACAAATAGTTTACAAGACTCGTCGAAAGCCACACCACTAGTTTTTGCAAGAGCCAGAGCTAAAACCCCAGTCTCCTGCCTCCCACTTCAGAGTTCTACATTTACAAGCTTGACAATCCACAGAAATTGGGAACTTTTCCTTCTAGTTTTTCCCTTTAATGATCTTTTCATTTTTGTGCAGAGGAAAATTAGTCATTAAACAAAGTACCCACAGACCTTTTGATCGTTAAATGCCCCATAAATATTTGAGTGAACTGAACCAAATCTGGATATGACTTATCCTTGGAAGATGCAGAATGCTTAATGCCTAAGACCATCCCATTTGAGATTTTTGGTTTCTATAGTGATACATAACATTTACTGCTACATGTGGTCTGGCTTACAACTATGAACAAGCATTTCCTGATGAATGGCAACTCTCACAAGATATAATTTCCCAAATATTTTGAACAGCTGATGAAGAAAAAGCATTCCCCACAGAAAAGATTAATAACCTATTAGGTCATTCAGCACTGAAAGGCACTTTAAGTTTGCTATGATATAGCTGATACTCTGCCCTTATAAATTTGTTTTAGGCATATAAGGGTAGACATCTAGGCTTCATTAACTAATTTAATGGATGGGATTATACAACTTAGGATTGTAAAAACCATACCACTGATTTGATTTAATGGTCTAAATCAGGAGAGTTTCCAATCTTACAGAATGACAAGGATGTCTTTGCTATTTCCATTCTTCAACAATGAGTGTCAGCTTTACAGAAGGGCCCTATTTTATGGGATAGTGAGTCCCCTCCTCCTCTGTATCCAGCGTAATCGCATGATAACAATGCTGTCCGTTCATCCTGGGCAAAGACATAGGAAGCCATGGTAAAGAGCCATGAGCTTCAATAACCGCCTCGTCCTTACTCCATCCAGCTGCTTGCCACGTGGGGGTAGGGGTGGAGTAGTTCAGTGTTTCTCTTAAGAACTAAACTTATCAAAATGTTCAAGGTTCAGTCATTAAAAATACAAGAGGAACCTAAGAATGGTTTATATGAAATGATACATTTAGAAATATCTATCTATATTTTCTCCTAGCATCCTCTTCTCAGAAAGCTGTAACACAGAAACTGGTTTTGAGCTCTTTCCTATTTTGTAACTTTGTATTAACAACTTTGAGGGGTTGCTGAGTTAGAGTGAAAGGGTCAAATATTTTTCAAACAGGACAAATTGAGTCAATATTTTGATGTTCCCTGGATCGATCTCTCTCTCTCTCTCTCTCTCCTGTATGATTACAGAAGCCTGCACACATTGTTTCTAAGAACATTTCAACAAAATTGCCTTGAGTGAGAACAAGGCAACTGTTCACAGTCTGGACAGAATAACTAAATCATTTGTACTGGATGCCTGGCTGTAATGTGCCTTTAAAAAGTCATCTTTATTCCTTGTAGGTCATAAACTATTCCCACCTAAAATTCCCTAAGACTCTATCCTGATTTCAACTCTAATCCTCTCCCAAACTGATGGAAATTAAGCAAAATGTTGTTAATTAAGAGTTAAATCTCTTAAAAGTTGTCATTCATGCAAGCTTTGAACAAACACCATAAGCACTTATTACATACCCGGCACGGTGCAAGTGGGCAGAGTGGGGCACACTGTAAGGTTACCCACGTTCACCGAAAGGGAGAGGCTGAGTGGGGGAAGGGAACAAAAACACACCAACACCAACTTCAGGGAAATGCAGTTGTACTGAGTAAACAGACAGAAGCCAAAGCACATTTAAAATAGTGAAATACAGGAGCACCTGTCTGGCTCAGTTGATTGGGCATCTGACTTCGGCTTGGGTCTTGGTCTCGCTGCTTGTGGGTTAGGGCCCTGCAGTGGGCTCTGTGCTGGCAGCTCAGAGCCTGGAGCCTCCTTGGAGTTCTGTGACTCCCTCTCTCTGCCACTCTCCCCTTGCACTCTCTCTCTTAAAAATAAATAAACATTTAAAAATATTACTCTTGAAACCACTGTTGCACTATATGCTAACTTGGATGTAAATTAAAAATGAACATTTAAAAAATTTTTTAAATAACATAAAATAGTGAAATACAGACACTGCTTGGTTTCTCCAAAGGACCAGCATAGAGGTAGCCCCTGAACATGAAACAGGGTAGACTTTTCACGATGGCTATCATCATAGTAATTCTCTCAGAGATATGGAATGAAGAAACAGAAGCTGGGGAGAGCAGAGCAGACTGAATGTCTTTGTAGAGTGTGATTGGGTTGGTTCACATCTTGCTTCCTCTGTGACAAACAGCAGAACGAACTCCTGGTCACCAGAGTAGAAGAGCCCCCATAAAGACTAAGGACAGTATCGACAGCCACCTGCTGCCTCTACTCCCCCGCCCACCCCTCACTACTGGGCAGTTTCAGACCCCGCATCTTGGCAATTAGTGGTGTGGCCTGGAATGGATATGCAACATCTCTGAAAGCTGCTAGGACACTCTCTATGTTCCACTTGCAGATAATAAGGCTGCCCGTCATGCACGCAGGGCAACTCAACTCTGTGGGCACTCACCATGACAGTACCACGCAGTTAGCGCCATGCTAGTTTCTGGCAGTGGACAATTTGCATTTAAACTATAGTACTTGTCCCCAGAGAACTTGTATTTAAGTTGGAGACAGACTATACTCTCAGGAAAGCAAGGATGTATAGACCTAAGCCATATTCCAATTTATAAATTCTAAGTTTGAAATTCTACAGAATCTTCCTAGGTAGTGAGGAAGAAATCATTCAAGGGACTGGGCTACACAAACCAGGTGAAGAGAAATATAATGATCTTGATGTCGAATGAAGGTAAAGGCCACAGGTGCCCAAAAGGAAAACTGTTGAAGCATAAGGCAGCATTTGAAAGCAAACAATCAGAAATAAAGACAACGAAATAAAAGCACACACACACACTCCTCACAATATTTTCAGTGGAGTTTTACTATGGATAAGAGTCACTGAAGGTACTGAAATAATTCTTAATCACCTGTACCAAACCAAACCAGATAAATAAGTCACCAACATTTTCCGACTGCAGATCACCAGGACACTTTATAATGAAGTTGATTGACATAAATCATTAACTCTTGGGATGATAAAGTATCTTGTTAGTATTCCTGTAAGTAGCAGAAGGAAACAGGTGTTAATGAAATAAAGGGAATCCTACTGCTATGAGAGACCTAAGAGTAGTTATGCCCTACGTAAATTAATGTAAATGCAAACAGTCTAAAAACTCTAAGCTTTGAATTCTGTTCAAATGTATTTTAAGTCTAAGAATAAACATATTTCTTAGGAGGGGTAAGAGGATATCTTTTGAATATTTGAACCCTCAAAGACCGTTAGGTACAGGTACTTAGGAAAAAAAGCACTTCTGTATGTTTTTAATTAATCATCAATGAGGCTCCAAATACCAATTTAACCTCAGGTAATCATCCACTCACTTTCTTTAACAAAGTACAAAACAGAAACTATACTACCCAGTATTCCTACCCATGAGACTGCGACCTTTAACCCTAGATATGAATAAGATGACTTGACCCTGTAAACAAAAGACAGCTGCAAGAAAAGGCCAAAGATACTCATCATGCTAACTGCTTGGGGCTCCTACCTTCTAGCAGTGGCAAATGAACTTTTCTTCACTAGTGTTTTATCTGTAAACAACTTACATAACTTTGCAACCTTGAGGCATGAATGAAACAACAACACAGGAAGTAATTTCACCATCCACCACTTCAATGCTGTATTTATGAAGTTATCTCATCTCGGGAACAGATTCTGAAGCAGAATTGTTAAAGGCGGATTGTATGCCCAAATGGAAGGTATGGAGTGCCCTATAGAAATTATCCAGATTTAATTCTTCTCAGAACACAATGTTGAGGACACTACTCGTCTACTTCCCAATTATCAAACTGGACCAATGTTCATTAGGCTGGACTGGGAGGGGTACCAAGTCCCAGGTGGTCACTGCTCTCTGTTCTTCCACTAGAGCTTAGCCTTGAGGACTCTTAAAGCCAAGGCGAGGGTGGACACCGGGAACTACAACTGTGAAAGCACCTATGATATCAGACTGGATTCCTCTGGGGAATGGCAGAATGCAAAATGTCTCTCATTTCCTGACAAAATGATGTTTCTCGAGTTTCCCTTCTTGAGGGGTGCCTGGGTGGCTTGGCTGGTTAAGCAACTGATTCTTGATCTCAGCTCAGGTGTTGATCTCAGGGTCATGAGTTCAAGCCCCACTTTGAGTTCCATGCTAGGCATGGAGCCTACTCAAAAAAATTCCCCCCAAAACAAAAAAACAACAAAAAAACAACTTCAGCGTACATCAACTTTCTAGAAAAACTAAACAGCAAGCAAACACAATTTAACTTCTTTTATAGCCTGATTAAGTTGACTTAAGCACCCAATCAAGCTTAAGAGACCATCAAAGCAGAGCCTTGAACCTAAGTCTACCACTGGCTTTGGTATCCGTCACCCCACTTCCTTCCCAATCCTATAACTCCGCACCAATATGGCACCTTTCCTGCGTCCCCCCTGCTAGAACTGTTGACACCCTCCCTCTTCAAGTCCTCTGTCAACTCTCTTATCCAGAAGGTCGCTGAGTCCTAACGGTGTTAGCTTAGAAACTGTTCACCTGGCCCTCTCCTCCCCACTGCCTAATTCTAGGCTTTAACCACAAGTGAAAACTCTGCCACCTATTTCTACCTACTGCATCCTATTAGCTTTAGAAAAGAAAATGGAAATCTAATCACAATTTTCCCCTGCTGGTTCTGGGATCAAGTCCAACCTTGACAGGTGTACACAAAGCTGCAATGACCATTTCAGGCGCACCATGGCCACACACACTGTGAGGTGCCTGCCACACTCATCTGTACCTACAGTGCGCAGGCCAAAAGAGCAGTGGACAAAATCCCCATCAAAATAATATGGTGGTGATATTTACACCAAGTTCTTGTTCTATACCTTTCCCCAGTTTCTGTTGCAAAGACTCCGAGGGGGAAGGAGGACTTTGTTGTACTGAGTTCAGTGGCTGAGAGGGTGGGCTGGAAGCCTGGAATGATCCTGGGCAAGTTATTTATTCATGCTGAGCCTAAACTTCCTTTGCTGTAATATGGGACAAAGGAGGGCTGACCTCCCCTCAAGGGCTGTGTCAATTAAGTGACACAGCGTCTGCTGCTTAGCACAGTGCCTGAGGTGCAGTTAGGGCTCCGCAACCATGAGCACTGGTCTGTTTCACATGAGGAGGAAGTGAGGTATGTTTACGTAAGTAAACCTCATGGGCATCGTAGAATTCACAGATACTCGTCAAGCACGTGTGGTGGTGTGTGTAGCAGCTATGGGCGAGATGAGGCAGATTCTTTTGAAGAAATCTGTGTGATCTGAGGAGGCCTGTCAGCTTTTAAGGACTTGACCTAGGGACGCTTTATTTTGCAACCCTTTTTTAAATGATGTAAAGTTCCCTGGAAGGGATCAATAGTTTTTAATTCTTATATTTTAGGATTCTAAACTCTTTTGACTGGCCTGTTTCATTACATGTTCAAAACCAAGAATAAATACTTCGTGCCAGGAACCAAGCAGAGTACTGGGGAATAGCAAGTTGATTTTTGAATTATCCCACCATTTGAAGGCCAATCTTTGGCTTCGTTGTGCTGGTAAATTTAGCACCTTTAAAAGAAATCTCTTACATTTGGGTCCATCTTTCACCTTCTCTTGCTTCCTTTGCTTATTATCATAGACAAGGATTACATTTAATAGGTCCACTTAAATTCTAACCTGTCAATAGGTGGTCCTTCCAGTGATGGCATCTATTTTCTCTCAATCTTCCAACCCCTGAAGTCACAGGGTCATAATCTGGGTCATAATTTGTACCTTTTGAGAATTCCCAAACCATGTATTTCTTAAGTATACTAGAATTCCCTAGAGCTCAGAAAATCTTCATTGCAAGGAAAGAAATTTATAATTAATTATCTTTACATGAATAGATGTTCTATGTCGTTAGTCACTAGAGAAACATAAAATACAATGAGATTCCATTTCACCCCTACTGAGATGGCTATAATCAGGAAGACAGATAATAATAAGTGTTGGGCAGAATGTGGGGAAACTGAAACCTTCATGCATTGCTGTTGGTAATGCAAAATGATGCAGTTTATTTTATTTATTTAAAAAATTTTTTAATGTTTTATTTATTTTTGAGAGACAGAGAGAGACAGTGCGAGCAGGGGAGGGTCAGAGAGAGAGGGAGACGCAGAATCTGAAGACAGGCTCCAGGCTCTAAGCTAGTGGTCAGCACAGAGCCTGATGCAGGGCTCGAACTCACGAACCGTGAGATCATGCCCTGAGCTGAAGCTGGATGCTCAACTGACTGAGCCACCCAGGTGCCCCTACTTATTTTTAAAATTTATTTATGTTTGAGACACAGACAGAGGGTGAATGTGGGAGGCGCAGAGAGGGAGACACAGGGTCTGAAGCAGGCTCCAGGCTCTGAGCTGTTAGCATGCAGCCTGACGTAGGGCTCCAACTCACAGACTGTGAGTTCATGACCTGAGGCAAAGTTGGACGCTTAACCAAGTGAGCCACGCAGGTGCCCCTAAATGCAAAATGATGCAGTTTAAATGATTAAAGTTTGGCAGTTGCTCCGTATGTTAAATACGGAATTACTAAAGGACCTATCAATTCCACTCCCAGGTATATACCAAGAAAAAGGAAAATAAAAAAACACCCCCACAAAAATGTGTTCACAAATGTTCATAGCAACATTAAACACAACAGCCCAAATGTGGGAAACAATCCAAAATGTCTATTAACCAACAAGAATGGATAAATAAAATTTGGTATATGTAGCTTCAGTTTTGCAAATTAAGAAAGTTCCGAAAATCTGTGTCACTATAGTGTGAACATAATACAATTGAATGGACACTTAAAGATTTTTTTGCTATGAGAAAGCCTGGGTGGCTCAGTGGTTTGAGCATCTGACTCTTGATTTTGGCTCAGATCATGATACCAGGGTTGTGGGATGGAGCCCCGTGTTGGGGAGCCTGCTTAAGATTCTCTCACCCCCTCAGCCCCACACCCCCACCCCCGCTCTCTCTCTAAATAAAATTTTTGGCATATCTAGACAATGGAATATTATCTGACCAAAAAAAAAAAAAAAAAGAAATACTGACACAACAACATGGGTGAACCTTGAAAACATTAAGCTCAGGGAAAGAAGGTAGTCACAAAGGTCACATACTGCATGATTCTACTTCTATTCACTGTTCAAAACAGGCAAATCTACAGAGACAAAAGGTAGATTAGTGGTTGCCAGGGGCTCGGGGGACGGGGGAGAATGGAGAATGACTTGTAATGAGTACAGATTTTTTTTTTTAATTTGTTTAAATAATCTCTACATCCAACATGGAGCTTGAACTCATAACCCTGAGATCAAGACTCACATGCTCTTCTGACTGAGCCAGCCAGGTGTCCCCAGAGATTTTTAGGTGATTAAATATTATAAAATTGATGGTGGTGATGGTTGCATAATTCTGTGAAAGTATTAAACACCACTGAATGGTATACTTTAAACAGGCCAATTGCATGTCATGTGAACTATATCTTAATAAAGCTGTCAAAAATATGTAAACAAAAAAGTAATCAAGTGACTTCCTTGGTCCTTCCATGGTTAAAGCCATGACATTTTGTTCAGCTTAACAAAAGCCTTCAACTATACGGTCTGTATCACTAATATTTATACCAATTGTTCTTTTCAGTGTTAAGTATAAAGATTTGATACGCTTGAAATCCTCACCACCTTCCCAAGCAGCTTGGCTGTGTTCTTACAACACTCCCTCCTCAACAGGTGCTCCTGAATGACTGGGCTTCAGGGTTACCTGGGTAACCACAAATCACTCAGAGGCAACAACAGTGAGCCTACAGCCCTTCATTAGACAAGAAAACAAGGTTTCTCGGACACCTGGGTGGCTCAGATGGTTAAGCATCTGACTCTTGGTGTTGGTTCAGGTCATGATCTCATGGTTTTGTGGGTTTGAGCTCCATATTGGGCTCAGAGTCTGCTTGAGATTCTCTGTTCCCCAATCTCTGTGCCTCTCCCCAACTCATGCTGTTTCTCTCTCTCTCTCTCTCTCTCTTAATAAATCAATAAAAACTTAAAAAAAAAAAAAAGGAAAGAAAAAACCATGCCTCTCCATTCCTCTCACCAAGCAGAGGCTTTGTAAGATGCAGAGATGATAGTTTAGAAGGTTAGACCCACTGGAGCCAAAACACCTTGGAAACACAATGATATGTTTGTGCGTGGTCTGTAGTACACTACGAGTACCATAAGCAAATGTTCTGAAATGGGGCTCTGAGTAGCTCTAGAGGACAAGAAACATTCAAAAGTCTGTGACCTCTCCAAGAGTCTTTATATTTTGTTTTCATTTCACTGTTACTCTAAAATAAACTGATATAAACACACAATGGACCATCTGAATGATTCCCCTCACCAATACAGTGCCCAGGTTTGCACTTATGATCCCAGTGGCACTGAGTGATCCGCACCGCTAACAGCACTTATAAATACGCCGGCAAGCACACATGGCAATGATAAAAAGCCAATGTTAACACACTTATTGAATAAGACCTTACTTTCATGGTCCCGTGAAATAACAAACAGTATAGTACTGTAGTGTATGAACTGCTATAGATGAAGAAGGAAAGGACAGAGGTAGATCTGATACATAATTGATGCCGTCACATTAAGTGAAAGCCAATCGATGTCACATTAATGCTTTTGTAATATTATCTTCAAAATAGCATGGAAGTATTGAAAGACAAAGGGTTTGTTTTTAGTGGTTCAAATCACTTCTCGGCCTTTTGGCTAAGATCGAATGTTTTTAGTGGTTCAAAAATTACAAAGTGGAGGCAATTATCAGAAAAAGAGTTACGTTCAAGTTGTTTTCAAAATAGTGTGAATGAGTCATTTCTATTATCTATTGACTTCATTCAACAGTCTGACGCTTAGCCACATGCTAAAACTTTAAAAATTTTCCACATCTATAAGAACTAAAATTGACAAACATATCATGTTCTTAATTTTAGTAATAATGGAAGTAAGTATATGTTTGATGTTGATTTCACTAATTCTAGAATACTAGCCTTATCTTTAAAGGTACAAGAAATTTACAGCACTACCAAGAAAATTAGAAATCATTAAAATCATCAAAATTGTAATTCAAGGACTGCTCACTGACAGGTGTGGTCTGATGAGGTCTCGAGGTTCTGAGATAGTAAGCAAGGCCTTCAAGTCCATAGTGTGCTTCTGAAGAACATACTTACTACAAACAGGTATTCTCTCCGTTACTATTATCAAAATCAAAAGACTTATACACATTAATTATTAGGACTCAAGGAAAACAAGTTTATGTTATTTTTAAAAATTCAACATAGGTGATTTAGTTTCAGCAAAAAAGCACTCATCATATGAATATTTTTCATTTACATTTTAAAGGTTTTAAAATAGTTTACATTTGTTTGTGATTTTTCAAATGTTCCAATAGTTGCCTGAGTGCTATCAGCATAAGGAGTACCTATTTCATGACGTACAATTTAGTGTTAAGTAAGGAAAGCTAATTCAGGTCATTAAGAGGAATTTACTACAACCTCCTTGAAAGAAATTCATGCATGGGCTGTTGGATAAGCAATACTATACGTAATAGCGTGAGCATGGTTTGGAACATGTTTGTTCTTTCAAAGAACATATAAGATCCTACCATGTATAAGGCACAAAGATACAGAGGGAAAAAGATCTATGTATGCTCACGTGGAGCTTGGAATCTATCAGAAAAGGTAAATATAGTAAGTAAAATGTTAGGGAGGTACAAGGTACTACAGAAATAAACATTCGAGGGACCTAACTTAGTGTAGGGGTTAAAGAGGGCTTCTTGAAGCATATGACATTTAAGGAGAGACAAAAGGAAGAAACAGAAATTAGCAAGATAAAAATGAGGCAGCAAAGGGGGAAGAATGTTCTGGGTTTCAGACACACCCTGAAGGCTCACAGTGATGAAAGTGTAGCAGACAGACTCGGGCACAGAAAGACTTTTTCAGAGGCTGTAAATGGAAGGGGTGTCTGGGGTAAGTTATGGCAATAGCTAAGAACTGGAGACTCCCCCATGCAAGGCCTTAAAGTCCTCTTAAAGAGTCTGGCTTTTAAGTGCATAAGAAGGAGTTCTAAGGGCGCTGAGGAGTCATCAAGGTTTTATGCAAGTTATTTACATACTGTGTTTGGTCTGGTAAAAGCCCCAGGACTTCAGTGAGTAGAGAGAAGCAGAGGTCTGAGGCAGGGAGGGGGAACTGAAGGTAGATTCAAGAGTCCAGCAAGACTGGGCGGTGGCCACACTTGGCACTATGTTGAAGCAGTACACTGAGGTTTCAATGGATAGCAGATAAAGTTTAAGACTTTAAGTTTAAGATTGAATTGAGACTACTTGGCAACTCATCGCAAATGGCAGGGAAGTGAGAAGGTTAGACTAAGAAAATGGCCAAGTGGTAACCAGTGGACAGTGGTGTCTTTTCCAAGATGGAGGAAGAATTTCAAATCCTTAGGAGTTGAGGACCACCTGCACTCAAAGGCTGCTTTGTACAAGTTGTCTGAAAAAAGCATTTTGTTTTTCTTGCAATTTCATACCTCTAAATCTATTATGAATAGTTTTTCTTTTTTTAAACAAAAATACTACTGACTTGCATAATCACTCACACCCAGGGGCGGCAATATTCAAAACAACTCTGTTCTTTTTGGGAAGTCTTGGTTCAAAGACAAAAATCAGAGAACAGACAAATCTTTTGATCCTTCCTACTGACACGTTGCTTCAATGCAAACCCAAGCACTACTAAGACCTTTCTTTGATGGGACAAAGGGCAACAGCTCAACATAGGCACTTAGGTTTAAGAGGCTCACTCTACATTTTAAGCCACAGACAGAAGGATTTAAATATCAAAAGAGCTGGGAACTCAAGTTCAAGTGACCAATGCACCTGGCAGAATTTAACCCAGCATTAAACCTCTCCATGCAAATTCACAATTTTCTAGGAACAAACAACTCTGGGGAACCGTTCCCATGACCCACCTCCTCATGAACATTTTTAATATTTCAAAAATGCTGAACAACTGGAATGAAGCAATTTTTAAATCTCAAAGGGTCAGAGCAACTGGAATTAGTTTAAGAATGCATTATACATGAAAGACAACCAAAGATCTATAAACAGCGCATCTTCACACCAAAGCACAAGAAAACAAAGGAAGAATGAAACTAACACAGACCGCAGAAAATATCACATGAAAGGAAATCATGTCTGGTTGAGCCTACACCAGAAAACTCTCAAATAAACAGGGTGGGTTTTTATGGGCTTCCTAAAAGCAAGGAGTACGAAAAGAAGAATCACAACCATTTTGAATGCCTTGCAAGTAGAATTTTAATAATATTCTCAGTTACTAGGATCACTACGGAGACAAACAGAAGCACAGGATCCAGGGCCACCCACCCTGCCTGGCTGTGCACAGGTCAGCCCCCTTACCACTCACTGCAGTGCAACATCTATACCTCTCCCTCCAGGGGCCAGAGGTGAGAAGGCCACAGGTGCCTTTTGAACAACATGGGTTTGAACTTAACAGATCCAGTTATACCCAATTGCTTTTCAATAAGCACAGTATTATAAATACTGTACTTTCTCTTCTTTAGGATTTTAGTAACTTTTTTCCCTCTAGCTTACTTTACTGTAAGAATACAGTATGTAATAACACATCTATAATACACAGAATATGTGTTAACTGACCATGTTATTGGTAAGGCTTCCAGTCAACGTAGGCTATTTGTAGTTAAGTTGTGGGGAAGTCAATGGTTATACATGGATTTTTTAAAAAATGGGGGAGAGGGAGAAGGAGAGGGGGAGGGGAGGGAGGGAGACAGGGGGAGAGAGAGAGAGGGAGAGAAAGAGAATCTGAAGCAGACTCCAGGCTCTGAGCTGTCAGCATAAAACCCAACACAGGGCTTGGTCTCACAAATTGTGAGATTATGACCTGAGCTGAAGTCGGATACTTAACTGACTGAGTCTTGGACCACATGGGGGTGTTAAGCCCCTGACCTCCATCTTACTCAAGAATCAATTGTATTTTCATGGGCGATCATTTTTAATTAAATCAACACTGTGTATTTACTTCATGTGGGACACTGTTTTAAAAGCTTCACAAGTAAGAACCTATTTAATCCTCATTAGAACCATACGAGAGAGGACTATGATTATTCCTGAACAGAGAAATGAGGCAGGGAAAGGTGATAAACTTTGCCAGAAGTCAAACTGCTAGTGAAACAGCTGCGATATGAAACCTGCCTTAATCATCTGTGGAGCTATAAAGGTTATTTTCACTTTCTCCTAGATTTCCTATATTTTTTTAAATGAGGATGTGTTGCTTTTGTAATAAAGAAAAGCCAAAAGATCATATCTACTTTGAAATACAAAACAAAAAATAAATAAGTAAAAACAAGGCCTCAAATACCTCTTTTATGAACTCACAGGAATAAATACCTCATCTGCTGGAAGCCAAGAGGCTGGGCCTGATGATCTTTGGATTACCTGCCACAGATCTTCACTTCATACCCTGCTCCCCCTTCACACAGGCAGCGTGGGGAGCAGAAAATGTAGAGAAGAGTACCAATTAAGAAAATGTTGCCTGGAAAACTGACCTGGGATCTAGTTCCAGTCTACAAGCTGTATAAACCTAGAACAAGTGGCTTAAGCCATGTAAGCCTCAATTTTCTGATCTGACAAATGGGGACAGCTACACCTCTCCTAGAATGAACTCACATAAACCACTTAAAAACACAAAAGTGCTTAGTATAGAGTAAGAGATCAAAAAACTATTAAACATATTGCTAAACTGTCCAAATATTTGCCTATTCAGAGCATCCCTGGGCCAGGGCAATGCAATCAACCAAGGATCTCATAAAATAATCAAACATGGACACAAGAAAGAATGTGAGTAAGAACACAGAAAGGTTTTCATCCACGCCTTAGTTAGCAGTCAGCTACAGGGCTAACAGGGTAGAGATCATCTCTGAGCCACGAAGAAATGACTTCTAAGTCTACAGGCTACGGTCTGTCCATATGCAGTCCACACCACGTTGGAATTTATGCAATAACTACAATGTTCGGTACCAGGTGTCCAATTTGCCTTTCTCTAATATGAAGAGTTATGTTTCAAGGAACAAGTTACTTCACCTGATTCTCCATTTCATTACTTATACAAGAAAAGCACTGAATTAAGTGGCCCCAAAGATTCTTTCCAGCTCTAACAATCTGTATTTTTTTAGTGGTATAAACCTGATCTGTTTTAGCCACGAAGTCTGTACTGATGAGATTCTATCACAGTTCTAAGTGATACCACTCTGTCAGGCAAGTAGATCTTCAAATAGCTTGTAATGAATCAATTTTTTATGTTGCCTATTTAGTATCTACAGAGATTCCCCAATGTTATCTTGAAAATGTTCTCTTAAAATAATGTTTCTGGTCCTTCTGAACCTCTTCTTCTCTCTCAAATACAGTATTTGCAATTAGGAACCTGGCTCAAAAAGAAAAAAAAATACTTAGAGGAAAAATTAAATGTTACCAATACAGATTTCTATATTCATAAGCCTTCGTATAGTAAGATTTTTCTCTATCCATCTCCAACTGCCATTTAGTGCCTTCATGACCATTAATGATAAAGCAGAAAGCACTACAGTAAAAGCTCACAGGAAAGCTAAAGCAGTAATGGAACTTGGTTTTATCAAGGGTTTTATGGCTGTCCCTTGTGCCAAATCCAAAGTTCACAGAGGATCGGTAGCTGTTCAGTGACTTGCCCAGAAGCTCAGGGCATCCCTGGGCACCACTAGTAGACCCTGAGGCATAGGTATAGAAAGTAGGATGAGAAAGGACGATGGAAGAATTAAAAGCTCTAAAAAATTGAATGGGAGGGAAGAAATCGAAGAAGAGAAAGGAAAAGGGGCGGAGGGTGGAAAGCTATGGAATCATGTTCGTTTGAAAGGAATAACTCTATCAATGTGCTTTAGGTACATTAGACTCACATGACAAGCCTCACATCATCATATCCTCATTGTATCCTCATTCTACAGAGGAGCAAACGCAAGCTTAGAGATTTTAACTTAAGATGGAATGGTATGCGTGTACCTTGTGACCTCAGAGAACTCACTCTGTGCCCATGGGCGGAGCTGATCTCTCTGTAGCCTTGACTGAGGATGGGCAGCCTCTCCGAGGCACCTTCCATGCTAGAATCCTGGGCAGGACAGGGCAGCTCAGTCCCGCTCTGCAAAGCTTTGGAGGAAATCTGTTCCTCCAATGAAGCCAAAGTCTATCGACCTGCAACGTCCACCTGCCTTTATTCCAGGAAATCACATCTGCAGCTCTAAGGTTTCCTGTCAAAGCCCCATCAATAACTAAAAGGAGGAATGGAAAATGTGAGAAATATTTCAAGGAAAATCTCAAAAAATCCTATATATTTTTTAAAAAATAAGACCTGTAAGGTAAGAGTTAAGAGCCTTATGATATATAAACTTACTACAGGAAGGTTGAGCCTGCGTCTGTCTTTGATGAGGTACTTCATAGAGGATGATATACATCTATTTCTATTAAGAAAGGAATCAGAGTTGCCTTAAGTTTTAATGTAAAAGATTTAGTTTAAAATATTACTGACTTGAGATCAAAGAGGGTAGAGATTTTTATTTCTTTCAGAAAAGCTTACGTTGTACACTTCCTTTATCCTGGAATGGTTCAGATAAAAGCCTCCTTTAAGTAAGTGATTTGTATGCTTTCTTTCCCAGTACTGATGAAAGCTTACTTAAAAATGAAAAGCTCATCTAATGTGTGACCTTCAACTTAAACTACCTGGCATGTAAGTTCCATCCATAATGTGGGAATACTACTTGGTAAATTGTATTTTAAGACTGTTGTAAAAATGCTGCCTTTTGGTCTTAACTGTTACTGTCCCCTAAAATATATGAATTACGTATCTAGAATTGAACGCTAAAAAAGGCAAGGAAACTTACTTAAACAAATATATAAAAGATTTCATGTATTTTATATATTATATGTATTTATAATATATATTAATTTGGCAAGTATATATTTTAATGCTCAGTATTTGTGCAAGGTACGGCCAAAATCATTGTTTCAATTTGTGAATTTTTCTCTTCACTGTTTGTAACCACCTCCCGAAGGCACAAAATGGGAGTTCGCCTCTTTGGGAGAGCACTGCCCTACTATCCCAGTCTCAGACCAGGCATTTGTGGCAGCGCAGTTCACAACGTCACACTTCTTTGAAAGAGCGAGTGATCAGGAAACACACAGAGGAGTCATCATGAAATAAATGGGTGGTAAGGCAGACCAAAATTAGTGCCTACTGATTTTTTCCCCTAAGAGTACTTATTAAAGCATTATGGTTTACATTTAGAAAAGCAAAGATAACCTATTATACTATCAGTTCTTTTGGGGTGACAGCTCAGGGTTGCAGATAATCCTCTTTCCCCATATTTAAAATAATGAGAGGATTATTTCTTTCTTCCATGCAGTTCTTAGCCCCGAATCATTTCTCACTTAAGTAATTTTCACAGCTGTATCTGAGGAGCAAAAAGGCAGACAGAATGTCACAATGCAGACAGTGACAAGTTAAAAATCGAAGGGACCAATGGCAATCCAGGCCAAAGGCATCAAAGCCAACAGAGGTGATGTTTAAATAAACGGGCAACATAGAAACAACTACTAGAATTCTCATCCTTTTTTCTCCACTAACATTTCTTTATGTCAAGTCTCTTATTCAGAAATGAGTTTAACAAAGAATCAAATTACTTACCCTTAAGCCCACACCCAATTGAAGGGTTTACTAATATGGTTTATACTGCAAATGTCAATTCATTTCAAGCTTATCTTAATAATCATCACAAAACCTGATGTTGATAAAAATATCAAACATCAAAATTATATACAGAAAATGTATTTAATTTTACCCAGAACCCCTTCAATAGCAATATTTATATTTTTGTATTTTCTTCGAAATCTGTATATATTTCAGCACAGCTGCAATAATCAATGTATTCTTGAACAAATTCTTTTTTACACTTATTTCATACTTTTTCCAACTGTCTTTGTGTATATCAAAATCCTTGATTCTATTAGCTTTCAACAGAATATGACAACTAGTTCATTTCTTACCTTAAGTGAAATATCCGAACTCTATTAATAGAGTATATTAGAATGGAGGCCTATAATTTTCACCTGGAAATAGAGACAAAACTGGTTTGCTTTTTAAAATTCTCTTCTTTCAGAAGACACAAAAAGCCTCACTGGTCTTTTGCTTACTTGGATGCAGCAGGCAAGAGATAACGATCCCAATTCTACAGGCTAACAAACTACAGTGTTTATAAAATTTATGGCTTTCTTGAAAACACCTGGCAGGTTAGTTGGCACTAAAACCATTTATATATATATATATATATATATATATATATATATATATATATATGTATATAAATTTAATTTATATATAGATATATTTAACATATACATATATACACATACACATACTTTTAAGTTTATTTATTTATTTTCAGAGAGGATGAGAGGGGCAGAAAGAGAAGGAGAGGGAGAATCCCAAGCAGGCTCTACACTGTTTGAGGGGCTCAAACTCATAAACCGTAAGATCACGACCTGAGCCAAAACAAAGAATGGATGCTTAACTGAATGTGCCACCCAGGCACCCCAAAATGATTTTTAAACAAATCTACATTTCATCTGTTGACACTGAGCCATACAACTTTCTTAAATCTTAATGCAGGTTTGATTTACATACAAACCCAAATAGATTCAGAAGATACAATCAACATCGAAACAACAATAATGGTTATTTTCTCTAAAATGGCATGAGGGAGTTTTCTGAACTACAGACAGCAATAGCCTCATATTAGTTAACACCTCTAACCACTCTCTCTCCACCCTGCCCAAAACAGGTTTCATACCAACAAACCAAAGAACTGTTACAAGTTTTACAAGGAGAGCTATACTTTAAAACTACTTTTCAAGTGTTCTTCCTCTGCTCATTATTTTCTGAAAGATAGTTAAGAGGTATAAGGACATTCCATGCGGAGGAAAACCTAATTATACAGTAACAGAGGAGTATGGATGTAACTCTATATTAAGTGAAAACCTTTTTTTAAATGTAAAACCACATAGTGGATTGATCCCTATGCCATCTAGAGGATTCATTCTCACTGTCTAGGCAGGGAAGGTACACGACAGAGTGACAACCTTCCCAGTGCAAGGTGAGCAAGTGAGCAAGTGGCCCACCCCTTTCCTTTTCCCTACCAGTGCAGTGATGGGGGCTCTAAGGCAGTATGGCTATCTCAAGCTGGAAGACAAGAGAGGGCACACTGTACAACAGGAGATTTTCAGTTTATTTTGCTGTGATTTGCCTTCTTCTCTCTTCAAAATGAAAAGAGCCTTTTTTCTTTCTGATTATAAAAGCAATACCTATTTGCCATTAAAAGAATCAGATAATACAGAAAATTATAGAAAAAAAAAGTAAAGGGGCACCTGGCTGGCTCAGTCAGTTGAGCATTCAATCCTTGATTTCAGCTTGGGTCATGATCCCAGGGCACTGGGATTAAGCCCTAAGTCAGGCTCCGCATGAGCGTCGTGGTGCCTGCTTGAGGTTCTCCCTCTGTCCCTCTGCCACTTTCTCCTGCTTGTGTACACACACTCTCTCTCTAAAATAAAAAAAAAAAGAGGGGCACCTGGGTGGCTCAGTTGGCTAAATGTCTGACTCCTGATTTTGGTTCAGGTCATCATCTCACGGATTCTGAGCGTGAGCCTTGTGTTGGGCTCTGGGCTGACAGACAAGAGCCTGCTTGGAATTTTCTCTCAGCCTCTCTCTCTGCCCCTCCCTTACTCATGCTCTCTCTGTGTCTCTCAAATAAATTAATCAATTAATTAATTGATAAAAAATACTTTAAAAATGTAAATATTACCTATAATCCTTCTACCCAAAGATTAACTACACTTAACGTCTTACTATATAATCTTTCAATTTTTTGTATGCATATGCACCCAAACATGTTTTTGCTTTTTTTAAAAAAAAATTTTAGAAAGTGAAATCAATTGTAAGCTCTAGGGTAATCACCAAAAATATTTGTAAAACATAATTAACATGCTTAAGGAAGAGATAAAGTAGAATCATATAAAATGTTCATTAAAAACCACAGAAGAAAGAAAAGGGGGGAAAAGGAAACGAATAGCAACTACAACAAACAGAAAACAGTTAAACACGGTAGATCCTAAGTCAACTATATCAACAATCACTCTAAGTGTGAATCATGTAAATATACTGATTCAAAGACAGAACTTACCAGATTCGATTTTTAAATAATAGACCCAAGTTTATATGGTCTAAGAGATACGCAGTGTAAATACAGACTTAGGTTAAAAAGAGTAAAAAAAGAAACAGAGATCAAAACTGTATGGTGCTTTGATATCTGTTCTATCTTTACCTGAAAGACAAGTGCAAAAAAAAAATTGGTCTATCAAGAAATTCTATAAAGTTCTCAATGTATAAGTAATTTTCCCAATAACTACCATCCAATATTTCAAAATGTTGACCTATTTTATACAATCTGAGGAATACAGAATTGCATATTATTTGAACACACAAATTAATGATAAGTACTCAACACACCTATTTTTCCCTAACCTTGCTTGTATCTACCAAATATCTGCCAACCATAACACAACTGACTTCCTTTCTTTAAGATCGGCTCTCATTCCCTGTTTCTTAAAGTAGAGGAACATTAATAAATGTTCTTACTGCTACTTGAGAATGTGTGTATAATTCTGTGGATTCCTTTTTCCATACAGTTCCATGATTAATGCGAGCTGCTAAACTGTTCTTACTAGCTGAACTATGAAATAATTCACTGATCTAACATGTTTAAGTTTAGCTGCTGTATGTTTGCAGAAACCTGGTTGGTTTTTCTCTAATTTTCCTGAATTGAATGCCCCAAAAAAGGACATTTTCATCAGTGCATCTCTAGCACGCCCCACTGATTAAATCTATCTTGGAAATGGATTCTCTGCTACACATATTAGGCAGCAGGTAGGTTAGGATAATTTCATACATGCCACTGGTATGTTTCTGAATTCCACATACGTATCTTGGTTCCCCATGTTAAAAGGGAAACAAAAAAGCATTTGATTTGATTTTCTGAGGTTGGAAAAAAATAACTGAAACTTTCCCATTGTGTGATGATGCTGGAATCTTTGATCTCCACTACTCTAAGTTCACAGTCAGGCTACTTAGTTTATTTTGAGAAAGCAAATCCTTCCTGTTGTTTCTCAGGAAATGGAAGAACACATTTGTAGACTATGTTTTAACTTCACATTTAGATGGTTTTAACTTTTCTTTAACTATGTTTCACTTGGAAGAATATTTAATTATGTGGGGAAATTAAGACTTTCAGAAATAAACTAGAACAGTGGCCTGGAGAGAGAATAGTATCCTCAGACTCCAGCTAAAAGGGTGAATTAAAAAAAAAAAAAGTCTCACGCAAACTGTTACACCCTGTTTCTTCCTGTGAAGAATTTTCCAAGCATTAAGTTGTGTAATAGTTTAATGAAGAAAAAAGGAAATGCCCAAGTTTCTCTCAAATAAGTAG
>NC_043707.1:68371884-68405253 GCF_006229205.1 Suricata suricatta
ATCACTTTCTTTTTAAAAAAATTTTAATGCTTATTCATTTTTGAGAGAGAGAAAGAGAGAGAGAGCAAGCAGGGGAGGGGCAGAAAGAGAGAGGGAGACACACAGAATCCAGAGAAGGCTCCAGGCTCTGAGCCTCAGCACAGAGCCTGATGTGGGGCTCGAACTCACAAACCATAAGATCATGACCTGAGCTGAAGTCGGATGCTCAACTGACTGAGCCACCCAGGTACCTCAATCTGGATTCACTTTTTTTTTAACTTTAAAAAAAAAATTGTTAATGCTTATTTATTTTTGAGAGAGAAAGCACAAGTAAGCACATGCATGTGAGCAGGGCAGGGGCAGAAAAAGAGGGAGACACGGAATCCAAAGCAGGCTCCAGGCTCTGAGCTGTCAGCACACAGCCCAACATAGGGCTTGAACTCATGAGCCAAGAGATCATGACCTGATGTGAAGTAGGATGCTCAACGGACTGAGCCACCCAGATACCCCAATCTGGATTCACTTTTTAATGCAAGCTAGAACTCTAGGGCTTTAAGATATTATCCCTGTTTGTTTATTTTAAGATTTTATTTTTAAGTAATCTCTACGACCCAATGTGGAGCTTGAACTTACAACCCCAATATCAAGAGTCACATGCTTTCCTGAATGAGCCAGCCAGGCGCCCTGTCATCCCTGTTCTTAACAGGAATCGGAGACGGTTTAAGCAGCTTTGAAAAGTAAACCATCCAGGGGAAGAACACATCCAACTGAGCCTTGAGTGATGAAATGCTTCCAACTGTTTCTGATTTCTCTACTAGCAAAAAAAAAAAAAAAAAAATCAAGCTGTAGGGAAGGAGATGGGAAGGAGAACGGCCTTTTGCGTCAAGATGCTGGAAATAATGCTCACCCTTCCACGACTGCTGAATTCTCTTTCACAATGCTACCTTTTTGATGAGGAGGGAGAAATACACCCAGTGAAAACAAAATGCAATCATATAAGAGAAACACCACGGATGGCGAATGCAAAGACCTGCCACCGCCTTTACGAAAGGCCCTGTGAGGTGGGGAGCCACTGCACACACACAGCAAACCCACCCTGCCATCACCCTGGGCCACTCACAGCCCCGTGCAGCTGCCCTGTCTCGCAGTGGACCCTGGGCATGCACATCCGACAGCTGGCCTGGCCTCATGCTGTCAACTCCCAGAAGGCACTGGAGAGAGTCGCTATCAGAGGGACTCCTGACTGATAAATGACAGGAATCTAGCTTCTCTTACTCTTCTAACCACTCATTTTTGTCTAATAATGAACAGAACATGCAGATGTTCTGGGACCCACAGGAGATGCAAGGCGACATTAACCGTCACCCCAGAAAGGTGAGGACAGTGAGACTCAGTGAGATTAGTGGACTTCCCCAAGGAGGTCCCCTGTTAATGGGAGAACTCAGACCAGAACTCGAACTTTCCTAATTAATGGTCAATCTCTTCGCTCCTTTTGTGCTTCCCTTCCTTCCCCCGCATCCTTAGGTGTCCTGAAATCACCTCTAAACCTGTTTCAGAAAAAGCTCTGGGTTTTATTTTAAAAGGTCATTCCTGATATTCATCTTACTCTATCAACCAGAAGAAAACCCCACCATCGGCACCTAATGCTAGCTGACAAAACCCCAACTGATATACTTACTCATTCTACAGCAGTGAGCTCCTTTCTCCAAGTTTACTGTTACCAACTCTCAGCTGTCTTCCCCAGGCCCCCTTACTCCCAGATTTCACTGGCTCCTATTTTAGTGAGGAAACCCAGGGCATCAGGAAAAAACTTTCTCAACTTCCTCCTCTTCCACTTGCAGTCATCTACAGTCACATGTGTCTTCTTTTTATGTTCATTTATTTTTGAGAGAGAGAGAGAGAGAGAAAGAGAATCCCAAGCAGCCTCCATGCTAACAGTACCCTCAATCCGATGCGGGGCTTGATCTCATGAACTGGGAGATCATGACCTGAGCTGAAATCAAGAGTCGGACACTTAACTGACTGAGTCACCCAGGTGGTCCCACAGTCATATGTATCTTCTCACCCTCTCCTGTCCCAAAGGAATGACTGTCCCTGTCCCGTCTCGCGACACTTCCTTTGATCGTGCTTACACTCCAGATCATATCTTTTCTGGAGCCTTACTCCATCAGATATTCTCTCTCCTACTTTTGGTCACTCTCTCTCCACTATTCTCAAATAAAATACTAGCTCTAGAAATAATTACACCCAAAAAATATTCCTTCGTGGACAAATATATACACACAGGCATTCCCACTGGTGCCTCCCTTCTCCATTCCTACTCCTTCCTCGACCTTGACTTAAAAACTCTTCTGACTACTGAATACCAACTATATTCTCTCATTACCAAATCCAGGCTCCCACTTTCAATCTTTGCTCTACCAGACCGTCCCGTGGCCTCCGACAGACCTGAGAGCTTTTCCCTATTTACTACCTGGGTGCTCTGGCCAGTTCCTTACCCGAGCTTCAGAGACCTTATCTCTAACAGCCAATAGCGGGGACACGTGGGTGGCTGAGTTCAAGCCCCGCATCAGGTTCTATGCTGACAGCTCAGAGCTTGGAGCCTGCTTTGCATTCTGAGTCTCCATTTCTCTCTGCCCCTCCCCTGCTCTCATTGCGTGTCGCTCTCTCTCTCCAAAATAAACGTTAAAAATAATTTTTTTAACAAAATAAAATAAAATAAAAGCCGATAACATTAATGATTTCAGGGGGCTCTGTTGAAAGGACTGTATGACAATATATGGAAACAAAATGCTCAATCTTCCCATTGGTTTTGTTTGTGCCTTTTCCTATGTTCTTTTATTCTCTCCTTCTTGTTTCTTTCTTCTTGGTCTTTGGTCACTGGGCCATCCTTGAGTGGTCTCAGCTACATTCACAGCTACAATCACCAGTTCAGTCACTCCCTGAAACACATCTCTGGCTGTGACTTCTCTCTGGGGGCAAGGCCTCTCAAGATGAACTGAATGGCCCAGGGGCATCCCAAGTTGACTCCAAACGGAACTCACTACTCTCTCTCCAAGTTGACTCCTCTCATATTTTCCATCCTGACTAATGACACCGTCAGTGAATCTTCCCAACCAGAAACGCCAGGAGCCATCTTTCTTTGCTCTCCCCTCCCACTTTCCATTCAATCAGGAACCAATTCTCTCTCCTAAAATGGGTTTCAAACCCTCCTCTCCTTTCCGTTCCCGCTGTGGTCACCGTAATTTCGGTCCTCACTACTTCTGGGTTGTTAAAAAATTCCTGGGTTGTTTCAATAGTCGCTGGACTTCTCCTTGCTTCCTTTTCATGTACCTTAAGACCGTGACTTAAGCCTTTATTTCGTCACTGGGGAGGAAAAAACCCCACCACCTGAAATAGCACGTGTGGCCTTAGACATGACTGGATCACATATCTAGGCCCAGAGGCACTTCCGGCCCCTTCTCCCCTGCACCGCGACCTCTCTGCTCCGGTCACTCCTATTCTATGTTCTTTGCACACTGAGCTCTTTGGGGCTCTGAACATGGACCATTTCTTCCATTTCTCCCTCCTCTCCAGCCTGGGAAAGAATCCTGTCGCTCTAATAATCAGCACCAAAATCACCTCCTTCAGGAATTCTTTCCTCACAAACAAGAAAGAACAAACCACCACCTCCTTTGTGCCCATTCTCTATTATTATTTACCACAATGTACTGCGGTGAAGTGCCTCACTTTCTAAGTTCCAGTTAATGATTTATGTGTCTGTCTTCTGAGGTCAGGCACTACGTCATAGTCACACTGTATCTTCAGAACTTAGCACAATGACTGGTACCCAGCAGGTAGGAGGAAGAGAGAGAAGGGGACTAAGAGCTAGTAGTTTGGAGCTCAGCAAACGTCTGTTGAATGGATGAGGTAGCTTTGCTGTCAGTTATATTAGATTAATTGAATAAGAGAGTAGGTTGGTAAGACAGGTGGATCTGACAGCTGGTGAGGTGAGCATAAAGGAACCTGAATGAGAAATGGAAAATGTCAGCACCGATGAAGGCCTCTCCTGAGTACGTAAGTTCAGTCAGGTCAGTAGCTGGGGATGTTATAATCAAACTTAGGTGAATACCTAATGAATCCTGTTTAAAGCACACTGGGAGAACAGCTCCAACAGCCCAAGGGCATGGTCTTATCTGTCTAAGCAGGTTTGAGACTCTAGAACATTCCACATTACAATTATTTGGACTTGGTGCAAGCTTAGTTTATTTCAGTAGTTAGACAGCAACCCTACCCTATAACCACCAAGCACCTAAAGAACTCCAAACAAAAGAAAAATAAAATATATCCTAACATCCATATAATGCTGGACCTGACGGCCAAGAAGACTATCTTTGGCCCAAACAACAACGTTAAGCAGTTATCTATTTTGAGACCAAAATTTGTCCCTGACAGTTAATTTCAGATTTACTTATAATAACACAAGCGATGTTATGTACATGGTTCTCTGCCATTCCATCAGCTAAGGAAAAAGGACACTGTATTCTGCATAGGCATGCAAATGCTCATTTATCAAATCAAGTGATCCAGCATTCAGGGTGACATGTATTAGAGCCTGGAAGAGAGAGGAGACCAAGAGAGCTGAGAAGAGAGTGGACCAAAGTAAACTTGGGGGGAAATGAAGCCAACACTGGCAATGTTTTCCCAATAATAAATAGACATCTATGATGAACAGGTTTTCACGAGTATTCAGCATGTATGACAGCATCACCTCATCAAACATTCATTCGAAAGCCATACCAGGAATGCCCCTCCCAGCTCTATAAGTAACGCAGAGCACTAAAGAGGAAAGAGAAGCCTCTGGAGTGAGACACCTTCTACCCTACACAGATGACCAAGTGTGAAAGGGAGCCATACTGCTAAAAAAATAAAACTAAGAAAGAAATGTAATGGAAGGGAAGTTAAATTATGTGACTAACCAATGTTCCCAGTGAAGTAAACACATTTCTAGAAGATGTCTGCAGGTGTAGAGTTAACACACATGGAAATAATAGCAGGAAATCTACCTAAAATAATGTATTTTTAAAGTTTTTTTTTTTTAATGTTTATTTATTTGGGAGTGTAAGCACGCGAGAGTGAGCATGCATGTGAGCAGCGGAGGGGCAGAGAGAGAGGGAGAGAGGAATCCCAAGCAGGCTCTGTGCTGTCAGTGCAGAGCTCAAAGCAGGGCGTGATCCCACGAACCATGAGATCATGACCTCAGCTGAAATCAACTCTCAGATGCTTAACCAACTGAGCCACCCAGGTGCTGCTATTTTTGAACTTTTAAATTTATATCAATCTTGCTACATAAAATGAAGCTACATAAAGGTACATGTATCAAGATAAGACATATTTCAAAGCCATAATAATTTTAAAAGTGTATCAGTGACCCAGGAGGACACAAATAAGCAACCGAAACAAATGAGAGATCTCTCAAAGAGATCTCTATCAACATACACTTATATGCTAGAGGCAGCACCAACTGCAGAGAAAGAGGAGATTATTTAGGAAATAGTGCTGGTCAAACTGACTCACAACATGATCAATTTTTAATAAATAAGATGGGCATGCTGGAGTGACTCAGTTGGTTCAGTGTCCGACTTGATTTCGGCTCAGGTCACGCATGATCCCACGGTCGTGAGACGGAGCTCTGTGTTGGGCTCTCTGCTGGGCTTAAGAATCTCTTCTCCCTCTGCCCCTTCCCTGCTTGCATTCTCTCTCATTCTCTAAATAAATAAATAAAGGGTTTCTACCTCGTATCTTAAATTCCAAATCGTTTAAAAACTCAAGAGTAAGCCTATAAAACTAATAAAGTAAGGAGAGACTAAACCATGATATAATCCTAGAACAAGAAAGGAGTCCCAAAATGACTCAATCACAGGCCACAACAATACTATCAATGAATGGGTTCACTTATAGTAAAATTAAAAATTTTTGTTGTCGTTCATGAAAGCCACCCTTCACAGTTACCAAGCAAGTGACATACTGGGAGAAAGTGTTCACAATACCTAAGGCAAAGAAGGGATCCGTTTCTAGAATATACAGGAACTCAACAAGAATTCTTTCAAAGAACTTCTTTCCAGAAAAGGGCAAGAGACCCGATTCACAGAAAAGGGAAATCAAGTTAAGAAAAATGAAGGGATCTTCAACCTCACTTGTAATCATAAAAAGGCAAAATTAAACCATGAGCTACAAATGACATCTATCAGATTAGCCACCACCAGGAAACTTGTGAATAAAAGTGGAAACCATCATGCAGTATCAGGGAGGCTATAAACCTGCCAACAAACCGCAGGGTTCCCAGGACAACCAGTAGGCTTGCAGCCTAACACCCAGCTGGCTGCCTGCGGGCAATACTGCCTCAAGACACTCACCAACCGAGTCAACACACCCAGGCTTTTTAGGGAAAAAATGCATACATACTGCACGAAAGCCAACAATATTTATAAAATCCTTAACTCTTCTTCCATGTCCCTATTTCCTAGTGCTTAGATATGCTCTGTGGCTGTAACTTAACCCCTGCTGAAAGGGCAAAGTTAAAGGTATGACTAAACGAAGCGTGATTATTTCTCTTCACAAGCGAGGTCAAGGACAGAAAAGAGCAGATGTAAAGAAAGAAGTGACAGTTTTAGCATGGGCAATCAGAAATTGGGATCCCAGTCCAGGCCTCTGCTAGTTTCTGTGAATTGGGCAAGTTATAATTTCTGCCTGCCTCAGTTTCCTCACCTATGAAATGAGGAGATTACCCACCACACACAACACCAGGAGGCTTAGAGACAGTCCATGTAAAGGGTCTAGCACACACGATGTGTTCATTAAGTAGGAAGTGATTTTTTTTTTTCCTAAATCAGAAAAAAAAAAAACTTGAGTTTTGGTGCTTGGCCTATCCTGGCTTCAGCAGAATATGAAAGCCACAGAAACAGGCATGGAACCCAAAGAGACCGATTCAATAGGAACTTATGTGTCCATGTTTTCCACCACAAAATAGGGATAAATACTATCTCTTTCCACATACTTATCAAAAACTGAAAAGGTGAAGGTTGGAAGGAAGCTTCTTTTAGCTTCTGGGAAATGAAAATAAGACTGCTGGCTGGTGGTACTTAACCCAGTGGCGATTATGCAACTGGTGTCACAGTCCTGACTCTATCAACGTGAGGAAGGGATAGTCACAGGAGTGACGTAGGGAAAATGCTCTTGCAAGAAATAGTTACCCATGACTGAGTAATTCTAAGACCTCAAAGCCGACCATGAAAACAGTTAACCTGGAAGTAAAATCAGATTCAAAATCAGAACTTTACACATCATCTTAACGTACAACAAAGAGGAACATCTCCAGCTGGGAATCCTGATAATCTGATGGCTAACGGACTGTACATTGAAATCACCACTCCACCATCTCCGGCCTGGAGACGTTGTTTTATTTTGGTCCTGATTTCTCAGCCCATTGACTGCAAGGTGCTGGCAGATTTTGTTGCCCTGACCTCATGCCTCACACAGATATATACTCCTACTTTATAAGCACACGACAATGTTATGGGCATTATTTCCAATATATATTCAGTTGAGTGATATTATATGGTACCTGTGTCACTCAATATTAGCAATCATCAGAAATAAGAAGTACAACTCTAAGCAAATAAAAAATCTTTGAAATCTTTAAGTATTAGTAAAAGCTTCCCGATTCGTGTAAAGGTTGAGAACCACTGCTTTAGAGTTTCCAGTTTCCAACAGGAGGCAATTTTTACTTTATAACGGACATGAAAAAAACCAGAGGGTTTTGAAAAAATGAAAGTCCTAACACAATCATCTCTATGCGAGCCCTCTCTCAGTCATAAACTTTTCCTTGGCATTTAACATCAAAGCCAGTATGCTTTCATTCCCATTCACAAGCCACTGGAACTGTCCCAGACAGACAGAAATGGCAGTACCTTTTGTATATTAAGAAAATATACAGATTTCACTACTCACTTATAAAAGAAGCCCCACTGACTACTTTATCTCTTTCCTCTCCTACCTTCTCCCCTTCTCCGGATACTCTGACACAATTCTAAGGAGCAGAAGTTACAGATCACAACAGACACTCCATTGAAGACAAAAATAAATATTGTATGCAGCATTTCCCCGTGAAAATGTACTCTCAATTTTAACTTATGTCCATTTTAATGCCACATAAAATATTAGCTAAAGAGAACCTTAACTTTAAGCATCACAAAGATAAGAAAAAAGAAACTTATTTCCATCTGGAGAATACTACAAAAATAATATAGAAGTTAAAGAACACATGAATTTGCTTATGTTGTCCCGTAATATGACCTTTTCTTTCTTTTTTAATAATCTCTATGTTCAACATAGGGCTTCCACTCACAGCCCCCAAATCACACTCTACTGACTGAGCCAGGCAGTCACCCCTGTAATATGACCTTTACTGTGGGTATCCTGAACTGGGGTGGGGGAGTTACAGGTGTATGGTGTGTGTGTGGTGTGTGGTGTGTATGGTGGTGGTATGTTATGTACGGTAGTGGGCTGTAGAGAGAGTCACACACATCATTTTATAATTTATTACTTCTTTTCTGAGACACAAAGTGTTCTAGGGTTAAGCCAGAAGTGATATTCTTCTGTTCTAAAAAGCTACAATATGGGGCACTTGGGTGGCTCAGTCGGTTGAGCGTCCGACTTCGGCTCAGGTCACAATCTCACAGTTAGTGGGTTCGAGTCCCATATCGGGCTCTGTGCTGACCACTAGCTCAACCTGGAGCCTGCTTTGGATTCTGTGTCTCCCTCTCTCTCTGTCCCTCCCCTGTTCATGCTCTGTCTCTAAAAAATAAATCAATGTAAAAATAAATAAATAAATAAATAGCTACAATATTACAATCTGGCCCTTCAAGAAGCCACTGTTCACTAAGACTTGACATAAAATATCTGTAAATCAAAATATGCTATTAGGATTTTGGCAGCAGGAAGCAGATCAGAGTGATCAAGCACAGCTAAATCCAGTCACTAACACAGAGGAAGTGTAAATTTCAGACATGGGGAAAAAACCAAACCAAAACAAAAAAACCCATCAGCTCCGTGTGGAGGGTTTGGGAAAAGATCTGAAGATGTAGGTAAGGCTAGTCTGGAGTCAGGCTTTACCAGCCTGCTGGGAATAGAGAAACATGCCCTGAATCAGCATTGCCATCCCTCCCCCAGGCAGCAACTTCCCAGACTACAGAAGAGCCAAGGACTATTAACCAAAAGACGTGCTGAAGTCCTAGCATCTCCATTTACTAGTAGGACCCCTGACAAGTCTCATTTCAGCAGCCTCAGTTTCCTCCCTCCGGAAAACGAAGCAAATAAGCCCTGTTTTACCAGACTATGAATGGGTGTAATAAATTATAAATGCGATCTAGAAAATGCGCTCTGTAAAAACAGAAAATGAAGAGCTCTTAAGATCAATTATCATTATTCCTGGGTTATTATTTAATTATTATGAAGTTTTCTTAGGGTGAGAGCAAATCCTGTTTTTAACTAGGGTACGGGTTTGGAGTGTACAAAGGCTGTTCTATTTTATCTCAAAGCAGAGCACCTGAAGCTGAAGACATTCTTCAAATAAATTAATGAACTGGAGAGGAAGGAGTACACTTGGGTACAAAAGAGAGACACAAATAAAAAAAAAATAAATGAAAAAAATAAACAGACAAAACCCTATGGTTGTACAGGTTTTCCAAGAGTCCCTCTCACTGACTTGTTTTAATCATGTCATGTATCTGGCAAAGAGACCTAAACACAGACATATCACAATGAAATTCAAATTTAAGACATCCACGTCCATCTATCTAGAAAAAGATGAAATTAATTGCTCAGTTCTTACAGGGTACCTTGGTTATTTACTGCTAACACAATTATGCCAATTACTGATATTATCACAACACTCAAAGCAGCTGTTTTCTTAGGGAGATTAAAGTTCTGAAGGACTATTAGAATAACAGGATCACAGAATTCAAATCACTGATGATGGGGGGGGGGGGAAGAGGGAGAGAGAGGGTCGTGCCTATTTCCCAGGCTACTTGACTACAAAAGATTTTCCTTTCAAAGCCAAATCAGTCATGTAGGGGAATATATTTTATTACAGAAAGCACAAATTAGAATAGCAGAGCCCACATATGACATCACGAATTTAAATCTACAACAAACACTGCTTCCTGAGGATGCTTAGCTGCCCTATAAGGTGACGGAGCTAAGACGTGCACATGGTGGTAGGATTCTGCTCCCACCCAAGGGACTGCAGAAAGAGACCCTACTTGGCCTTCCTCCCCTCTAGTCCCGTGTTCACATCCCTTCCTCCGACACACGAGGGTAAGAAGATGCTACCGTCTTTAACACGGATCAAACACTGCGCTGGAGGCCAATGGTACCATCGAACGGATTCTTTTCCACGCTCCAACCTCCCTTAGTGGTTTTCCACCAGATTGGAGTTTCACCAGGTGGATAAATATAGGTGGGGAAACAAGGCCAGGCTTTCATTAGCGGAGAAGTCAATTTGACTTAGTCTGCAGAGACCGGAGCTGCCAGGGAAATGAAGAAGCACCAAGCCTGTGCATGAAACCAACCTCTCCTCTAGCAGTTTGCTCTCCGCCTGGGAAGCTCTGATGGAGCAAGATATGGATGTGAAATTATGAAACTACTGGGTGAGTGTGAGAAAAGTCACTCTCCATTTTCCTCTGATGGAAAATGGAATATAATGAATAAAGATGTCTGGCTCGTACCTTTAATAGTACCTTCTGTCTGAGCCGGGGAGCCAGGCTAAGAAACCACAACTGGAGTGAACAAGCCAGACACCAGACTAAACACCTCAGAAGTAGCTGTCCCTCATTCCTGGTCGCTGACCTTTCCAGTGCATGTCTGCATCACTAATTCCCTCCGTTCTGAAGGCCTGCCTCCTCGCCCCCCCCCAAACAAAACAAACAAACAAACAAACAAACAAAAAACCCAACACAGAGCAAGGCTCCGCAGAGGAGGTGGGTTCTCGAGTCTAGCTTCCCTTTCCACCTTACACTTGTCCCACCGCTCGCCCTCTCTCCTCCCAGGTCCCCACTTCCCACCCACTCCTCTTAGTAACATCCCAGCCCCCCAGAGCCTTCTCCTGGGAACCCCGAGGTCAGCGAGGGAGCAACAAAGCGCCCCGCTTCAGGCAGCGGCGCGGGCAGCCGGGGACTCCGGGAAACCTCCCGGGCACAGGCACACCAGGCTGGAAAGCGCCCGCCCAGGCTCAGGAAGCCCGGGCAGGTCCCGCGGGCGGCAGGCAGCCCCAAGCCCGCCCGCCCTCCCGGGGGACCGACACGCCTCGGGCGGCACGGCCACAGTTCCGCAGGGACCCCTGGGGGCGAAGGCGGGGAGGGGGGCGCGACCCGGCTACCGCGGCACGCGAGTGAGGCTGCGGCGGGAGCCGGGGAACTGGCTCGGCGGCACTCAGGGGCGGCGGCCAGTGACAGCCCCGCGCCCGGCCCGCGGGCTCCCCGACCTGGCCCCACGCACCTGGACCAGGCGGCCACCCTGCTCCCTCAGGGCGCTCTCCGGGGACTCGGCTTCCGGGGGGAGGGGCGGGCTCCGCAGGCTGGCACCGGCGGCGACAGAGACTTCACTCCTCCATCCTGGGACCCGGCGGCACGTTACAGACAGCCGTGCACTTCCTGTTTGAAAACACGGAGGAGAGAGTGTTGGCAGAGTGGAGGGAGGGGCGCGGACCCGCGGGAGGGAGGACACAGGGGGGCTGCGGGTTGCATAACTCCCGCCGCCCCCGCCCGCCTCGCCACGGGCGCTCCGGGCGCTGCGCTCCGACCCGCCACCCCGGCTGCTGGCGAGGTGGCTCCCCGAGGCCCGGGCCTCCCCCTGCCGGAGGCCTCGCAGCCGCAGCCGGAGCGCTCGCAGCCCTTCCGTTTCCAGCCCCAGCCTCGGTGCTCCCCTCCCCACAAGTACCGAGTCAATGGACTGCACGCTTCCTCCGGAGCGCAGAGCGCAGTGCCGCGTGTAGTCGGCCTCCGTTTTGCTCCTTTCCTCTCTTCCCCGCCCCCGCCCGTGCAACAAAATCGCTTCGGGAAGGTGTAAAGCCGGGAGGGACCCAGCCTTTCCAAGGGAGTGGAGGCTGGATTTATGCAAAATTTTAAAGTGAATAGCCACATCCCAGTACATCCACTCCAGCTCGGCAACTGAAAGAGCCCGAGGATGGGAAATTACTTGTCTTGCGCCTGGCTGAGTCAAGAGAGCATGCACACAGCTGCCGGCGAACTTGGAGTGGAGGGGGGCGGGGAGAGTGTTCCATGGTCCTACGGTCTCTAAGAGCACTGACCTCAAGCTCACAGCCCCCTAACATTACAGACACCAATTCCACACAGAAGATAATGGAATAGTGCATTCTTTCACAGAACAATTAAGGACTTCTTTGTGCTTATGAAATCACAGAGCAGTTCCAAAATTCTGAGTTTGGGGTCATGGTGCTACCCTCTGACTTCGGTGAACTTCAGGGTAATGTTTAAAAATTAATAAACGGATGGTTTAAGAATCTGCCATATACATGTATGTGTATTTAGTCCCGGGGTTCTGGATTTCCAGATGTGGATGGATGGCTTCATCTGTACCCTTTCTGTCCTTGCACACAAATCTCTCAGGTTACAAGGTACTTACAGGACTGTCTTGCTTAAACAGCTCCTTTTATCACAAGCTGATGGCTTAAATAAAAGTTATTCATGTTTCAAAACAACACGGAGAGTAGGACTATTCTATATAAAAAGCCAAATTTTGACTGAAGTAGAAATTGATGGACATTAAGTTCCTACTCTATGCTAGGCAGCATCTTATTCTAATCCACTCCTAGTTTCAATATTTCCCAACAGATCTATGAATGTCCTATTCTCCTATTCCCAACTGAGGAAATAGGGTCAGAGAAGTTAAGTAACTGTCCTGATGTCTTAGCTAGAGAGTGGTCAAGTGGAGAGTTGAATAACAGGTCTTTCCTAAGCATAAAATCTGGGCCATTTCCTCTACTCTCTGCTAATTCTCAAAACAATAGTGAATTCTGGGGGGAAAATAAATCAAGCCCAGTGACCATCTGTGATCCATTTCTTTATCTCTTAATGATTCTGCAATTTACATGCTATAACCCTGTTCGACTCCCTATGGTCCTTACCCACCTCAATAATATGTACCTTTATTGGCCGAGCAGAAGACATAGTGCCCCTTCCCAGTGCCTTCGACTGGCTCTTTCAGCCATTTCAGAGAATTACTCAATGGCAAAAGTTCAAAAGGTTCTAGGATAGCCATTTTTATGCCAAGGTCCAAAGTCTGTGCAAGTTCAGAACCTAATCAGCTGACTAATATTTGTTCCCTGAAGTCTTTTTTTCTCACTGGGATTTTTTTTTAAAGAGGGAAAATAAAAGAAAACAACATACACATGACCTCAGCTTTGAGTGAGACTATTGAAATTCTCTCCTTTTCTATTTCTCTCTGCTTCAGCGCCTAGCTCATACTCACCTGTATGGAGCACGCTATTCCCCTCCTGCCGCCAAGAAATAGAGCACATATAGAAAGGCGATTAAGAACCTTGGCAATGGCAAGACCGCAGACGCTGGCAGAGACTGAGGGAGAAAGCTTATCCTGTCTCCAGATGAACTGCATCTCACTTGCCCTTGCCCGCCCGCTTACTAAGGGGCACACTGGAGTAGTAGCGTGTCCAGGTGACCAGCAAGGGCAGGTGGAAAGGGGCAGCAGGGGCTGGGTGGGGGCAGAGATACATCCCCATCCTGCAGGCATGCCCAGTCTCATGAGGGCTTGTCACTGGAAATTTCTGAGGGGGCTCAGCATCCCTCATTTTAGGGTCCCGCTGTGCCCTGGCAGCTACCTTTTACCTTCTCCCAGTCCTTTTCCTCCCTAGACTTGTCAATTCTTCATCTCTTTTCAGACCTCATGCTTTTCCCCAAAGCACTGCCATATTTCCCCCATAAAGTATAAGGTGGGAAGGCAAGAGAAAGGAAGGCACAGAGCTCAACACTGTTCTCACTTCTCTCTCATTAAAAAAAAAAAACCAACCCTGTCAATATTACCACGTTTTTGAGGACACAATTCTACTTTAAAATACATATTGGGGGGTGCCTGGGTGGCTCAGGGGTGGCACCATTGGTTAAGCATGACTTTGACCGAGATCATGCTCTCAGGGTTCATGAGTTCAAGCCCCATGTCGGTGTCTCTGCTTTCAGTGCAGAGCCTGCTTCAGATCTTGTCTCCTCTCTCTGTCCCTCTCCTACTTACATACATGTATACTCTCTCTCAAAAATAAACAGTTGTTAAAAAAAAAGATAACATAAAATTAAATAACTTTAAATAATAATAATTAAATAAAATACATTTTGGTATCCCTGCCTTCATTTCTGTTACTCATTAGGACTCCAAGAGCCTAGAAGGAAACCCTCTGAAGAGAAAGCAAATTCTTAAGCAAATCCAAAGGAAACAGGCTTAAAGTAACCTGCACGGACTTCAAAGTTTACAGTTGGGATAATACATACAACACTCGTATGACTGCATCAGGCCCACACAGGCTTCCAAGGAGCCAGAGGTCTAAGTATCATATCATACTTTCCCACTGTTCAGCTTTTCTCCTGCACCTTCTGTGTTTGTTTCTACCTTACACCTATTGAGTAAAATAAATAAATAAATAAATATTAAGCAAAACCACAACCTCTTAAGAAGAGAAAAAATATGCTCCCCGATAGGTACAAATCATGCCACAAGAGATAAAACTGATTTTGGAAGAATATTGGAAGTTCATTTAGAGAGTCTCTATTCCCTAAGTATGACAGTCCATGGATGAAGATGGCAACATTGTGAAAGCCATTCTGGAGGCTCCAAATTAAGTGACAAGAGAGAGCTTCACTGAGGACTAAGAGGTGTGAAGGTGGAGATGATAAACTCATATCTTAAATGATGCTGTTTATCTTTCTTCATTGTAAAAAAAACGAAAGACAAAGACCTTACTTTAGTGGTTAAAAATGTTTGCCACAGATTTCTTTGTATGAGGATTCTTGGTCATTATTACGGCTGGATTTTGCAAACAAGAAAAAGAAACCTGACAAGCTATCTGGTTACCTAAGAGATTGTCTCTCTGTACCTGCAGCCTTCAGTTAGTGTCCCTGTCTCTTTGCAGTTCCAGGGTGGCACATGCAACAGGCTCTTTGGTCAAGGAGGTCTCTGGCACTGACCCGTACCTCCCAGCCTTTGCAGAACCTGGGCCATGGCTTTCAAGGAAGACGTCCTCGGAGCCAACTGGCTGGCCTGACTGGCATCTACCCACAGAGGGTTATTAGCCATTTTCAAGGAGCCATTTCCCACGGCAAAAATGTAGTAAAGGGGTACACACACCAGTTTTTACTATTTTGTCTGCAAGATCGTTTAGGGTCCCCTCTGGGCACAAGGGTTCCCTGGCTTAGAACGAGTTGAGACAAAAAGCACTGCTTAGAGCACCCCATGGCAGACGTCGAAGAGCAGGCCACGGAGGAGAAACCCAGGGCCAGGGGGACTACAGCCCTGGGCTGGGACATCTCTCAGCTCAGGACCTTAGTGTCACTGGCTTCCAGTCACACACAGGAACTCACCCACGCTGCACAGAATTTGGGACTTGACCCAGGGGCCCTCCTGTGCCCTAACTCACTGAATTTGCAAAAAGGCCTTTACAGGGAAGGGTCGCTAACACTATGTGACAAGGAGCAGTGGAGCTCTCAGCTGTTAAGTCATTGTCTCAAAGCAGCAGGTAATGGAGCTAAAGCTCACCCTGGGTCTGTACTTCCTCCTTTTAATTGAAGAGAAACGAGTGGGTGCATTTTGGCTGTGGTGTTACTGCTCTGTGCTACACCATTTTTACTCAAAAGACTCTTACGTTTCAAACCCAACTTACAATGTTCTTAGCTGCATCGTGTGGCTTCCCCACCTTGCCAAATTTTTGGAACGTGTACATGGTAAATGTGTATTTGCAACATGCCAACTCATTTTAAACCCTAGCAGTACAAGTCCATACAAATTAGGTTACATACGTTCTTGGGCTGTGGCTGGGTATTATTTTATAAATTAATAAGTGACAGACCCATGGGTCACACTGTGATGATCAAAATGTATATATATTTTTTCCTAGTCTCCCTCTCACTCTTCAGTTAGCATGCAAATATATAAGTAAAGGAAGCCATCATGACTGTGGGCAGTGATTTAAAGAGCATAAGTATGAAAGAATAGCAAGAAACCACAAAAGTTTGACTAAATGCAAATACCTGTACACAAGTTAAGAGTATTCAAAAATGTTTCTGGCACAAACTGTTAGCAATGGCAGCCTTGGGTTATTTACTGACTGTTGATCGTGATCTGTATTGTGTAGACTAAACACTGCCCTACAAGACATTTTTCTTTGGAAGGCATGTTTTGTCTATTCATCTTCTGTAGTGGGTATTTCTGTTTTTTTATTAAAAAAAATATTTAGGGGCGCCTGGCCAGCTCAGCCCAGCCAGCATGTGACTCTTGATCTTGAGGTTGTAAGTTTGAGCCCCACGTTGAGTGTAGAGCTTACTTAAAAACAAAGTCTTAAAAAAAAAAAACTTAATTCTCTTTGGGCATCCATTTAAAAAACAAAAAATGAAAAATCCCACAACTTAAAAGGATTGCTCCTAACAAGTCAAACAAATAAAACTTACACTACCAAGGAAATCATGTTCTTAAAAAAGAGTTAAAAAATGTATAAATATCTGTACACATCTGAAAGTACCAAATTATAGGAGCTGAGAGAGAATCATTCATATACATCACTCTTCTACTGAATATATCAGTTCTCAATTATCTATTATAATGGAATCCTTTAAAAATTTTTTTTGATATTTATTTATTTTTGAGAGGGAGAGACAGAGCAGGAGGGGGCGAGGGGCAGAGAAAGAGTGAGCCACAGAATCCGAGCAGGCTCAGAGGTGGAGCTATCAGCACTTAGCCCGATGTAGTTCGATCATGACCTAAGCTGAAGTTGGATGCTTACTGACTGAGCCACCCAGGGACCCCTGTTATAATGTAATCTTAAAGGAAAAAAAAGCAATTTATGAGTAACTTAAGGTGGCAAAATCAGATAGTTTGATTTGACTTTCTTTCCTTTGCTTGTAATGGAATGGATAAAGCAAATGGCACAAAAGAGTAACAAAATGCCTAGAAAATCCAGAAACGTTATTATAAACTTCTAAAAGATTATTCATCAATGTTTAAACTAAACCTAACTAAACAAATTCTAACCACTTTATATACACTGACTCAATTATTCCTGATAACAACCCTATGAGGTAGGAATTACCACAACCTCCATATTACAGGTCAGGAAACAGACACAGAGATATCAAGTTGTCCAAAGTAACACTGTTAGCAAATACCAGAATGTGGGCAGCCTGGCTGGCCACAGAGTCCACTTTTAACCAACATGTTTTACCACCAATAAGGCACAATTAGATTGGGCTTGCTTTTTCCAGCATGAAAGTTCATGGGGGGAATAGCCCCATGGGGATGGCAAATGAAAGGATCAGAGTTTTCCCTTTTTGCAGCAAAAACCAGTTGTAGGGGGTCAGAAATATATAGCCTGCCACATGTTGCTAAATACATGAGTACTGGAAAGGAAGGAAAGGCTAACTGCAGAATGGAAAAGCCAGGAACAAGAGCTGCTTCCTCACCTTGAGCAGAATCCTGGATTGCAAGGCTCCAGGACTGCCTGGCTATACAGCACAAGTGAGTTAGCAACGGAAGGGAATCCAAGGATCCCCATGTACTTTGATCTTCCTGAAGCATTTGATACAGTGTCCCATGAAATCAGGATCATTGAATCAACTGAAATTTGCGTGGCAACAAGAATCACCCAGGAGTTAAGCAGCTAGAAAGAAAAACACTGGCTGGATCTACTGGTATGATGAAGAAAAGAACCGTAAGGAAGAATATTTAAAAGCAACTCAGAAATCACTCACACTGTTACAATCAAATGCACACATAACATTAATCTGGAAGGTGTAAGACGGCAAATGAGGACGAGCCAATTGAGTCCATTAAATTAACCGAGAGGTGAAGAAAAACAAGGAATTCAGTTTCATTTTTGTGTTCCTTCTAATTTTCAGGGAGGGGCTAGGATGTCCAATGGGTACTAACCACCTCTGGACCTGAAATGCCAACACTGAGGTAAGTAAAGTAAGCAACAGCAAATTGGAGGTTTAAAATTTGGGGACCTTAGGTCTGAACTTCAAAAAGCATGATCCTATTATTCCACACACCATTAGTACAGTTCCATGAGAAATAATACTCCTTTCAACAAGAAGACTTTGTTAGCAAAATGCAAAGACACGAAGGGGCTTGAAGGCCGAAACTGGAGGTCAGATGAAAAAGTCAGTAGTGTATGCATAATCTGGCCCCACTACAAATATGCCACACAGGCAGAAGGTCATGAGAATGGTTTGCAAACACCAGGCAGGATAAAGAACAGTAGGGAAGGGAGAGAGAAGAGAGCTAAAACTTGGACTAACGTTATTTTTTTAAGCATAAATTATAATTTCTAATTTCTTTAATGTTGAGAAATCGCTTCTCCCTTGGTAGAACTGTTTGCCTTCCCAGCAGAAATTGAACTTTTAAACGTCAGTAGTTGATTTAGAACTCAAGAAATGGGAGGAAGAGGGATCTGCAAAATTTGGAAAAATGGCTTCAGTTCAAGCTGGGTCCCAGGAAATGTACAAGTGAGCAGCATTTCGGCCAACTCCTAAGAGACTGAAGTGAACTGTGAGGTCTGGAGCCAGCCTGCCTCAGGCAGTGGACTCCAGAACTCACCTTCGGAGAGACTGCTGCCGCACCGTCACCAAGAAAATCCTACATGTTCCATTTCCCTCTAAATAAGAGAAAGGAGGCAAATAGAACACACAGGCATAAAGATTAGAGCCATACTACCTTCTAGATATGACTGGAAAATTTTATGCGAAAATGACCCCGTTCTGAGATTATTATTTAAGATTTATAGAGCATAAAGAGATCTTCCCCAGTGATTGATTACTGGCCCCCTTGCATGGTTTCAAAATTATCCAGGGGTGCCTGGGTGGCTCAGTCAGTTAAGCGTCCAGCTTCAGCTCAGGTCATGATCTCACGGTTCGTGGGTTCGAGCCCCGCATTGGGCTCTGTGCTGATAGCTAGCTCAGAGCCTGGAGTCTGCTTCCAATTCTGTATCTCCCTCTTTCTCTGACCCTCCCCTGATCGCACGGTCTCTGTCTCTCAAAAATAAATAAAAAACATTAAAAAAAAAGTATCCACACAATGATAAACCACCGTCGGGCTTGGGCCAGCCCCAGTCCCCAATGTTGTAAGGCCCACAGGACCTACTCCTTGATCTGGCTGCACTGAGAAATACCCTTGAATACAATCACCCAGGCCAGGCCCCCCTCCAGATATACACCATCAGAATCACTGCTGGTGGGGAGTGTGTCATTCTGTTAATTTCAGGAACTCTCAGTGACCTAGGGTGCAGCCTGGTTGGGGAACCCCTGCTGCAGACATTCTGCTCCTTCCTTCACGCTACCACCAGCCTCGATGAAGTCAGAGACTACAGCAAATAATGTCCCTTCTCATGAACCATCAGTGGAACAACCTTCAAAGGCAATGGAACGAAGTCCAAATTCTGTAGCAGGACACTCTAGGTCCTCAGTAACCTGTCCCAAACTGTTCTCTGCTCTCCTTTTCTCCCACATCCCTCCCTCTGTCACAGCATCAGTCCCACAAACACACTGCATACTTTGCTTTTCATTTCCATACATACTTCACCATCCCAATATTCCCCTAGGCTCCCACCCTCTCTGCCAATCACTGTCTACTGCATCCTTCAAGGCCCTTTCTGAAACCGATTTTCTGTGTGTGTGAAATCTTCTCTCGTCTTTACAGTCAAATATCGGTCTCGGGGTACCTCGATGGTTCAGTCAGTTAAGCGTCCAACTTTTGGTTTCAGTTCAGGTCATGATCTCACCGTTAGTGAGTTCAAGCCCCACATCAGGCTGTCTGCACGAACAGTGTGGAGCCTGCTTGGGATGCTCTCTCTCCCTCTCAAAATAAATAAACAAACAAACAAACTTTTAAAAAATCAGTCTCTCTTTCCTCTGAGCAAATGTCTAAAAAATTTAGCTCCTGCAGGAGTTACCACACATACTGCACACTGTGCTCAATCACACCACCCTGTTCACGTGCCAGTCTCCTCCCTGTAAGCAGGAGGGAGGTGTAACTCATGTTTTATTCTGTTGATGAGAGACAGATCCAGGTTCAAAGTTTAGTTCTTCCAGGTACTTACTGGCCCTGTAACCCTTGGTAGGTTATTTAATCTTTATTTATTTTTGAGAGAGAGAAGGAACATAGGGGAGGGGCAGAGAGAGAGGGAGACACAGAATCCGAAGCAGGCTCCAGGCTCTGAGCTGTCAGCACAGAGCCCGAAGTGGGGCTTGAACTCGCAACTGTGAGATCATGACCTGAGCTGAAATCGGACCTTTAACCTATTGAGCCACACAGGCATCCCAATCCCTTGGTAGTTTATTTAAACACACTGAGCCTCAATTTTGTAATCTTTGAAATGGAACAGCAACAACAAATAATACCTATCTTCATGACTGAACTGAGGCTAAAACATGAAAAATGTTTGGCTCAATATGGACCACCTAAAAACTCACCAAAATGATAGCTGTTTTTATTAATTTGTGTTTCTATCATACTAGAATGTACTGCAAGACACATTGTTCAAAAAGCATGTTTCCACTCAAAAAAATAAAACAAAAACAAAAAAAGCATTTGCTTTCAAAGTAATAAGCAGTGATTTCTTAAAGGCCTTTTTCCTTACCCAATTTTGTTCTGTTATGAAGGGCATTTCATAATATTTCTATTGAAGTCATCTCTCATTCCCCTTTCTTTCCTTCAAAAATCAATGCACAAAATTCTAACCAACAAGCCCTGTCAGTGTCCCTCCTACTCCGGCCTGGCTTTCTGCTTTGAACTAGAGCAACTGCCTGCAGCCACAGTGTCGCTACCCAGAGAATCGCCTGCTTCACCCTTACAACAAACAGTACTTTGTAGGCAAACTGGAGGCGAGCCCAAAGTAGGAGGGGGGAAAGCCAAGGAAAAGGAGTTTGGGCCAGAAACAGAGTCCACACCCACACTATCGTCCACACTAGAACACAGGTAAGGAAAGAACAGGAAAGGGAAGAAGGTCAGATCCACACAGACCTTCCCAAGGACTCCCAGGCATCCACTTCACCGCTCCCCCATGGAAAATGACTTCCATGGCCCACAAAGGACACGCTGGTCCACTCACGGCCTAACACACAGAACTACTGTTGTTGATAGACTACTGTCCTGCAAAATAGCACCTTCCCTTCACCAAACCATATAGCCACTGCTATCACCCCCATTAATTACTCCCACGAGGGATGACGCCCAAGGCCTGTGCAATCCAAGGTCACATGGTCAGTAGAAGAAAGGGTGAGGGCCAGAACTCAAGACTCCAAGCCCAGACTCATGGACCTCCCACTGCCTTACATGAAATGAAAAAGCAATTTTTTTTAATGTTCTCAGAAGTACTCCAAACTAGTTGTAAAAGTAAAGGTAAAATAGCTTTTGTGCTCTTAAAAATGATTCTGGTGCCAAGAGTGAGGGCTGAGACAGCAGCCCCCAGGATGGGCGGTCCAGGATGCTAGCACGGGGTTCCAGGAAGACCGTCAGCTTTCTGTTCCTGGATGGAGATGCTCTCCTCACAACACTGTTCATTTGGTTTGCAGAGGAGCAATTAGGGAGGGAGTATGATTTTCATTCTTCTTTAAAATCCCACCTTGATCCTGAGTTTAAAGCCGAGGTAATGTGAAAAGCAAGAGTTTCTAACACCACTGAGATCCTTGTAGGGAGAGAGGGCCAGACACAGTAATGAGTCCTCGAAAGGACCGATCCTGAAGTAGCAAGGGCTTTGGTTCCCATTACTGGCTTGCTACTACCGTCAGGATATGGCCCCAAGTTCCTGGGATGCTGCTCACGGTCACGGTCACGGGTGAGGGTGTCCAGACTGGGGCACTCGGCCTGTTGTAAGGAGCAAACGAGCTACTACAGGCAAAGTGCTCCAAACAGTGCCAAGCATATGTGAGTACTTCATAAATGTTTCCTATTGTTATTTCCAGAAGAGAACTGCTCTCTAAGATTGTGTTCTTTTTAAAGTGTATTTTACAAGAAGGTTCAAGAGGACAACCATTTGTTGATCCATGATGCCCCAGAGCAGCACAAAGAACACTTAAAAGTTTCACTTCCTGATAGGCTCTTGCCGGGTTTCCATCTGTGGACTAGAGTCCCTAGAAGAATAAACGGTAGAATTTGAAGAACTGTCCTTCCTCCCGGCAGTACTGCAAGGAAATCTGCACCCATTCTCAATCTACAAACTGCTTCCATAATGAGAAAAAAACCAAAGACTTTCACTGCACTACACTCATGCGAGGGCCCATTTTTAAAATGCGTTTTTTTTTTATTCTGAAAGCAACCAAAAGTTAAAATTTTTAAAGTTTTACCAGCTGAGAAGGACATGGTTCAGCTCACACAGGGATGACAGTCCTAAGGACTAGAATAAAACCTGCTGATGAATCAAAAGACCTCTTTCCCAGAAAATGCTGAAATTCCAGGAACAATGTGCTGTGCTTGGGATGATTAAGAGAACAATGCTTCTAAAAATCCCCTCACTGGCTAGGAGTCTAGCCTCAGCGACTAACGGAGATCTGCTACAGGGTCACCTCTCTGCTTTCAGACAGGGCATTTGTTCGACCTATATCACGCGAATGACTGAAGGCTTCTCCACAGACCAGATAAAACCCAGGGCGGTGGCAGCGCCAGTGGGGTCACACTGCAGGTCTGAGGTCATGTCCTCAAGACATGGTGAGGCACCCAGCCGGAGAGAGGGGGCGGAACGTCAGCCTCCCCAGTTCCCCAGCAGCACGCCCCCACCGGGCAGATGGGGGCGAGCGGTGGCTAACTTCACATGCAGGGGTCATGGGGGCTGCCCCGCCTACCCCTGGGACCACGCCGCGGTCTGACACCCCAAGTTTCTGCAATGCAAATGCTTTGCAGCTTTCTTGGTTTCCTTTTTGATAACGGCTGCTCCGCAGTCTTCTTTTCCTGCTTCTACATTCTCCTTTCTCACGCGAGCCCTTCACCTTCCTTCTCACTCAGGCTCTCTTTTTGCAGAAGCCACAGCACAAGTTAATGCGCACGCACCAGGAATGGCGAAATAATGGCACTCTGCCCACCCACAGAGATCCCACAGTGCTTCTCAATATTTATCAGGTCACAATTTTCCCTTTCTTGGGTAAGGACTCTTTTCTCTCCCTCTCTTCCCTTATCGCCCACAAATCAATTTTGAGGTACAAATAAATGCTCCTCTTCCCTTATCTTTGGGGGTAGGTGATCTCTTTCTTCACTTCCAAGTGGTAGTTACCCCTCATTCTCTGCCCCTCGGCCCACCTGCCCTCTCGGCCCCCAGATCTGAATCATTTTTGCCTAGCTCCTTCACTCCCAAAGGACACATTTCTCCCTGAATCTGTTACCCCTCTAGCAAGACAACTCTTAAAAAGCATTCACTTCAAATATTCCAAATGTAAAGGGCAGAAACTTACCATCTTGGCAAGTATGGGGCTTTTGAGTTTTTCTGCTGTTTTGGTGCTTTCTGTGTATGTAGCTGGGGAGGGGCGGGGGGGAGCACAAAACAATGAAATCGAGTTTTGATTTATTTCTGCTTAAACTGATTTGCAAAGTGTGTTGTGCTTTTATTCACCTCCTGTGCTTCTGTTTACCTGGCCCCTAAGGGCAATCTATCTCTAAGGGCCTATGGTTGCAGGCCGTATCCCAGCCCACGAAGCCACTTTGTTTGGCAGAAAGTTATTTACATGCTGTTATCCAATCTTTTACAATAAGGGTATACCTGGCTTACAGTGAAAACTCAGATCTGGCAACACTTGCCCACTTTCCCATAAGGCTGACAACTGGCTGCCCCACAGATCAGCTCCACAGAGTCCCTTAAGGCAGACCTGCATTTTCTGGTTCAGCCCAGGTCCACTCCCTCCCGATCACCCTGCCCCTGAGGCCGAGGACCAGCTGCCACACTTCATCTTCCCCTGGGCCTACTCCAGGCAGTGCTTAGGGTTTGCCTGAGACCGTGAGGCAGGGCTACCATCCAAGTCTAATGCTCCCTCTAGTTAGTGCAGAAACTGTAGATGCAGCTACAAAGTTTTGGCTTCGTACAGATTTTGCCAGGTACAAATAATTTATAAGGAAAAGAACTTAGAACTAAGAGAAATGGAAAATGTCCCATAATAGAAAAACATTTGAAAAAACTAGGCTGAAGGGAGAGAAAAGTGTCCCTCCCTCTGCCTTTCCCTCCCTCTCTGTACCTGTGTGTATAGGAAGGGGGTGCATTCAGGAAAGTGGTGTTAACGCTGCAGACCACTTCCTAATTTGTACTTTAATACTGGCCAAATGCTAGTATGATAAATAAAACCGTGAAAGTAGAAACTCTAGCAGAATGATTCACCCGGCTGAAATGATTATACTTGAGCATAGTAAATCTACAAGTAAGAGTATAAATACAGGATATAGATATATGGATATTGATTGTTTATTTAGAGAGATATGGATATGATTATTTATTTTTTAGTTGCATATATTTGTGATAACATTTGTTCAGCAAACACTTGGATATAACACCTTAATAAATATTAGCTACATCTTGATATATTTACATCCAGCAGTTACTATAAGGCCAGACCTCTTTAGGAGGGCACTCATGTGTACTATCACAAGTGGCTTTCCGTCACCAACACTGGTGACAAAACAGAATAGTGCCAGAGAAGTCACCCAAACATGTGCTTTTAAAAGACCCTCTCAATTCTAGGGTAAAGTTTCCCTCAAGTGGTATTATTTTAGTTGCTAGTTTCTAAAACCCTGTGTGCTGGCAAGAATACTGGCCTGCAAGCCGGAAGATGCAAGTGCCACTGGGACTCAACTCTCTATGGCCTGTGTCCCCACAACTCAGATATGACCCTCACATGAGGAGCTCGACCTGAACAAGCTGTGAGGTCCCTTGACACCTCAAAATCCCATTCTCTTTCTTGTTTTTTCGGGTTTTTTTTTTTTTTTTGGCAAGAATGTGAAGAGGTATTATAAAATGAATACAAAGAAATAAAAGAGTAATGAGAAGAGTAGATAAGAGAACAGGCTTTGAAATAACAAGGCTAATTTCAAATTCCACCTCCACCATTTCTGTGTGGTATTTTTTACAAATCACATAACCTCCCAAGCCCCACTCAGGATTGCTTTGAGGATTGAATGAGAATGCATGTAGGGGCGCCTGGGTGGCTCAGTTGGTTAAGCCTTTGACTTCCACTCAGGTCATGATCTCACAGTTCCTGAGTTCGAGCCCCATATCCGGCTCTGTGCTGACAGCTCAGAGCCTGGAGCCTGCTTTGGATTCTGTCTCCCTCTCTATACACCTCCCCAGCCCACACTCTGTCTCTTTCTCTCTCTCAAAAATAAACAAACATTAAAAGATTAAAAAAAAAGAGAGAGAGAATGCATGCAAATTTCAGGGCATATGTTTGGACAATCAGGAAATGCCTAATAAATAGCTAATATTAATTTGGGGTTTTCTGCACATTGTCCAAATACTTCTTGACCAGTTACATTAAAAAAAAAACTAGTTACATCTGATAATAAATTGATTTTAAAAGCTTATTTAGTGGGGTACATCATGGAGACCATTTTCCAAACAATTTTAATTTTCAAATATCTTAGTACTAAGCTTGGAACAATCTGTGAAGAGAATTTGGCTGGTGGTATTTCATACACAGGGGGATGGCATGAGTCTCCACTGCGTGAGACCTGGAGATGTGGTGCTTTGTGGTGATCAACATCCTTCAGAGGGAAGGGTTGTCTTGAACTTCCTTTCTTCTCCCTCCTTCGTAGAACTTATTGCAGTGTTGGTGATCTGTTGACGTTGAGATTTAGCAATGGAATTTATGGGTTGCTGGGGAAGTGAAGCCTTCCTTGGCAGTGTTCCTAACTATTACCAGCAAGCAGAAGAGGAAAGTAAAAAAGGGTTTTAAGAAATGTTCATAATGGAATCGAATACGGATATTTGTGAGCCTTCACAACAGGAGGATATGGACATCTTGAAAACCTCAGAGCAACAATAGTTCCCACATTGATTTCATAGACCAGTAGAATCTGACAGAAAGACTGTCATAAAACTGCCAGGGTTTGGGTGACCAAGAGAGGACCTCAAAAACTGAACCATTACCATCCTTCCCAAGAGCAAAAAAAAAAATTAACACCTCAAAGTAGGAAGCATCCAAGATTTCTTAAAAGACCTTTAAAACTGATTACACTTAGCATTAACATAAAAATTGAAAAGCTTGCCACATTGCTTTTTTTCTTTTTCCCCACAAGCTGGCACAACTGTCACCCTGGACCCTCTCTGGAAACCACTGCTCACGAAGAGACTTCAAGTTGGCCCCATTATGCCATTCAGTCCGGGGATGCGGTACCTCATGGACACACCACGGGGCACCCTGTGAACCATCCAGTGTCTTGGTCATCACCTTCCAAGGATACAGATGTAGATCCTTAAAGTTCTTTGTCTTAGTAACTATCTGTGAGCCTATCAGCCACGAATATTTCATAACCTTTTGTCTTCAGTGGGTACCCAGCCTTTTGTGTACCAGGATGGAAGACAGTAGTTCCCAGTCTTGGCTATACACAAGGAATCCCCTGGGGGCAGAGAGAGCTCTTCAAAATGAGACTCCACCCCCCAACTCCACCCCAAAGTTAAGTAACTTTGAACTATTCCCCAGACTGACTTTGATGAGAGCCAGGGTTGAGAAAAACTTGTGCCATGTTTGTTTGCCTTCATCCCGAACTTACGTTATTATAAAGTTTGATTAAGGTATACCTCTTCAAGCATTCCTTCCGGCGACAAACATTAACAGAGGACCTGCTGTGTCTGAGGCACTAGGAAATCAGTGCAGAACAACACAGGTATCTCCCAGCCCTCACCACATTGACAAGTCCTGGAGCATGGAGACCAGGAAGCTAGGGAACTGAAAAATCACACTTGGGTTTGCTGGGATTAGGGGAAGAAATCCTCTATCCTTATCCTAATGGTTTCATGGGTTTCAATAAAATCTGATCACAGTCTTCTTTCCAGATACTAAAAATCCCATTATTTTTTATTTATTTTATTTATGTTTTTAAATCCCAGTATTTTTATCAGAAAAACAGATGGGCAAGGCCCCGTCCTCCTGGAGCTTCCATTCTAGCAGGAATGGCTACATTTTCTAGGTACCATTACACTGGTCGTTCCAGCCCCAGGGTCTTTCCTAAAGACAGCGGCTCATGCTTTGAACACGGCATGGTGGAAACTCAAATAAGATGTTCTGTTCTGTTTCCAAAATCTTTTGTCTGAAATTTAGTATTTCCTGCCTTTTTTTAACCTGCAAGAGCAAGTTGGGACCACATTGTGAAAGTGTTTTCCAAGTCCTTTCTGGGTTTTTCCACCAAAACACCCACCCTATGAGAGTTCCGTAATTTCTAAGTACCTGACCTCATACTGCCCACAGAGAAACTCACCTGCAAATCTGCTGATGACTCACATATCCTAATACAGTTTCCCTGGAGTAAATCCCCACTGGTTAGTTATTTCATAATTCAGAAGAGCTTGCCATCATCTGTAAACTTAGAAATTCCACTGTGTGCTCCTTCTTTGGGATCAATTATGTAAATAAGACCTGAGGGACCCACTGTTTACACACCTTCAGGCAGAGGAGAAATCTTTATCCTTAGCCTTTATTCGTGGTCTTTCAGGCAGATGGATTCTAATGCCTGCTCTATCACCTCCTGGGGAAGCTACAGCTCATCACATCTCCTCCCTGGGCCTCGATTTTCTCACCCATAAAATTCACATGTTGATGCCTTCCATCTAAAAATTCTACCTTTCTACTCAAAATGATACATCGCATCTTTAATCCCAAGGTGGCTTCAAGTTCGGTATAGCCTGTATCCAAGGGTTTTCAAATATTTTCCCCTCTCAAGAAATCTCACACCTTCACAAAACATCCCTTCTTCTCTCAGGAATATCCCTCACCTCCAGGGGACATGGAGAGGTTTCCCACGTGGACCAGAACAGAAGTGAGAGCAGACAGGTGGACCATCTGGACAGACAACACACCAGCAGGGGTTCAGGGCACGATGAATATTCATAACAAAGAGGCTGCACTTGTTAGCTACAAAGATCTGGAATTTCGTTCTAGTACTCTCAACACTGTTGGATGGCTACCCACGCCAACCAAGTCGTTTGCTGACGTCTAGTCTGTTGGATAGATCTAGAACATTTGAAGAACTTGGCTCTAAGTTACTTATGCTTTCTGAACTGCCTGCTTCACGAGACATCTGAGCACGGTCATTTCCTAATTTTATTTCACTGAAGACACATGAAATCTGGCAAGTATGAAATTATACCAATGACAAGCTAAACCCTAATTCTGGGAAAAGGGGGCTGGTTTCTAAGCCCTAATCCTCTCTCCTTCCCCAAATGTAAAGCTGTCACTAATTAAGTATTTTGACCATACTAGCAAAACAAAAAGGAAAAAAAGCTTGGCCCGAGGGGCAACCACATTCATACACGTGGTTTTTCAGTACCAGTGATCCTACTTACCTCTCTACAAATTTCAAAAGCAACTCTGACCTGGCAGGCTTCAGATTTGCACAGAACATCAGGAATTCTCTTCCAGATGTCTAAACAGAATTACAAAGGCCCTAGAGGATGGAGTACAGACTTCAGAAGCTTGCAACTGACTCGAATAATTTCAAAAGGGCATCTCAGGTGCAAACATGTGCAGAAGCTAAATGCGACATCGTCTGACCCCAAAGATTTCTCAGAAGCCCCTAAACAAAGGGCCAATCAAGCCCTAGAACTGACCTCCATCACTCAGCATCTCAGCTCTCCAGGAGGACCAGCAGTGCCAAACTACTGCGTTCCACGCAGTATTCATGTGAGTGACTGCAAAGCTTTGGCAAAGTCATCCTCTACTCCTCTCTACAGATTAGAAGGCAGAATCAAGACTTTAAAATCTCAAAAGGCCTGAGACTAGACCAAAATATATAGGATACCACTGAACAGGGACAAAAACAAACCAAAAAACTTCTACACAATCTCACATACACAATGAACAGCGTGGCAGCAGCTCATACAATAAATATCTGTAAGTTCCGACAGTTTGGCTGGACAGAACCTGTATGTGAATCTGTGCTAGGTGCTGCTTTTAAAAAAAAAAAAAAAGGGCAGTTTTGTGGGGTGCCTTGGGAAGCTCAGTTGGTTAAGCATTCCACTCTTGATTTTGGCTCAGCTCATGATCTCACGGTTCATGAGATCAAGATCGAGCCCCGCGTTGGTCTCTGCTCTGACAGCATGGAGACCACTTGGGATTCTTTCCCTTCCTCTCTCTCTGCCCCTCCGTGCGCATGCACGCACTCTTTCTCAAAATAAATTAATAAAACCTTAATAAAAAAGACAGTTGTTTAAGTTTAGATTACAGTAAGTAGATGCTTCCGTTTTGGTTTTAGGACACAGCTCTCCTACTCTTTGTTGACCAGGCACACCTCAGTTACCGTGTTTAATTCCAGACACCATTACTCTCCATGAGAGATGCTGACAAACTAAAAAGACATCTAGAAACCACATCCCACACAGGATTGTGAAAAGAAGTTGACTATTTGGCATTGAGAAATGGGGAGGGAGACATCATCCTGGCTTTGTGAATTCAGGGGCTGTCCTCTGGATGTGGGAAGTTCCAGAGAACACAATCAATGGAACAAAGTTTCGAGGAGGCAGTCTTCAGCTCAAATAAAAATCATACATGGAATCCAAAGATATGACGACATGTCTTCATAAGTACAGAGTTCCCTGTACGTTCAGGGGTGTTTAAAATTTTTTTTAAATGTTTCTTTATTTCTGAGAGAGAGAGGGAGAGAAAGAATCCAAAGCAGGCTCCAGGCTCTGAGCTGTCAGCACAGAGCCTGACACAGGGCTCAAACTTACCAACCAAGACATCATCACCAAGACATCACGACCTGACTGGAAGTTGGATGCTTAACCAACTGAACCACTCAGGTGCCCCATCTAGGGGTGTTTGAACAGAGGCTGCCTAGCAAGCTTACGAATTTACTAAAGAAGTTAGACCAGAGCCTCTAAAATTCCATTCAGATTCCAGAATTCGCCTCCTATCCAGTATCATACTGCCCTGCTAGCTCATCTACCATTTCTTGAAAACGTCCTTTTCTTCTGATTAGGCTCAGCCCAGATCCTACTCACTTCAGGCCTGACCACAGCAGAGATCTTCTGGACTGCTTCCCAAACTTGACGTCCTCGCTCACCGGTCAAGAACCACCTCCTCCAAGGCCCATTCTGAGATGTAACTTCCCCTCGAGGTGACCTTAATGTTTGCTGTCTTCAGCAGGGTTTCTCAATCCTGGCACTACTGACAATTCGGCCGGGATAGTTCTTTATCGTGGGGGATGTCCTGAACATTGCAGGATCGATGTGCGGCAGGATCCCTGGCCTCTTTCCACCAGATGTCAGTAGCACCTGCCTCCTGGCTATGACAAAAAATAAATGTTTCCAGACATTGCCAAATGTTTGCTGGGAGGCAAAATCACCCCTTGTTGAGAACCGCTCCTCTTCAGGCAAATGATTAACATCACTGACCTGTGCTTCACGTTTTCCACTAACTAGATCTCCCCTACCCTCATCAGTCTTGTTCTCTGCTCCAGCCGGCAAACGTCTTTACTGTATTTGACTTGTGACAAAGCTCACCACTTCTCCAAAAACATGTTCCTTCCCCGTTCCCCAGAGCACACAACACTTTCATCTGGCTCCAAATACCCTTTCCATTTCAATATTCCTTGACCTCCTAGAAAAATGCAATCCTTTGCTTCTGGTGGTGTCCTCACTTTAGACCTGTCTTACCTGCCCTCTGTTTGTGCAAGAATCCTCTCCTTCCTTGTTAAGGAACCACAACACCCATTCCAGTTTTCTGCTTGCTGCTGGCACTCAATAAATACTGACTGGTGTTTCTTAGAATGTCAAATATCAGCTCCGATTACACGTGAAAAGTACATGAAATCCCTTACCAACTACCATTTCAGGAGCACGTGTGATCATGAGTACTCGGTCTGAACAAAACTTTTGACTTCTTCGGAGACAGTGCCAATTTACCTGTTACTGAGAGCAAACCAAGTCTCGTTTCCATCATACAGCTCCCAACACAGGACATGACAAACACATCGACATTTTGTAAAATTAAGCAAAATAAGCTCATAGCAGTATAAAAATTAAGGGAAAAGGCAAAGTTTTGATCAAGTTTTTTAAATTCCGTAAACCTTGGCAAGGAGAAAAAGATAAATATGACTCAATACTTTAACGGTTGCATCACATGCTACTCAACATGGTAACAGAAGGGACTGGGGGACTGGGTCAACTAAGGACACTTCCCTCTCTGACTTTCTAATGTGTTAAGTTTTAATCAACAAAGTACACACTTACACACCCTTAATAAAACGAGACAAATCTAAGATAAAATGTTCAAATATGTAAGTAAACTATGCCAATTCAAGATTTGCATTTTTTTTTTCCAGCTCCGTGGATTACCTAATCATTCTAAGGGACGCTCCCTAAAATAACCTACGGAGACCAAACACTCCAAATCGACTGTGCTGGATCCTTTTTGTAACTTGTCTCAGGATCTTTCCTCTCTTGTTTCTGCATTTTAACAGAGTTTTAATCAACTGATGTGGACGACCCGAGAAGCAACAACTCTAACCATTTCCTAGCTGATGGTAGGTGTGTGGCCAGTATTTAAGGACAGTAAAATGAAATGTTTCTTAAGACCTCGTTTACTATTATGGTGCAGGATTCTTCCCACAGGTCTGTAAAGAGCAGGGGGGCGGGGGTCCCAGAAGCTTGTGGGGAAGGTCTGAATCAGGGTCATTCTTGGCACTTGGAAGTGAGTGCCCTTGGTTGTTCATGAGGAAAACAGCCCTCACCATTACTGCAGACAGGAATTCCTTGCCTGTCCAGACTCTTCCAAAGTCCACCACGGAACACAAAATAGGTGCTCAATAAGCGTGGCCTGAATGGAATTTCGTTATCAAAGCTAAGGAAAAGTTTCCAGAAGTCTGCTCTCTTTTTACTCAGGTATCTCTTCCAAAATAGAACCTCACAGCTTGATGTGCCCAACAAGAAATATTTCGGAAATTCAAGGAAGAGGAAAGGAGGAAATTTGCAAAGCTGGAGCCAAGTATGAGCCCAAGCCGGGACCCACAATTGGCTAGGACTCCCCAGTATCTACTCCCCATCTCTCTGCCTACCTCTTGAGCGCTCGCTCCCTCACACCTTAGCATTTTTTTTCTTTCCTGAAGCCTTACCTCCCCACCTTCGGCCACACAACCCCAAAGGCTGCGGACCCACGGGACGGGACGGCAAATCCCACCTCTTCCTCTCCAGCAGGGACCTACCTCTCCTCCCTCGACCTGCGGCAGCTCTCCTTCACTGCGTCTTTTTTAAGAAACACAACATAGAAAACAAACAAACAAACAAACAAAAAAAAACAGCCCTCTCCAAGGCCCAAAACCCTAATTTCTTTATCCCCACGGGAGACCCCAAATGAGGGGGACATTAAGAGGAAGGCCTCTGTCAACCCTCCAGTAAGCAACTTCCCCCAATCCTCCTTATCAAGCCCCTAGCCAGGATTCCAGCAGAAGTCCAGTTCCCAAGAGCCCACGCCTTCAAACAAGCTAGAAGCGGATTATACCGGTCCCCAACCCGGAGATGGCCCGCGGCGGGCAGGGTGCACCTGCGGGCCCCCTGCTCCCTCCCTCCGCCGCGGGAGGCGGGGCGCGGCCCTCATTCCCCGCCCAGCCCACCCGGCGCGGGAAGCAGGCGAGGGGGAGGCGTTTCTGGAGAAGTTAAAGGGCTCACCTTCTGGGCTCCCAGCCAGCAAGGCCAGACACCTAACACCCACCTCAGGGAGGAATCGGCGGAGCCGAAACCGGGTCTCCCCGCCCTCCCGACTGCGCGGACAGGGGCGAGAGGAGGGAGCGCGCGCGAGGGGGAGCTGGACGGAGGCAGTCCACACTCCCCTCTCTCTCAGGGCCCACCGCCGGCGGCCGAGGCTTCGGCGGCGCCCGTCGCTCCGGCTGCCCAGAGCGGCACCGTCTTCCGGGCCTGGGCGATCGCAGACGGGAGCCCAG
>NC_043707.1:68405353-68418211 GCF_006229205.1 Suricata suricatta
AAGCGCGGCGGAGGAGCCGGGGCACCACGGGCGGCGGCAGCGGCGGCGACGGGAGCAGCAGCACATGACTCTGTAACGGGGGGAATTAGACAAAGCGTAACATGGACTCCGGGCCCGTGCAGGCGCTGCAGCTCCGGGACCAACCGCAGCCAGCGAGCGCCGCGACTGGCTCGGCCGCAGCCAATGGGGCTGGCCGGGGCCTCCATGTGACGGCGAGCGCTTTCCCCCGGCCGCCCTGCCGCGCCCGCCGAGGGTCGGGGCGCTTCCGCCGCGGGCCGAGCTCCCCGGAGGGGCTTAGCGGCCAGTGAGGTGGCCCAGGGGCGGGGATGGGTGGCGGGAGGCTGCTTGCGGCCGTACAGGTGCACGGGGCGGGGAAGATCGCTGTCGCCCGGAGACGTACCTGTCAAACGCCTACCTGAGCAGGGCGCGGAGCCAGGCAGCCGCGGTCGCCTGGCGGGAGCCGGGCAAGGTCAGCAACCTTCGCCCTTCCCGGGTCTGTCCTTTTGACTAAACCTCTGACATTAAGACATGGGGAGAGATGCAGTGACATGGTAGGGGGGAATTTGCGTAAAAGTCTTTTAAACAGACTCTAAGGATAAAGTGCTTGCCCCGGATTTGGGGCGCTCACAACTTTATCGTGGCACGAAAAGCTTCCCAACTTCATTTGTTCCGTCTGTGCTATTAAAGATATATTGGAGAGTTGGTTCTTGTTTTAATCCGAGTATACGCTTTTCTCCCCATTTCTTTTTGCCAAAATTGTCTTGTGTCTGAAGCAGGCAGGTGGAAGGCTGCCCTCTGCTAAGGACTGTTTCCCAGCCTGATAGTTTTCCCTCTTGTTTTCGTTGTACGATTGACATGCATTTCCCCTGTGTCTCGTGGGTGGGGAGAAGCGGGGGTACAGAAATAAAGCCAGGAGGGCTGCTTGGAATCGGTGCTTTATAACAAGACAAATGGTTCCAGCCCAAGACTTCAATATCTCCTTCTACCTGAATCCACACATTTCTTTCTTTCTTTATTTTTTTAACTTTTTACTGTTTGTTTATTTTTGAGAGAGACCGAGCATGAGCAAGGGAAGGGGCAGGGAGAGACAGACACAGAATTTGAAGCAGGCTCCAGGCTCTGAGCTAGCCGTCAGCACAGAACCCGACAACGGGCTTGAACCCACAGACCGTGAGATCATGACCTGAGCCGAAGTCCGTCACTCAACCGACTGAGCCACCGGGACACCCCTGAATCCACCCATTTCTATGAACAATGGAGTCTCATCTCTGTCAAGGTCTCCCCATGTCAGTGAATGTTCAGTCAACATTTACTCAGCGTTCCAATGTACTTTGTAAACAGGCTGCACAAACTGACAGGTATTCAGGAAGGTGTGTGTTCAGATACAGGCTATAGGCAGGCCTTAGAGAAAGTGGTTTTCTAGGGTTTCAGGAAAGGCTTCGGAGGGAAGCAGGTGACAGAACTGAGGCTGGAAAGTGAGCCCTTGTTGATCAGGCCCCAGAAGTGAAGAAGACCAGCCCAGCCCTGGCGGGCAGGAGCATGAACAGAGGTCCAGAGCACACTCAAGGGACTGTCCTAGAGGAGTTACAATATGACATTAGATTTTGAACCCTTCTGACCTCTTGCTCTTTCACTTTCCTTGCCCTGTCCTTCATACCAGCAACCTCTCCTATTCTCCACACCCAGCGGAGAAAGATATGAGTGCAGGGGCTACGTACTAAGTGATTTAATCATGGAACCAGATTTGCTCCTTTGGGAGGTTAGAACAGTTTTTGTTTTGTTTTTTTAAACATTTATTTATTTTTGAGAGACAGATCATGAGCAGGGGAAGGGCAGAGGGAGAGGGACACACAGAATCTGAAGCAGGCTCCAGGCTGTGAGCTGTCAGCACAGAGCCTGATGCGGGGCTTGAACCCACAAAGTGTGAGATCATGACCTGAGCCAAAGTCGGACCCTCAACTGACTGAGCCACCCAGGCACCCCTGTTAGAACTGTTTTAAAACTATTAACATCTAGTGGTGTAATTGTTTGAAAACACCCCACTATCGTAACTGATTTGGAATGTGTTGGTGTTTGTAAAAATACTTTGTTCCACATTTTGATCTTCCCTGGCCTTTAAACTATGATTCTAAATTTGAGAGAAATATGATTTCAAGATTGGTATAAAATGAGAAAAAGAAGTAATACTTAGAAAACTTGTCAAATGTGGAGAAGCAGGCATTCACAGATGCCTTATGAGTACAGATCAGGTAAATCTTTTTGGAGAGCAACTTAGTAATTTTGGAAAAAATAAGTATGTGTGTTCTTTTTGACCAGTTAAGTCTACATCTAGGAATTTATACTTCAGGCTTATATATGTAAAAATTATATATTTCAATAGTATTTGTACATTTGCATAAACATACACATACTGATGTTTATTGCATTGTTTGTAATAACAAAAACCTGTAATGGTGTACAGGTCAAATAATCCAGTAGGAAACTTTAAGCAAGCTAGGCTAGATCTGTAAAAGGAAACCAAATAGCCACTAAGATAAATAAGATAGAACGATTTGTACATGGAAGAACATTCAAAACCTCTAAGTGAAAAAGCAAACTGGAGAACAGTATGGATACTATGATGCCATTTTTATTTGCATCTTCCGTCTCAAACCATACATGCTATTACATGTATGCTGAGAGGGACTCTGAAAGCATATATAATGAGCAGTTTGCAGTGGTCGTCTCTGGCTGTGGGATCACAATGGCCATTCGCTTTCTCTTACAAAGTTCTGTGTGTTTGCATTGTTTTTATGTTGAACGCATATTACTTTGATAACGAAAAATAAAACATGTTTTTAAATTTGTTTAACATTTATTTGTTTTTGAGAGACAGAGCATGAATGGGGGAGGGGCAGAGAGACAGAGACAGAATCTGAAGCAGGCTCTAGGCTCTGAGCTATCAGCACAGAGCCCAATGCAGTGCTCGAACCCATGAACTATGAGACATGACCTGTGCCAAAGTCAGATGCTTAACCAGCTGAGCCACCCAGGTGCCCCTGAAAACATTTTTCAAGGCAAAATTGGTAACAGCTCTATCAATAACAAATAATGAAAGAGCACTCTGGTGGTCCAGAAGGTAAAAAGATGTCAGCTTTTTCAGGCACCTGGATGGCTCCGTCTGTTAAGCGGCTGACTTCGGTTCAGGTCATGATCTCACAGTCCATGAATTTGAGCCCCCATGTTGGGCTCTGTGCTGACAGCTCAGAGCCTGGAGCCTGTTTCAGATTCTGTGTCTCCCTCTCTCTGCCCCTTCCCCACTCAAATCTGTCTCTCTTTGTCTCTCAAAAATAAATAAACACTAAAAGGACTTTTTTTTTTAAGTCAGCTTTTTCTTATTCCCCAAGGAAAACAAATGGGAAGGAGGCAGCAAAGGACAATAACTGATTTAACATTGGATTCAAAATTAAGGAATAGGAAAGAAAAGGAATCTGGGGCGACTCTAAGTATGTCTACAGGGATGATGTGGGGGAAACAGACTTCAAGAGGTTCTGTTCAACCGGACCTTACAGAGCAGTTACTATCCTTTGCTGAGTTGTTACAATCAGCAGTTGGCAACTGTTCCCACACATGGTAAATCTGTATCACCAGTGCAGTGCTTATGGTGGGCTGGGCGCTGCTCTAAGTACTTTACATATGTTCTGGTTTAGTCCTCACAGCAACCCTAGGAGGTTGATACTGTTCTTAGCCTCATTTTTTAAGACTGGAAGCAAAGGCCTGAACAGGTTATGAAATTAGCTCAAGTTTACATAGCCTTTAAGTGGCTCTAGAGGTAAGCACTTACAATATTGTCTTTTAAGGACTCTTTAAGATAAAGGCCATTATATGTGCATCTCTTTTTGGCAAGTATTCTAATTCTAGGTTGATTTGTGCTTCCCTGCTTCCCTAAACTATAGCGCTTGGCATGCCCCGAGGCACTCAGTAATACTGAATGAATGAATGAATGAATGAATGAATGAATGAATGAATTGCTGACTTTCCTATAGAGAAGCATCTGAGCTTGGAGGAATGAGTTTGCATTGTTCCTTTTTTTTTTATCGCCTACTAGAATGCCCAACATATGGTAAACAGTATGACTTTCAATAATCTGTAAACACGTTTTTGAAATATTGTATGGAAGTCAAGCTTTATAAATTGATCCCGAGTCCACTGGGGTAGCTTATGAATAACATCATGATGAATTCCTTGTAGAGTGAAGACTAGTCCTGGGGCACAGAGCTAAATCTGGATACACCTACATAACCATACATAAATCAGTACAGATTATATTTGCTTGGAATGTGGCAGTAACGCCGAAGAACTGAAGGGATACAAAATTTCACATGATTGGAGCCTCCTTTTCACTTATCTCTCCTGGTTTCTGAAATGGGGAGGACGATACATATCTCAAGTTATTGTGAGTCTGAGGACTAAGTGACACATGGAAAGGGCTTAGCTGAGTGCCTTAGAACAAGGCATTGCTCAGTAAATGTTACCTATTATATGTGTGTCCATATATCATAAATGTGACCCGACTTCTTAATCTATTGGGACTATAACTCTACAGCTGACAGAGTAGGAAACATGGGGGTGCTCATATGCATATGGTGCTTTGAAGTGGTAAGTAAGGGCTCAGTCCAAGCAAATGAAAACCCAGTAGTCTGCTCTTTCTTCAACTGTCCACTTCCCACTTTCCTCTTCTTTCTATTATTTTGCATGGGTTAAAACCATTTTACTCAGACTTATTTAAACTCTCCACCTTGGAAGCAGAAAGCAAATTGTCCTCTTTCCTCACAGCTGAGGAAATTGAAATGCTGGAGACTAGATGAGAAACCAGCAGGTCAAGGGAGGGACCCAGGGAGGGTGGAGGGATGGAACTGGGCGGGCGTGTGGGTTAACTCTCCGTGAGAACTGACGTAATACGAGGTCCAGAGAGGAAGGGAATTTGCCGGACTGTTATAATTAGAAATAATATGGTGAAATTGAAACTAGAAAGAACTAAGGGTACATGTCTTCCCCACAATGAGGAGAAGTGGACCTACCCCTTCTAAAATGGATTCAGAGAGTGAAAAAAATTATGGTTGTCTGTCTAGGCAAGCCAGCGCTCCTTGGTAGCCCTAGACTGTGTTTTCTTCACTGGGGAAGTTTTTTTAAAATATAAAAAACACCAAATTTAACCATGTGAGGATGTGTACCGTATCCTGTGCTTTCCCACTGGCGAGCACTAGGGATGGACTCTCTATGTTCTTAGCAAAAGCCAGTTTCTCCACTTTTGCACCCCATCTCATCTAATCTCAAATGATGATTCCAATAAGTCTCCTATATCACTAATTTCCCCCTCTCTCCTGGACAACTGACATCAGCATTTTTTAAATTTCAAACTTTTTAGTGTTTGTTTTTGAAGGGGGGGAGTGAGAGAGCAGGGGAGGGGCAGAGAAGGGGACAGAGGATCTGAAGCCCGCTCCATGCCGACAGCAGAGAACCCGATGTGATGCTTGCACCCATGAACCTTGAGATGACCTGAGCTGAAGTCGGACGCTTAACCGACTGAGCCATCCAGGTGCCCAACATTTTTAAAAGATATTATTTCTTCCATTTTAAGGAATAAAATGTCTCTTGACCCTACTTTCCCTGCTCCATTTCTCTTCTCTCCTTTGCATCTAAACATTGTTTCCAATTCCTTTCTTCCCATTTTCTCTTCGACTCAATCTAATCAGGATTTTACTCCCAACACATCACAGAAACTGATCTGATCAAGGTAACTGACAACTTCCACTTCACTAAATATAGCACTGAGTCCTTAACTGACCTCTCAGCTGCATTAGACTGCTCCCTCCTCTTTGATAAACCGCCTTGTCTGAACTTGGAGGACACCACACTCCCTCCCTCCAAGGAGCTCATCCGCTCCTATGGCTTTGAGTTCCCCTTTTATGGCAACAGCCCCACATGCCCCACATACCCCACATATGCATCTCCAGCATATTTCTCTCTCCTGAGCTCCAATTTGCATTTCTTTAAATTTTTAAAAATGTTTATATATTTATTTTGAGAGAGAGAGAGAGTGTGTGCGCCAGTATGAGTGGAGGAGAGGCAGAGAGAGCGAGAGAGGAAGAGAGAGAGAATCTCAAGCAGGCTCCAAGCTATGATTGTGGAGAACACAGGCCTCCATCCCATAATATCATGACCTGAGCTGAAATCAAGAGTCAGACGCTGAACCAACTGAGTCACCCCCCCCATCCCCCACTCCACAATTTGCATTTCTAACTTTTTTGGTTTTTCCACTTAGACTTCTTTTTTTTTAATTTTTTAAATGTTTTTTATTTATTTTTGAGAGACAGCATGAGCAGGGAGGGTCAGAGAGAGAGAGGGAGACACAGAATCCGAAGCAGGTTCCAGGCTCGAAGCTAGCTGTCAGCACAGAGCCCAACTCGGGGCTCGAACACATGAACCATGAGATCATGACCTGAGCCGAAGCTGATCGCTTAACCGACTGAGCCACCCAGGCGCCCCTCCACTTAGATTTCTAACAGATCCCACTCTTAACAATTTCTAAACCAAAATCCTGATTTCTCTCCCACACAGTTTTCTCCCTCTCAGTAAATGGCAACTCTGTCCTTCCAGTTGCTTGGGTTAAAAGCCTTGGAGTCAGCCAAGGTTTCTCTTATTACCTATGTTGAGACTGTCAGGAAATCCTGCTGGGTCTGCCTTCCAAACAGGCACCCCATTGTCACACCTTGGTTCCATCCACCATCATCTCTCTCCCGGATTAACTCATAAACCACTTAACTAGTCTGTGTGCTTCCAGCCGGGCCCCATACCTCCCCCCAGACTTTTCCTAGCAGCAGCCAGAGTGAGCCTTGTAACACGTAAGACTAATCAGCTCATTTCTTAGCCCAAACCCTGTGATAGCTCCCATCTTTTACTTAAAGGTTTAGTCCTTATAGTGGCTCACGAGATCCTTGCACGATCTGCATCCCTCCCTCCCAACGGCACTTACTCAGGGAAGCGTACCCTGACAACGGCATCTAGACTGGAACTCCGTGCCTACCCATTCATCTCCCCTTTATTATCCTCCGCTGACCAATTATGGACTTGTTTTGTTCGTTTGTTTGGTATCTCTCTCCCCCTGCCAGAACATAGCCCTTTAAAAACAGGGTATTTTGTCTGTCTTGATTGCAGATGTATTCTGTGCATTTAGAATAGCGTCTGGCATATACTAGGTAGTCAATAATTATATTTTAATGAATGAATGAATTAGTTCAGGTTTCTAATCAGTATAAATTCAGGAAAATTTTTCCTAAGGAGAGATTTTTTTTTTTTCAGATCGTGCTGTTCTATAAGGATTTGTTAATGAGAAAAGGCATTCTCATTCAGTCTCCAAATCTAGACCTTTTACTAAAATAGCACCTGGCACCTAGGAGTTTATGTGGCAAAGAAGAAACTTAATGGAAAATGTTACCTGTTTTCTAGTTTCCTAGCAGAAAAGGGAAACTAGAGTTGCCCTGAGTTGATAAACAAAATAGCAAAATAAGAATTCCAAAGTTTTTAATCATATTCTTACTAATAAAAATATGTAAGCCACATAACACAACAGTAAAAAGAAAAGTAAGAACAAATTAAACATTCACTTCCTCACAACGTATTACTTATTTTAAAACTGTCTTATTGTGTAGTAAAATTGTTAGGGACTCTGCACTGGCTAACAGAAAAGGTTTAAATGAAACAGGAACATAGATGGGACATAAAGTAGCAAGTGGGACTCTTAATTATAACTTCGCCAATTGAAAGTTGAAATGACACAAAAATCCTGAGAAAAAGCACCATAAAAAGGAATTGGGCAATACTTTAAAACAAAATAAAACAAAACCAGCTCCCAAAGCAAACTGATTTGTGTGGCCCTTTGAAAAGAGGAAGGAAGCCTAATGGCTGTGTCCAAATGGTGAGTTGAATGTTTAAAAATCCACACGGAACACATCTGTTAGGTTGTCTCCCGAACGCTGTCTTCTTTGGGAAGAGAAGCTGAGCACAGCCAGAAACCTTAAATGTCACGCTGAGGCTGAGCAGTGTGCTTGAGCCGGGGAGAGGAATGCAGAGGACGGGGAGGCAAGCTAGCTGTGGGGTTTTCTTACTCCTGGGTGAAATCCTAGCATTCTGGGATTGAAAGAGTAATATGTCTGGGCACGGTCTGAAACTTCATCCGACACTTCTTCAAAACAGTGTGGTCTAGAGATGATTTGAAAGTTGGAGTCCTGGAACTAAAGGTCCGTGTCGCCCTAATGCAAGCCACTGCTTGGGTGTGCAGATGTAAGGAGAGGTGGCCCCACTTCTTGTTCCTGGGCTGCCGCCCAGGCAGGATATGACGCCCCAGCAAAAGGGGAGCCTAGGCCATGTGTCTGGATTTATATCTAAATCTAAATACGTGATTCTAGGCACCCTTCCATGTCTCAGATTCTGTGATATCCCCTGGAAGTTTATCTCCAGCACACTAATGGACAGTTCCTCCTGACACTTTCCTCATTCACGTTTTGCCTCATCTCCCCAAATCTCTACTCTTTTCTCACTTTCGAAATGACTAATGTTTTGTGCACTGACTGTGGGAGTCTCTCTTCTCTTTTTGTGCAACAATTGGGTGACAACCTGTAAACCCAAAGCCTACGGATGTGTTGTAACTGCATGGTGTTTTCTTGACAAAATTTTAATTAGTTGCTGCTATTTAATAACTGGGAAATGTCACAAAAGTACCCAGATTTCCAGCAGTTTGAACAACCAGAACGTCTGGCAAACCTGGAGTGATTCCTGTGCAGCAAAGTCCTGTGAGGGCTGAGAAGTTGCTGCTTCGGCTCGTCCTCATGCTGGGTCACACGTGGCCCAGCTACTCCTGTCGTTCCGGGTTCTGAGGCAGAGAGGGGCAATTGCCCTTTGTCACTTTGTGTACCCTATTGTGTTTTCTGTAACAGAGAAATACTTCTTTCCCCCATGTTTTAATATTTCCTACAAATGTGCTTCACATTTCCCAGACCCAACCTATATATTAACTGCCTGTCTGGTGACTATACACATTGGGACTGTGATCTATGGTTTATATTATCTGGCTGGCCTCCTGGTTTTCAACAACAATGACAACAACAACAACAACACTCCTAAATAGGGTACAAAATGAAGTGGAATGCCTTAAGCCCTGGAATGCCTTATAATTAATATAATTATCAGGTGATTAAGACTGAGGAGATACTTTTAACCAAGATTTTCTTATTATCATAGTTTATAAATCATTGTAAATAATTTTCATGGAAATTTAGTCCTCAAGCAGTTCTGCTAGGTATGTATCATTACCTCCATTTTTACAAATGCAAAAACAAAGGCACAGAAAGGAGTGAAGGATTTTGCCCCTGGCCACCCAGCTAATAAATGCCTGGCCTGGGAACCAGGCCCAGAGTTTTCAGGCCAAGTGCAGTGCTCCTAATGGCACATCATAGTTATTGCATATCGTCCTTGAAAGTCCATGTGCTGTGATTCTGAGAAGTCTTTAGAATGTTCTCTGCTGTCAACTCAGTAACATGTTTCAATGCCTTACAGCCCAACTAGTTCGAGATATCTTGAAATCATCTTTGACTTCTACCCCTCCAGCCTCACCTCTAATCAGGTAGATGGTCCTGTCTATTTTTCCTTTAAGACTACTATTCTACGGAAATGTTGGTCTCCATTCCCTATATACCATCTTCATCCCAAGTCAGCTGACTTACTCTTGGTTTAAGGCAATGAGCTCCAGCTGAGGCCCTTAGACAGCAGTCTGTATCCCACCAATCTGTATTTACAGGCAAAGTAAGTGGCCTTGCAATAGAGCTTCCTGGTTACATTGCTTAACTCAGAAACTAGCAGTGGTTTCCTAAATAACTAGCTATAAACTACTGAGTCTGACATTCAAGGTCCAATACTCTTAGCTATAGTACTGTTCCCAGTATCTGCTGTCCTTCTCTACAGGAGAATTATACCTCCTACCCAGAGGCCTCAGACCCAGCCACAGGACTTGTTTGAAATAATGAAATGTCAGTGAAAGTGACATGTACCTCCTCTGAGAAAGAGTTTTAAGAGTCACTGGGGGGAGGAGCCAAGATGGCGGAGAGGAAGGGAGCTCTGTAAACTTCCTCTGCCCCATCGATTGAAGTGAGAAGGACATTACCCTCATCTGCAAGTGGAAGGAGAAAATACGGACTCCAGAAGGCGAGAACCTGAAGGATACCTGAGTGAGTGAGTGCGAACTGGGAGATTGGAAAACGGACCAGCCCGAGACGGGCAGGGGAGGTGGCAGCCCCAGCCCAACGCGGGGCAAGCGTGTGGAGCCTGAGAGACAAAGGGAAGAGACAGAGAGACTGAACACATTCATAGTACTGTCTCTGGGGAAGACATAAAGAACCTTTAACAGCGCTCGGAGAGAGAAACTCACTCCATAGATAACTGCTGGGTAGCCCAAATCCCAAACCCAGGTGGCGCAAGGGAAAGAACAGCTTCCAGCCCTGTGCCATCTTGGCGGGGAGTCAGTGGCCGCGGCAACAGACGCGTCAGGGGTGTTCATTTCGACCTTGGTTTTGGGAGTGGGAGCACACACCTCATTTCCACGGTGCATCTCGGCCCCAGCATTGGCGACGCAAATCCTGAATCCCTGGTGCCAACAGGGAAAAATTAGCCCAACCTCTGCGCGAGCCCGGCAGGGAGTTGGCAACGGTGGAGACCTGGGTGCGAGCACAGGCTGCAGGAGCTCCCAGCTCATTTCCAGCAGCTCCCAGTGCCTCCGGCAACAGCTGTACACTCATTCCTCCCCCAACAGGAATCGTGATCCCGGCTGGGGGTTGGGTCTGTGACAGTGCTCATGCACTTCACCCCCTGCTGCGCATCTTGCCTCAGGCAGGGGCAGCCGAAATCCCAGCCTGAGCCAAGACAAACCAATTCCTCCCCCTAAGAAGCCAGCCACCAAAGCAAAAACACCATCTGTGGTAGCATAAAAAGTGCATGGACTGGAACTTTGAACCGAGGCAGGCCTGGAAAATACAACTCGGCTCAACTGCGGCAAAAGGAGATTGGACTCATTAGAGTGGCCTACAGTTAGTAGTACAGGGGCACTTGGCATGCCCCCTATCTAATCTCTGCAGACACCAAGGCGGAGCCTCTGAGAGCAGCCTCCAAGACCTACCACATCAAACCACGCCTATGCACGAGGGGAGCTGCTATTTTTTTTTTTTTGCTTTTTTAAAATAATTTTTTCTTTTATTTCTTCATTTTTTCTTTTCGCCTTTTTCTGTACATATTTCTTATTGTTATTACTTTTTTAAACTTAAAGTTTTTTAAATTTTTACTCCTTATTTTCCTTTATCCTTTCTCCCCCTTTTCTTTTTTTTTTTTTTTTACCTTCTTGCAATACAGATATATTCTCCTATATCTCATCCTTACCTCTCCCCTCAACTGGTCATACACTTTTAGACTGTCCACTGTCCTTTATTGTCTCTGGCCCCTTTATTTTTTTCTTTTTTTTCTTTTTCATTTTCTTTTCTTCTTCTCCTCTTTTTGTCTCTTTCCTCCCCATTCTCTTTATTTTCTTTCCCCTTTTAATGTGTGTGTTTGTTTGATTTGTCTGTGCATTTGTGTGTTACTGTTCCCTCTGTGTTTGTCTGTCTGTTTTCCTTCTTAGGGCTACACCAAGAAACAAGCCAAAGTGTGCATGACAGCGAGTCCCAAATATTGCTGAGTAGGGATATAAAATATTCAAAGGCACAACAAGAGAAACTGAGAGACTCCATTAAAAGACTATTTCCTGAAATGACAGGCCCTGGACAGTCAATAAGCCTCCTTTAACAGAGAAATACTAATAGGTGCACAGTGCTCAATGAGCTTGCTAAAGGTGACAAGAGACAGAAAATTAGCAAAAAGGACAAAACGAAGGAACTCTCCCCTGAAGAACCTCCAGGAGGAAGTCACAGCCACAGAAATGCTCAAGGCAGACCTAGACAACATACCAGATCAAGAATTTAAAAAACTTGTCATAAAATTAATTGTTGGGGTTGAGAAAAGCATCAAAGAATCAACTGAGACAATGACTAGGCAGGATGATGAGTTAAAAAAGGCTATAGGTAAGGTGAATAACACACTGGAGGCAGCCACCTCAAGGATTGACGAGGCAGAGAGAAGAAGAGGTAAATTAGAAGATATAGTTATAGCAAAAGAGGAAGCTGAAGAAAAAGAGAGAGAAGTTAATCCAGGAGTAGGAAAGGAGAATTCAAGACCTGAGTGATACAATCAAATGGAATAACATCCGTATCATAGGAATTCCTGAGGAGGAAGACAGAGAGAAAGGGCCTGAAGGGATACTATACCAAATTATAACTGAGAATTTCCCAAATATGGGAAAAGAAATAGACATTCAAATTCAAGAGGCACAACGAACCCCCTTAAGACGTAACTTGAATCGGCCTTCGGCACGACATATCATAGTGAAACTGGCAAAATATAAAGATAAAGAGAGAATTCTGAAAGCAGCTAGGAAGAAAAGGGCCCTCACATATGAAGGGAAACCTATCAGAGTGGTTACAGACCTATCTAATGAAACTTGGCAGGCCAGGAAGGAATGGCAGGAAATCTTCAATGTGATGAACAGAAAAAACATGCAGCCAAGAAGCCTTTATCCAGCAAGCCTGTCATTCAAAATAGGAGAGATAAAAGTGTTCCCAAATAAACAAAAACTGAGAGAATTCATGACCACCAAACCAGCCCTACAAGAAATCCTAAGAGGGACTCTATAAGGGAAATGTTGCAAAGAACACAAAGTGCCAGAGACACCACTATAAACAT
>NC_043707.1:68418311-68470947 GCF_006229205.1 Suricata suricatta
TGTGTCTTGGGTTTTCCCTTATTATTTTCTTTACTTTTTTTTTCCTCTTCTTTTTTTCTTGGTGGGGGTGGTTATGTTTAATTGAAGTTGCTTTTACAACACCAAAGACTTAATCATCCATTTCCTACATAAAAGGTAGCGACTTTTTTGCATGGACCTCAAGTATATTGTAGCATAGAGGTGGAATTTAAGGAAAGGTATTGAGCAGGCTGTGTTTTAGCTTAGGGCAAGTAATAAATTGTATCATGTATCTTGAATGTATCATAGATAAGCTGCTATATAACAATTGCCACTTCAGATAGCTGTGAAATTAGGTGATTAACTAGCTGTTACTTAACCTTCTAATTTCTGTATAAGTCTAATTACATGAAATAGAAGTTGGGGTTTTGATTTTTTACTTTGCTTTTCTGTTTGGAGTGTCATTGTAACTACTGTATTGTAAATGATGGAAAATAATTGCATATGTTAAAAAAAATAAATTGTGTTATATTCAAAAAATTAAAAAAGAGTCACTGTGGGTTCTCACTTTTTCTCCTTTCCCTCTTCCTCGAAAATGGCAAAGTGCCAGATTAAACTTGCCTCTTCACCTTGAATCGTGGAATGAACAAAGTGTGGAACAGAGTTCCAGTGAGCACGGGAGCTGATTCTTGGGTAATGTGGACTTACAGGAGGAGGCAGTCCCATCTCCTGTTCCTATGAGGTGACATATGCTATGAGCAAGACATCAACTTTTCCTGTTGCCGCTATTGAGAGTTTGATGCTGTTTGTCATGGGGATAATCCAGAGAACACTGACTGATGCAGACTTCACAAGCAGTCTGTTTCCTTCAGTCCACACACTGTGCTCCTTTTCCAGGGTTCTGTACTGGGGCATATGCTATCCACAGCTTTTCTAGTCCTGCTGAGTTAGAGCCACTTATCTTGGACTTATCATGTTGCTTGGTATCAACTAATCCTCAAAGACGTGCTCAGTTAGAGATTGCTGGCTCTGCCTATGTTCTCAGGTTATGGCAACAGTAAACCTAAAACCTTGTGGATTGTCTATTAGTACACACAATAGAAGGATCAAACAACCAGTCCCTTACTACCAAGTGGTTGGGGTACCAATAAAACAGCACTTGCCTTAAATGTCCAAACATTCAGGATTACATATGGGGTTGCAAGCTTCAAAACCCACGACTTCTTTCTTAGAGAAGTATAAATAATGTAAGCAGTAATTTGCCTAAACGTAGACAATTTCTGTGACTTCTTAAACTCTAGTTCTGCCTTGGAGGCTCTTTGGAACGCTATGATGTTCCTAATTTAGATAGCAGTGGCACTAGTTTGGCCCCAGGATGAGACCCTCAGAAGACTGATCCAGAGGTCCCCATCTTGTGAAGACCCTGTCTTCTTCATTCCCATTTTTTACTGTTTCCACTACCTGCCAACATTTTTATTCACCCTTCTGCATCTGACCCAGTCTTTAAGATCCTCTCTTCTCATTAAACCTGTTACTTTTCAGGATACCCAGAGGGAGGGTGGGAAAGTGCCCAGGAGAGATGGCAGGTAGCAATGCAGGGGCTAAACCCCAAGACAGCTGTCTTGGCCTAGTCCTCACCAGGGAGGCAAAGGGATGCTCAGAAATTTCCAGAGGCAACTTAAGATCAGAAGCCAGGGAAAATGGAATTGGGCATCCAGAAGGCAATACTACATGAAGCTATAGACAGCAGGCAGAGTTCTTGCTGAAAGCCAGTGTGCATGGTTGAGCATCAGCCAATGGGATGCCAAGTCTGCAAACACTGGGCTTGGGACAGAACATCTCTTTATGTGGAGGCTAGAGGGGGTGGCGGGGTGAAGCAGCTCTTCCTTCAGGATCTTCCGTAACTACTTTGGTCCCTCAGAGAAAACCTTCCAGTTCCAAGGAAAAGGGAGAACCCCAGGCCACTGGGCCAGACCCTCTAGGTCTGCCCTGGGTCCTGAACAAGGGTTCTGATGTCACCACAGGGAAAGCACCTGCTGGGTGTCAGTCTGAGCAAAGGGAAGTCACAGGCTCAGAGTTGGTGAGGGTGCTCTGGGCTGGAGGAGTAGAGAATTCAAGGGCACAATCAGGAAGGGGTGTGAGGGATTGAGGGAGACGGTAAAGGGGGTGCTCTGCTGAGAGAATAGGCAAAGTAGAACAAGGTAGGTGCAAAATGGGGTCAGGAATACTCTAGAAAGAGGTCTGACTTGACCTTTAAACACTGGTTTGGGGGAGGTCTTGTGTGTGTGTGTGTGTGTGTGTGTGTGTGTTGGAGGGGATGGATAAGAACTCATAGTGCTGAGCTCTGATCCCCACTTCCTGCTGCTCTGAACCATTAACTGTATCACATACTGTTTTGTGTTTCCTTGCTATTTCATGTGTGTTTCATTTGACTGTTCCAACCAGGACCTAAACTCTGTCTTATGCTTCTTCTCTCTCTCCCACTGCATTGCCCAGTGATAAACTCATTGATGGTTATTAATTTATGACTTAATACCTATCATCAACTCTTTTCATTATTTGTTCTCCCTGCCATTGCCATACATGCATGCATTTAACAAGAATTTCTTCCTTGATTAAAAAAAATTTTTTTTTAAAGTGTATTTATTTGTTTTGAGAGAAGCAGAGACAGTATGAGTGGGGAAGGGGCTGAGAGCGAGGGAGAAAGAGAGAGAATCCCAAGCAGGGGCGATGCGGCTAGTGCAGGGTTGACATGGGCCTCCAACTCAAGAATCCACGAGATCATGTCCCGAGCCCAAACCAAGAGTCAGGCACTCAACCAACTGAGCCACCCAGGCACCCCAACAAGAATTTACTGCTATATATTACACATGCTAACAGCATTTACTGAGTACTTATTAACTGTGAGCCAGCCATTGTGCTGGGTGCTGAAACACATTCATCAGCAAAGCCTAATCCCAGTCCCTGAAGAGCTCACAGTCTGGTGGGAATGGGCAGGGATGTAAATACAAAAATGATACCCTGCCAGGTGTACCAGGGGAGGCTTCATGGAAGAGGTGATCATTTTGCTGGATACCAAAGCTGAATAAGGGTTCACTTAGGAGGGCAGGGAAAGTTCCAGAGACAATGGAAATGGTATGAGCACACAGAACTTGATTCTCCATTTCCATCCTGCCCTTGTAATCACAGAAGAAGGGACAAGCCCTCTTCTACCCTAAATTTAATGAGTCCTTGAATGAGGATAAATGCACAATTTCTGTTTATATTGTGTATAAAGTGAAAGTATTGGCATTATTCTTTTGCCTTGCTGGCAAACATGCGTGCAAAGGCCTCAGCGGGTTGCGTTTAGGTGAGGCTTGGCTGAGTTTTAAAGTTCTTATCAAGAGTCTAAGCATGAGATCCTTCACCTTTTTCATTACGAGCACTAGACTTGAGTGTCAACTCAAAAGACCTCCTCTTCTCATCTTGTCTGCTTTTGATTAATTAACTGAAGTTGTATACATCATGAATAAGTATTTCACATTCGTTTTGACTGAAAATAACTTCTTTTTTTTACGATAACAAATTTTAAAAAGATTCTTCGTATTTACACATTTCCCTTTTACTTCCCAGCAACCTAAAAATCTTTTAATTTAGCCAAGATGGTCTAAGAGCACTTTATCCAGCTCTGAGTGAGCATTTTTATCTTGTGAGTTACCATGGAATTCTTAAAATAACATGGATTCTGAAGAATAGTGCATTATAACACCAACACAGCTCAAAACATGGGCTGTGGCTGGCTCAGTCAGAAGAGTATGCAACTCTTGATCTCGGGGTTGTAAGTTTGAGCCCCATATTGGGGTAGAAATTACTTAAAATTTTTTTTAAAAAGAGAGAGCAGAGTTGTAGGGGTTGGGAGGGGTGGTGGCTATTTACTGGAAGTTTTTCCTGTGATGAAGTCTAGGTATCTCCCTCTCTCATCTGAAGACCTTAGACACCCTAGCACAGTTACAAAGACTATATTTATGTGCTTCTAGCTGCGTGTGGAACTTTGGGCCAGAAAGAGCATTTGTGCTGAGTCCCTAAGTGAAGGCAAGGCCGAGCCCCAGTGAAGAATGCAAGTGCTATGCCTGGGAAGGTCATCGGCAGACTTTGGAACAAACGCATGGCTGGGTGTGAGCATCAGGGGGAGTGAAGCTGTACTTTGACCCCTGGAAAGGTCTCCGTGATGTTTTACCTTAAAAGTCCAGAAGGCCAATGGCCATGTCCTGACCGCTTTGACCCTGCCGGGGCGATGCTGTAATTTGTGACTTGGACCTCTTGCCCTGCGGAACAGCTGAGAACCTTTCCTGGAATCAGCTCTGACCCAGGACTCTGGGGTTTGGGTGGATGGATGGTGGAGAGGTTTATTGCCATCATTTCATACGTCCTACAAGAACACTGGAGCTCTTTATTGTTTGTTCTGGGGTTGTTAGTAGGGTGTGGTGGTAGTGTGTGTGTGTGCGTGCATGTAGGTGTGTGAGAATTTTATGTGATAATGAACACAAATCTGAAATCTCACTCCTTCTCCCACTTGCTTCCCATCCGAGGAATTCCTGGCTTCCGCACAGAACCGCAGGTGAGAAGACTGAAGGCAGCTCTGGGCAGCCAGGACCCCCCATGCAGGGAACTCTTCCCTCCTCCAGCCGCTCTGCACGTGCACCTCTGGGTTCTTTTTCTGAACCTCTCATCGAAATCTCTACCTTCTGCTGAGTTCATGATGCAGCCCCAGAATGGCATGTTTGTGATGTGATGCGGAGGCTGCTGTCCCAAAATAAGCCATTGTACCGAGGAGGGAAAGGCTGGTTTTTAGCGTGCTAGCCAGCCAAGGCACTCAGCGGCACTTATTGGTTAATGTCTGAAAATTTTCTTTTTCTACAAAAAGCTAAATGGGGCTCATTAAGCTCCTCTGGTATAATTTTTTTTAAAAGAAAGGACAAGTTAAAAATAGCCTAAGCACAAGTCATGGAGACAATGAAAGCTTTGGTTGTTAGGAAGAACTGGCGGTGAGGTCCAGGGAGGGTTTCAGCAGCTGAAATTCAAAGCCCAGCAGGAGCCGTGGAACCTCAGCAGGAGGGGAGGGGCCTGGGGGGGCACCCTGACACAGGCTGGGGGGGGGTAAAGCTCCTGTTCCAGTAGGGACTCACACTCAGAGTCAACGCACTGTTTTCTCTTATCAAGCACCTCTCAACACACAACATATAAGCTACCAAATGGTTATAACATAAATTCCCGACTCACGTCTACTTGGGATGTCAGGGTCCTGGTACAATTTCATGAGACAGTTGGTACTGAAAACCCCGAAGGGCTGCTCCATTTTGAGGCAGCAGCTCTTTGAAGAAGACAGCTGTCCTGACTCATCAGGGGATGATAAGGCCTTGCCTGCTGTGTGCCGAGAGAAAAGAGAAGACAAGACAGACAGGTACCCAAGTGTGAATGCTGCAGGAAGTGGGATTTTATCCACTGGTCCCTCACTAACCATCCCTTGTGCTGAGAGCTAAACCTAAAGGGCTCTGGAGGCAGCAAATTAAGCCCCTGACACCTCCCTCCCCAGGTTTCCAAGTTGGCGAGAGGAAAAGCAAGGGGAACCTCAGAGATGGAAATTAGTCATCAATGAGTAGTCTGTAGCCAGGAGCTTCAACAAGGGCCTGTGCCAGCTGGGGCGGGCACATTTGTGTGTTCCGGGCTCCGAACGCAGGAGTGCTGAGCCAGCTCTCCGCCGACAGCTCCTCCTGGCTCCCAGCCGTGGTGCCCAGCACCCCACGTCTCCGTGACCTAGGGCCCCTTCAGCCGGCACCAACGTTAACTTGGATTCATAAACGTGTGAATCTTTCCTGCTCTCCCTGGGTGCTGGAGGGAGGAGGGGAGCAGCATGGGGAAAGAACAGTCTCCTTCTCCAGGAGAGAGGGACGATCTCCTGACTCTCCCAAGGGTATATCCCCTCACTGTGGGCGGGCCATGTGCACAACATAGAGGGTTGACTCAGAGTCTTGAAAGGGTTATCCAGCAGGGACTTTTGGGGCCTCCCTGTGTGAGAGCAAGAAAGAGGTGGCGTGCAAAGGGTGGGTGAAGTGGGGACAGACATCGAAGCAGAGACAGCCACTTGGCAGGCATGTGGTAGGGGCATGCATACAACAGATTGGGACCCCAACTGAGTGACCTGTGAGTTCTTTGTAGCCCCAAGATGTTCTGACTCCCCAGGTGTGAGGTCTGGAGGTGCTGACTCCTGAGTCTGGGAAGCACAGTGTAGGAGGAGTTGCAAGGCAGTGGGGCCCCAGGGGGTTCCTTTCCGGCTTCTCACCTGCCTGTCACCAACCCGGGAACCCATCCCTCCTCCCTACCCACTGCCCGGTCCTCCTAGTGACTCACCTCAACAGCAATCGTTCTGTGGGTCCCACTCCTTGAGCACAATTACAATAAGAATATTAGAAACCATGTATTGAAGGGCTTATTATCTGCCAGACACCATGCATTTTCTCCTCTGTTCATCAGTCGGCTGGTCCCAGGGTCAAATCCTGGCTGTGCCATTTATTATCAGGTCACCTTAGGCAAGTTACTTAACCTGTCTGAGCCCGTTTCCCCAAGCAGTAAAATGTGAATAATAGAAGCACGTATCCTGGATAGCTGAGAGGACCAAGTAAACGAATATGTGGAAAGGGCTTAGCAGAGTGCCGGCACTGTGCTCAGTAATGCCGACCACTGCTGTTACACATCAGGTATTTGTATTTTCATCAGACCTATGTTACCCCTGTCGCCAAGTCTCCCTGCAGTCCTGGTGTTCCAGCCTGGGTCTGTGGGGAGTGGAAGCCTGGCTCTTTTCCATTATGCTGCACTGCTCTTTAAGACTTCTCTTACATTATGTGGCAATTATAAGATTCAGTCATTTGAACTCTCCTGAGAGTGGAATAATGTCATCTTTTGTTTCCTATTAATAGTTAAACACACTGGCATATAGATCACAAAATGGTTTCACTTTAAATATCACATCCACAAGTTCAGGTGCTGTGTCTTACATGTTTTTTGCTTCTGCAGCGTCTAGCAGAGTGCCTGTCACATTGAAGGTACCACTACATATGTATTGAGTTGAATTGACTTGTATCCATAGGGAGAATGAAGGTGGTAAAGTAACCAGGCCTTCATGGCTCCCCTTGGCCATCTCCTAGGTGCCCCATTTGACTCCCAAGTCATTGTCTCCATGCATCCCAGCCCATTGTGAGTTAAGATGCTTTTTAAAATTTCTTTTCTTTCTTCTTAGTCATTCTTCTCAGTCTGCACTTATCCTACAAATGATTGTAAATGCTTACTCTTCAAATAAGCATTAGCCTACTATGCATCAGGTTCTGTGCTAGATGCTGAAATCCAATCACAAACCAGAAAACCACAGTTCCTGCTCTCACAAAGGGATGCAGCAAGTATCCAGTAGGTGAGGTTGGACACTAAGTCACTAAGGAGATACAGAATGACCTGGGCAGGAGACAGAAAGGTATGTGTGCCACATGCCATGCCCTGGTGGGAGAGGCGCAGTGTGCCATGCGAACACATCACAGGAACGCTGCACCCGGACTCTGGCAGCAAGCTCACTTCGAGCAGCCTACACTGAGTCGTGAAGGGGAGTGGGAGCTACACAGGTAAGGACTAGAGGGAGGAAGTTATATTTTAGGGAGAGAGGAGCGCTGGGAAATTGCTAGCCCAATAGGAAGATACTGGGTGGGGGGAGGCAGGGAACAGAGCTCTGCTCTTGAGAAACAAGATATATAGAAATGAGGCAACTTGAGGGGCACCTGGTTGGTTCAGTCAGTTAAGCATCTGACTCTTGATTTAGGCTCAGGTCATGATCTCACGGTTCATGGGATCGAGCCCCACGTGGGGCACTGTGCTGACAGCGCAGAGTCTGCTTGGGATTTTCTCTCTACCTCTCTCTTTGCCCCTTCCCTGCTCTATCTCTCTTAAAATAAATAAATAAACATAAAAAAAAAAGAAATGAGGTAACTTGAGAAAATGCCTGAAGTAACAGCAGCAAATGGCAATGTGATGGATGAGTGTGAATATATTCAGAGTATTTTGTCCAAATGAAGTTCATCAACTACCCACATCTGTGTCACTCGGGCTGCTCATTAAATATGTTAAATCTCAAATCTCAAGTATCATAATGTCTGGAGGGAGGGCCTGGGCATCTGCAAGCTCATGAAACCCCCGAGTGACTCTGATGCCTTTAAGGGTTTGAGAACCACTGTGAACCAGTATTTATTTATTCAGCATCCATTAAGTCTCAATGTCAGCACCTATTAAATCTCCAAAAATCAGGGTCAAAGAGAAATGGCCGAAGGCCCAGATACCGCCTCACAGGTTCTGGGGCAGGAAGGGACAGTGGTCTCAGAGGTGGATGAAGAAAAGCAAGGAAGTTTCTAGTAGGTGAAATTGGAATAATCACTAGGGAGACCAAAAAGATGTGTGCACGGGACAGCAAAAATATTGGACTGGCTGGAGTAGAAGGGCAAGGTTGTGCAATTACAGAGTTTTAGCTAAAAAAACAAATTCTAAGAAAGTCTGCAAATGAAGGCCATTTAATTAGATGGGAGAACATCACAAGGTCTCCAGCAGAAAAAGCCCCAGTGCAGTGACAGTACCATTGAAGGATGGTAGGGAGTAAGATACTCTTGCGCTGCGAATCTAACTTTGCATTGTCCTTGATCGAATACCTCACTTACTTTCACTGAACGCCAGTTTCTTCATCTATAAAGTGGGTGCCTGGGTGGCTCAGTCGGTTAAGCAGCTGACTTCAGCTCAGGTCATGATCTCACAGTTTGTGGGTTCCAGCCTCACGCTGGGCTCTGTGTTGACAGCTCAGAGCCTGGAGCCTGCTTCTGATTCTGTGTCTCCCTTTCTCTCTGACCCTCCCCCACTCACACTCTGTGTGTGTCTCTCTCTCAAAAATAAATAAACGTTAAAAAGAACAATACCTACTTTTCAGGGTTGTGAAGGTTGAATATGCCCAAAATCAATCCTATTCTCGACAAGTCCTTATTAAAACAATAACAAAAGATAAAACCAAACATGCAGACACACACACACACACACACACACACACACACACACACACACACACACACACACACCTTTTCATAACGCATCGTGTGGCCCCATGATAATTGCTGAACCTGCTTACCATTTATTTCCTTTTTTCCCCCTTCACTCAGGTGGCTTCCTGGGAGTCTGTGCAGCCAGCCTTCTCCTAGAGCGCCCCCTAGTGCTGGATGCTATAATGACTCCTTCAGTCTTGGAATGGAGGATAAGGTTTTCTCATAACAAACTGTTCTTTAAAGCTAATATAGCCTAGATAAAAATAACGTTTTTAGTAGGAAGCTACCCATCGTCATCAAAGGCAAATTACTTTGTCACACGTAGCTCTTATAAATGACTGGTTAATGATTTTCCTCTCTACAAAAAAATTTCAGGAAATACTTTGGGGTTGAAGATAGAACCTGACTCGAAGGTTCTCCATCCTGAGTCTTCTCCTTCCGTGTTTCCAAAGCAACTGAAGAAATGCTTCCTTCAAATGGTTTTTAGTGATTGTTTCACTTATAAGTTTCTTTGGAAAAAGCAGAGCTATTATTAAATTGGGAATATTAGCAGTCTGATTTTGGGTGCCAATTCTGTTGTTGGCTAACTGGGTAACTTCGGCTAAGTAATGCACCTTCTCTGGATCCTGGTTTCTGCAAATGTAAAATGAGATCCCACGTTTCTGTGGTCACTCAGGTCTCTTCTAGCACATGGTTCTTTTCCCAGATAGAGACTGTGAAGAGAGGACATATCATTGCGGAGAGGCGTCAGAAGACCTGCACCCTCATTCCTGTCCCAGTATTTACCACTTCTGGTACCTTGGCCAGCCATTTAACCTGTCTGGACCTTAGTTTCCTCATCTGAAAAGTGGGAGAAAGACCCACTCTGCCTTACTTACAGTTCTTATAAAACACACAAAAAAGAGCCGTTCACAAAATACGTTGAATGCTATAAAATGCGATAGAAAATGCAAGTTTCTAAAACAGGGACCCCTGTTTAAAGGAGTCATCTCTTTTAATTTTTTTTTTAGTCTTATTTTGAGAGAGAGACAGACAGAGCATGAGCAGGGGAGGGGCAGAGAGAGAGGGAGACGCAGAATCTGAAGCAGGCTCCAGGCTCTGAGCTGTCAGCACAGAACCCAACACAGGGCTCGAACCCACGGACTGTGACATCATGACCTGAGCTGAAGTCAGACGCCTAACCAACTGAGCCACCCAGGTGCCCCTAAAGTCATCTCTTTTAAACAACATATGGCAGCTAAGAACTTTAAGGACAAACACATCTCAGTTTTAAAACCATCGGTGAGTAGCTCCCATAACTTTAGGTAAATCTCAGGCTCAATTTTATCAATTATAAAGAAAGATCAATATTGTTGTGGTCATTAAATAAGAAATATTGACAGGGTGGAGTCCTTCCTCTGCGCTGCTTCCCTTTGCCTTTGAAGAGAACAGTACCACCCTTCTGGTGGGGATTTTGTGCTCAACAGCTCAGAGACTCACAGGCAGACTGCAAACTGTGACAAATGGTGTGGAGTCTCTCATCTGTACAGACTGGATGTGTCACAAATTTATCAAGTCAAGAATTGCAGATAAAGTGTTCCAGCCTTCACCTACACATCATGAAAAATATGGTGGGGATCCAAGGCATCCTCATAAACTGCATATTGCTACCCGAATGAAAAGTACAAAAAGATGTCCATATTGAGGAAAAGATGGAATAAAGATGCTTGCATTAGAAAAAGCACATACTAAAAAAAGAAAAAAAGAAAAAAAGAAAAAGCACATACTTGGGGCGCCTTGGTGGCTCATCGGTTAAATGTCCGACTTTGGCTCAGGTCATGATCTCAGGGTTTGTGGGTTCGAGCCCCACAGGCAGCTCTGACAGCTCAGAGCCTGGAGCCTGCTTCAGATTCTGTGTCTCCCTCTCTCTCTGCCCCTCTCCCACTTCTTCTCTGTCTCTCAAAAAATAAATAAATGTTTAAAAAAAAAGAAAAAAAGAAAAAGCACACACTTCTCAAGTTCATAAGAATGTTCTTTCAGGGAGTACAAAACTGAAAGTGGTTAAACATTTTTTTAAAAATGTCTATTTATTTTGAGAGAAAGAGGGAGGGGCAGAGAGAGACAAGGAGAGAGAGAGAATCCCAAGCAGGCTCCACACTCTCAGCACAGAGCCTGATGCAGGGTTTGATCTCACAAACCATGAGATTATGAGCCGAGCTGAAATCAAGAGTTGGATGTTTAACCAACTGAGCCACCCAGGCGATTCTCATTCTCTTGCTCGCTCTCTCTCACTCAAAAAAAAAGTAGTAGGAAAGTGTTCTCATGAAAATATATTTTAATATTTTTTCATTGGAAAAAAAGAAATCTATGAAAGGGCTGGACATGGTGCCTGGCACACAATAAGTGTGTGCTCTTTTTTTCTCGCTAATCAATTTCATTATAGCATTTAATGGGTAAAGAAGCTAAGAAAGAAAAGTTAAATGATTGTTCATAAGCAATCAAAGATTTTATTCTGAGACCATTGAATGGAATTCTTTTTGACCTGGTACGTAGTGTACATCTTTAATTCTAGGAACATGTTAACAGGAAAATCACCAGAAGGCCTCAGACTGTGTAGGGATACAGTTAAGGTCCATGCTTGGCTTTGAAACTCTTCTGGCAATCAACTTGAGGGCCAACTCGGAAAGTCAGTGTCCTGATTGTTTTCAGGAGGCCAGGGATACTTGAAGAGGATGATTATACAAAATGCCCTCAACCTCCGAATTCTCTGGGCTTGGACGTCTCTACCCAGCTCGACCATGCTGCTCCCAGAGCCGGCACCAGCCCGCCCAGAGTAGGTTTCTACATTCCGCCTACTAGAAGGCAAAACATTAGGACCAGTGGCAGGACAGATGCTCCTTACCACTGGGTCCTTGACCTGTATTCTGGCCACCATATTGTGTTCTTCAAAAAATAAAAAAACAAAGACAGAACAAGAAGCCCACTTAAAGACCCTAAACCCACAGTTGGAACAAAAAACTGTGGGCCCTGGGAGGCACTCCTGGATGCTGTAAGTAGGCTCGGTGTCTTTGATTTCTGCAATGAGCCCTCCCATCTTGGGTAGGGAAGGTTTGCATAAACAGATGAGGGAAAATGTCCCATGAGAGCTAGCTGGCCTTGTTTGCCGACATTCTTTGGAGAACTGAAGGGAGTGATACCTACCAATCGATGAGGCAACTTTACATCAGCATTGTTTCCCCTGGATTTTGAAAAACAATTTTGTTCTCAGGCCCTGTGACTGAAAGGGGAGAGCCCAGGTTGCACAACAAAACTGATGAAAGAGGCTCTGTGCCTCCCTCCCATTGCTTCCCGGCCCAGTTGCCCGGAGGACAGGGGAGTCCCAGGAGGAGGTGGCGTGGGCACGTGGGAAGACAGGTGTAAGAGTCCTGGGGCCGGGAGGCAAGTCGGCTCTTTTCTCCCACATTTCTCTTGTTTTAAAAATTAAGACTCCTGCCAGGGATATATTTAGCACGATGAGCATTCATCTTAGAGTCAGACTGACCAGATGGTGGTGTTTTCCAGCCACACAGCTATAGAGTTGACACCTGGGGGGTGAGTAAGCTGAAAAGTAAAGGCTACATTTCCCTGGAAGCTTCCATCCACAAAGGAAATCAGGGCCTCTCTGCACATTGCCCCAGATAACTCAGTCGAAGTGGGCCTGTCTGCTTTCTGTGGTGCCTCTCACTCTGATTGCAGTGTCCCATGAGAGGTCTTAGCGAGGATAGAGAAAGGAGATTGTCACTGAAAAGGCCCTTGTTCTGCATCTCAAACTCCCTTGTGCGTATAATTAGGAAATCAAACACATCACAACATTCAAGGTCCACTGAACTCTCACATCTATGAAATGAAAGATGCCACTTCGTGAAACAGCCCATCTTTTCTGCAGGGGCTGACTCAAGTTAGAAAATCTAGATTAAAATCGCAACTTGGGGCACCTGGGTGGCTCAGCGGGTTGAGCATCTGACTTCAGCTCAGGTCATGATCTCACGGTGCGTGAGTTCGAGGCTCACATCAGGCTTGCTGCTGTCCACGCAGAGCCTGCTTTGGGTCCTCTGCCTCCCTCTCTCTCTCCCCCTACCCTCCTCAACACACATACTCTATCTCAAAAATAAATATAACATTAAAAAAATAGAATTTCCTATTAAAAAAATCCCAACTCATTCACTTATTAGCTCTGCAATTTGGGGGCAAATCTTGAAGATCTGTAAGAAGAGAAAGTATAGCCTATGTTCCTTATGGACCTGAAAGGGTGGTTATGAGAATAAAAATGAAAACCATGATAGGTTTTGTGCAAAGGCTCTGGAAACTAGAAGTGGAATTTAGGAGTGCCTGCCTGGCTCCTGATTTGCAGCCAGCAAATATTTGTGGAATGGGCTGCTGGAGGGAGATATGTGGCGCATCAGGCACAAAGCAAGCAAAACTGATGGAGAGATATTTGGGGCTTTATCTTTGCTTATTCTCTTCAATTATTTACTCTGTCCAGACATGACACTGGCTTCGATTCCCTTCAGCCACATCATCCCCAGCTAACAGCTGTCTACAACGGGGGCTGTAGACGGGATTCTGCAGCACCCACGCGCCAGCCAGGGCCCATCCCCACCGTGAGTGACTCTGTGCCTCCCAACACGTATTTCCATAGAGTCGGAGACCAGTGTAACAGCCCTTTGCAAACCTAAAAGAAAAAGAATATCCGGATACATGTAAAAACCTCCTGGTGCCGCTTCCAGGCCATAGTTGGATTACGTTTGTCATAATCTGGAATTAAACTTCAATATGCACAGCACCAGCCAGGGATCTTGTAAACTGTGACGTGGATCCAGACAGTCTGGAGGGGTCCGAGGTGCAGCGCTTGGGCGGGGCCGCTGCCAGGGGCTCCCAGAGCACGCGTGGAACGGCAAGGCTGCACCGAATCACCGCTGCCTCACGTCCCTGTTGTCACTGGGTGACCCGCGGGTATAATCCTCACCCCGTAACCTCACCCCCAACGAATGTTGTTTCGTTTCCTCCTCCAGCTGTTTCCCGCTCACTTCCTCTCTCCCAAGCCGTTCTGGAGATCCAATCCATGGGGCCATCTATCTTCTCAACTCTTGCTTGCATGTGTGGAACCCGGTTTCTTTGAGGTTCTGGCAGCTTCCTCTCTGTTCTTCCTCACTCCCTCCTCACTACGGTCACAGCCCCTCTCTCTGCCTCAAGTCCTGCCATCTTCCTGGGTGCTGTTCACATCTCCTGGGTGGATCCCACCCCCTGGCTTCCTTGGTTCTTCATCTCTGTCTTACCTTCCTCTGCACTTGCCCAGGCACTACTTCCTATGACCACACTCTCGCTCTGGAAGTCTCCCAAAACTATTCCATTGCTCCTAAGAGTGTTTCAGGAAGGCCACTCTGATCTTAATTCCTACACTTCCTCCTCCTTTGCTCTTCACCTCTCACTGCAGCTGTGAACTTTCAAGCTTCCCCACAGCCTGAGCCCTGTCTGTGTTCTCTCTCACCTCCTCCTTTCTTAGGTCTGACCCCTGCTGAGCACACCCCTGCACAACAAATCTCTCCTTCAGAATGGAACTGAAAGTGTAGGAATTAAAGAGCTAATCACAAAGCACCCTTATCCCCCCCATCCCCCAACAATTGTTCTTCTAGATCACCCTGAGGGGAGAGTTTCCCTTGGAGGAGATTCTTGGCAGAGCCCACAGCTTACTGCTCCCTCACAGGTCATGAAAAGTGCTCCGGTCACTTTAGATTTCAGTCTTGGTTAGGGATAATGATGCCCAGTGCAGAGGAATCATACAAACAGATCAAAGTTGGCCCATCGTGGACAGGAAGCCTACAGTGGGAGAGGGAGATGTGGGCAGGTCCTTTATGATGCCTGTGCCCCCTCCTCCCCCAGGATTAGAGGGGAAAGTAGACAGAGGGGATCAGAAAGGTTCTATTGACTAGTTGATCCTCTCTGGGACGGGCAAGTGTTCAGAGTGGGTCCTTGGTCCCAGGGGCCGCTCTGGGATTCTTCAGAGACCCAGTGGCCGGGACTCTTTCAGCCACATTGTGTATGTACTTGAGACTCCCCCTTTAGCGTCTGTTCTGGGGCAAAGTCCCTTTATGGAGGTTCAGGCCAATTCCCAGCACACCCTCCCATGCGCTTGTTTCACAGTAAACACACACCTTTGACGGCTGTCAGGTCAGAGAGAGAGCTTACTTCCTGAATTACACCCTCTATGCTGTTGCCACAGACAGCTTCAGTCCCACTCCTGTGCTTTGGATTTCTTAGGCAGGAGGCAGCCCTCAGTCCAAGCCTCACCTTCAGGGACGCACGTCAAGGCTCCAGGAAGGCTCCCTGCAGGCCGCCCACCTCTCCTGCACTGTGGGGATTTAGGGTGAACCACACACTATGCATCCCTGGCACCCTCCTCCTGCAGGTCCTGGCCTTGCTCTCAGACTCCTCAGCCTCTTTCACAGGTTGGGGCCAGAGAGTCAGCTCAGATCTCAAAACCAGTGTTTAGCCTCCCCCTTTGCACCTCCCACACATCTGAGGCATCGGCTTCCCATTGTCCTGTCAACAGCAGAGTGAAACCCCACATTAACACCCCTGGCAGCAGTGCCTCTGGTGGTAGCCACGCCACATTTGTTCTGTAATTAGTATTTCCTGCCCTTCTAAAAGATAATCTGATAATCTCCACAAAGTCTGAGGCCATGTCTGTGGCACACAACACCCACCAGAGCATCGAGAGGTTCTGTGAGTGGAGCATTCAGAAGCGCTTCTCCGCAACCTCAGCCTGCCCTCCTCTCCCAGCCAAAGGCCTGCCTGTGCTCCCTCTCAGGTCCTCTTTCCTAACCTTCTGCCAACAAGAAGGTACTCAGCCTGAGCTTCCCCAGGAGCTCAGGGAGGTGGCTGGCGGCTAAGCGGAGGCTCATGGTTGTCTGCACCTGCGACAGCTGGGGTCCCGCATCAGCTGGCTCGTGACCAGGCTCATGGCCACTGTCCCTTCCTCTTTGTACCTGTTCCTGAGTATTTCATCAGCGTCACCCAGTTGAGGCTGACTTTCTATGGGAAGGGACTCACCCAAGCCTGATATATCCACTGACGCCTGGGCCGCAGGCAAGGGGCCCATCTCTGAGGGCAACAGTCTCATGAATGGGGCGGGGGGCGGGGGGGAATTTGTTCTCTCAGCCTGGTGGCTGCCGGTGGCCCTGGGCACTCCTTGGCTTCACTCCAATCTCTGCCTCCACCATCACATGATCTTCTCTGTGCACACTCCCGGGTCATCACATGACCTTCTTTTAAGGATACTAGTTACTGGATTTAGGCCCATTCTGCTCTGGTATGACCACATCAAAACATAACGACTACACAGAGACCCTATTTCCAAAGGTCATTTTCTCAGGTTTTCATGGACATGGATTTTGTGGGACACTATTCCACCAAGTGCAGCGGGTACTGGAGGACTGGGACAATGTGATGAGGTCAGGAATGTTATCCTTAGATGAAACAAGGGTAGAAGGTCTTTCCCCCCTTAACGGCCTCACCCCTCTTCCAACGTGGATCTGAGTAATATATATCTTTATTTTGGGTTATCTTGGCAGGCAAATACGCTATGAAGAAAAGAAGGTGCACTTGTAACCAGTAAGAGATCCAGTGGCTTCATCAGCTTTGAAGCCTTGGTTGTCATCTGAGCATGTCCCAGCCATACACTGCATGGCATACAGGTCTCCAAGGCCAGCCCAGGACTCTCTGTGACTGTGGCCATACACACCATTATAGTCAGAGAAGGAATGTTTGGGCCACCAAAACATTGTTTTTGACAGAATGAAAATGTAGCTCTAGCTCCCTAAGCTCCTTTGGTGTTTGAAAAAATATCTGCCTAGTTCAAGTTCTTTTCCAGCTATTTGACACAGTAGAGGGTAACACCCCTGTCACCCAGCTGAGTCTGCCATTCTGACCACCCCCTGCCCCAACTGTCCACCAAGTTCTCACTTTAGGAAGTGAAGGCAAAGCACAGGCTGGGTGCCTCCCTCCACTTTCCAGCTTGGGGTGGAGGTGAGGGAGAAGCTGATGGAGCCCTGAGGGCAAGGGCAGTAGCTCTGAAAGTCAGACTATTAGAGCCCCAAGGGCAGCACCTGGGCCTGTCCTCCTCAGGGCATCTAGTGCCCAGGCTGGCGCATAGTGGATGCCCATGGAGTATCTGGGGAATGAATGATTGGTCACTGGGATGCTGGTTGTCAGTTCAGCCTGTTTCTCTGTGATGATGGTCCTTTGTAGGTCCTGGATTTTGCGAAACACTCACCACTGCTTCTGCTGTATTCTGTTGGTCAGAGATCAACCCTGATACAACGTGGGAGGGGACTGCACAAGGGTATAAATACTGGGGAGCCAGCAACCACAGAGATTAGTTTTCTCTTGTGATCCCTTAGTATCACAAGATACTTAGTGTCATTATTTAGAAATACAAACGAAATACAAACGAAAATGAAGGCAATGCAGGGCGACCTTACTCTTTGGGGGCATCCAGGAACTCAGGCTCTTTCTATTTATGCATTTGTCCTTAGAGTGCTGACTTCAACTGCATGGTTGAAGCTGGCTCACAAGTGAAAAGAAGGTAGGGACAGGATGTGGAGAGGTGGAAGCATTCCGTCTAAGAATGCAACCTGGATGGCATACACTAATTCTTGTGCCGTTGCTTAAGTCCAGTTGGCCGAAGTCACATGGCCATGCCCATGTGCAAGAGAGGCTGGGAAATATAGTCTCCATCTGGCTGTCCATGTGCTCAGCTCAAACTTTTGGGACCGAAAGGGAGAATGAATCATGTGAGAGTGCTCTCTGTCACCTACACGACTAGACAGCAAACAAGCAGAGGTTGCATAATGTCTCTCCACCACTAACTAGTGATGCGACCGGATATGAGGTGCTTATCATCTCTCTAGACCTCAGCTTTTATTGTCTGTTAAATGAGCAAATGGCACTAAATCAGTGATTTCCAACGTACAGGCTTTATACTAAGAGGGAGCCATGACATGAATACAAGTAATTATAGGAAATGTTTGTGAATCAAGCATTTTCTATCACTGGAATAAATAAGATGACACCTCTCACATATGCTGCCAATTTTTAAAGGGAGGTGCTGTCGTAATGACTAAAATGTGATATTTAAAATTTTACTAGGTTTGCAGTTAATTTGATTTCACCAGGTACTTTCTTCTCTAAATATCTAGAACCACAATTACTATCCTACAGAAGACTGTGAGCTTTTTTAACATTAAGGAAGAATTTTTGTACTTGAGTCCTGGAACATAATAGATGTTCAGTAAATATTTGTTGATTGGATTGAATCAACAGTGCAGGACACCACTGATGGGATGAGCTCTTCCGTCTCTGCCAAGTCTAGGATCTTAAGAATTCTTTACTCAACTCAGAAGCAATTTTCCAGCTTGAGTTTTACTGTACCCAATCACCTCTACATAATTAAAACTAGCTCTGCTCCACTGCATCAGTTCCCAAATACTGGAAGACTTTTTCATCTCACATACATATAACAGCACTGCTCACTTCATATTCACGTCTTCAAAATCCCTTCCTGGAAATAACCTTCCTCTCTTGTAAAAAAGAAGTAGGTGGAACTTACACGCCACCCTTTGAAGGTTTTAGATTACAAATTCATTTAGAAACATGGATTATGTCTGCTTGTAAGGGTGACATGAGATGAATGTGGCACATCTTCAGGAGGGATTTCCAAGGCTTTCACGAACCTCTCAATATTTATTATTTTATGCTATATAATGTTATTACATTCTAAAATTTTTACATCACAAATATAAAATATTGGCTTGTAGGCTAAGGAAGCTCTCAATGTTCCCTCCTCTACCTCTGAGGTCACCCCAGGAGGTGAGATGTTTGTATGGATTGGTTCTGTTTCAATCCAATATGCAGAGATACTCTTGGGCCATGCTTTCTACAGTGTGGGGCACTGGAGGTGGAGCTTAAATGAGACTTCTGTCTCTGGGGATGGTTTTCTTCTGGAGGGAGAAGGAAGAGGGAGAGCCCTGTCTACTTCATTTCATTCTCTCCTTTCTTCTTGCCCATGTGTCTGGGTGAGTCGGAAAGGCAGAGCTGAACTGAGTTCAGCTGAGGGTTGAAGCTGACTACTCAGAGTGGCTCTGCCCTTGGCATTGGTACCCACATGAGCTCGTGTTCTCCTCTTCTTGGCTCTCATTTTTGATTGTCATTGGATTGGTCTTGTCTTCCCACCAACTGTGGGCTCAAGGGGGCTACATTCAGGTGGTGTCTAGACAGGAAGACCAGATAGGTTGGGTGATTGGTTTTATTTCCAAGCTCCAGGCCACTTTACTTGGCTCAGCCTTGCCTGCCAGAGTCCAGTGGTATTTGAAGCCAATACCCAGGTTTCAAAGCTTTCCTTGGCTCAACACGGTCTTCCATACATATGTGGCCTCTGAAGGGTTAGGGACAGTCAGAGGGTTAGGGACTGAAGGGCTCTGATCTTCTCTGCAGTTCATCCATCTTTCTGCTTGCAACAATATATCATGAGAAGGATTTTATGTAGAGAATATTAAAAATGCACATTAATTCAGATAATCCTGTGTTCAATTTTATAATACAAAAAATGGTTTTGAAATGTAACAAAGTACAAGTTTCAAGTTAGAAGGCTAGGGGGCGCCTGACTGGCTCAGTCAGTGGAGCCTGTGACTCTTGGCCTCATGGTTGTGGGTTCCAGACTCATGTTGGCCATACAGATTACTTTTTGAAACAATAGAACACTAAATAACGGCTGGGGTTCAAATCCCACTAACTATGTGATATTGGCTAAGATATGGAGTTTCTTCTTGGAAGTGTGTGTGTGTGTGTGTGTGTGATAGTATATATTTTATCAGAGTTGGAGTAAATGAGCTATAATATCTATCTTATACAAATAGTAGTAGGTGCTTGGTGAAAACTTATTGAATTTCTATGATAGCTCAAACATGCTTTACCGAATTTAAGCTTTGGAAACGATTTCTCCTGAGCATTTTCAAAGACTTACTTTTTAAATTGATAGCATTCTTTTAGTTTCAAAGCCAAGGGATTAAAAAACTCACATTCCTCAATATGCAGTCTACTATAGGAACCAACAATTACTTCTTCTACATTTAAAGACTTGCATAGCTATGACACACAACTACTTTAAACTGTAGCTTCTGTCATTCAATTAGTCTCATTTAGTTTATTAGAATATGTTGATGCTAGTTATATGTACGTTACCTAAAAGGATTTAAAACACATCACAAAAAATATTTTACGCATTTTGTGCTTTCATTCTGCAAATATATATTAGTTACCCTGACCTAGGTTTTCCCTATTATTCTAATTGAGGGAGATTTTGTTACATAGCATCAACTTAGTATGTATTCAATTTTTTAAAAACAATTTGACATTTTATTTTGTTTTGGCAATAAAATAATGATAACATTAAGGGAAAATTAGCCATTTTATCATGGCTCTTGGATGGCTAATGTAAGATTTTAGAAAGCGTTGTATCTGCCCAAAGAAATCTCTAGTAATCATGAACTTCAATGTAGTGTGCTTCTGGTGTTTTGTTTTTAGCAGCAGTCAATTTAATCCCTGCCTCAAATTGGGAAACAGAGAAGGACGGACATGAATGGTCTGAGTTGGATAAAGATGACCGTGGTCATTTGTGGTGGCCTGTCTTCCTCAAAAAAAAAAAAAAAAAAAGCTGCACCAAATTTAAGACTCACAAGCCTTTCTTGGTGCATGGCTGCTTCAGTAAGCCTCTGTTTGGGTTAGGTGGGGACTTCCAGAGACAAGCAGATGTCTGTTGAACACAAGTTCTAAGAAAAAATAAAGTAGGTATTTCTTGGGAGAGGTTCATTTGTTGCATTTTTTTTAAAAGGTCCATTGTCAGAACTCAGAGAGGAGGAGGACACTGACCCCCCACTGTGCCTCGTAGTGTCACAGGGAGACCGGAGGACTTCGCAGCTCTGACCCCTTTCCCTGGTGGTTTTCAAATGAGAGGATCAGCCTGTATGGGAAAGCCTCATTCTGCCCTCTGCACCCTCCTCAGCCAGGGTGAAATGGTCCAGCTCACCCCTTCACCATAGGTCTTGATTCTTAATAAAACTCACAGTTATTCAGAAAAAACAATGGGCCATGCTAAGCATACTATATGGGTGATCTCATGTAACCTTCAAAACACATCTAAGGGGTAGGCTTTGCTTATTTATTTTTTTAAAAGTTTATTAGGGGGGAGGAGCAGAGAGAAGGAGAGAGAGAGAATCCGAAGCAGCCACTGTGCTATCAATGCAGAGCGCAGAGTGGGGCTTGAACTCACAAACCATGAGGTCATGACCTGAGCTGAAACCTAGAGTCAGACACTTAACTTGAGTGAGCCACCCAGGTGTCCTGGCTTTGCTTATTCTTATTCAAATTTCAAGTATGAGAAAACTGAAGCTTAAATTCAGTTATTTGCCAAGGGACACACAATAAGTGGAAAAAAGAGAGTAACCAAATCTGGGCAGCTGACTTTCAAACCTGAACTCTGACCAGCACACCGCCCAGATCACCTTGCTCGGTGATCACAATGTATCCAGACTGTCTTCAACAGTACTGGCTTCAAGTATTCTGTCCCTCTGGTCCACGAAGATGCTCTAACTTGTCCACCCGTGTATCTCATTTTCTGATAATATTTCAGACATAGGTAGCAAGTAAGTACCTATTGAATAGATACTTACACTGTTCTTACTAGCCTAAATGCCCTTTTGAAGTCAATTTTGTCACGACTATATAAAGCATGTATTACTGTATCATCTCCATTTTATACAATGGGGAATTGAAGAACAGAGTGGTTAAGTAACTTGACTGAGGTTGCAGAGCTCATAAATGATAAATGGCAGTGTCCGGATTCAAACCCAGGACACCTGGCTAGCAACTGTTATGCCACACTACCTCTACATTCCTGGCATTAATCATTGGAACATATATCATATGCTCAGTACTCAATTAAAGGGCATATATATGGACTCAGCTCTTCACTTACACACAACTGCAATCCTAAATAGCTGCTCAGAAAAGGGTAAGGTTGACATGCACCTCTGACCCTCTGTCCTTGCCCTTTCTTTCTTCCTAGGACCTTGACACAGTATCTGATGTGAAGCAACCATCTGACAACCATGAGACCCAAAGCCGGATGCTAAGGATGGCGGGCAAGGAAGTCAGAAGCAGCTTGGTCCTTGAGGATTTCTTTATGCAGCAGTAGCAGGCCTGGACTGCCTACTTCTGGACTTCCTGATGTGTAAGAAAAACAAACCCCTATTTGGTTCAATCAGCATAGACAAGTTTGTGGTACACGCAATTGACCAAATTGACAACTTCTGCAAAAGCCTTCATGCAGGAGGGTCCCCACCTGAGCTTTGAAAGACAGAAATATTCAGCCTTGCTGGGGGAAAAGGTGAGTGTCCGAGGTATGGAGTGTGCCCTACCCAGTGACAGGGAAGCAAAAGCAGCACGGTGGCTTCAGGGGAAGGTGGGAAGCCAGTGGGTCTGGGCAGAGCACAGTTAACACGGTGCCTAAAGAAGGGCAAGGAAAGTAAAAGAGCGGACATCTGAAAGAGCACGGAAGGGGTCAAGGCTCGGCGAGAGATCAGCTTTGGGCCACACCATGGATTTTGAGCTAAGGTTTGGACTTTATGAATATGGAGGTTGGAGGCACTGAAGAGTTTTGGGCAAACTCACACAGGCATATCCTGTATCTGCAACTCTATCTTCACACAGTCCTCACATAGTTTCGAGTATTCTAGTATGTCAGTCACTGCTCTTAGCTGGGTGAGAGGTCAAGATTTTATAAGATAAGCTCCATTTCTGGGGCCCTTCACAAATATTGCAGAGAAGGGATCCCTTTATCTTTTTTTAAATGATAAAAAATGGAGTGTTTTGAGTGGAACCAGCTGGATTCAAATTCTGGCTTTGTCTTTGACGTTTCCGTGCCTCAGTTTCCTCAGCTGTATCATATAGCCAATAAAAGGACTTGCAACATAGTTTAATTATGAAGGTGAAATGAGACAGCACTGATTCAGTATCCCCTGTCTGATTAATAGGGGTTCTAGCTTTCCACTGTCCAGTCCCCAAATCATGGACAATCCTTGACTCCTCTTCTCTCAGCAGCAAATCCCATTGGATCTAACTTCCAAATATCTGCAGGATCTGATTGCTCCATATCTCTTTCACTGCCCTCACCTGGTTGTGGCCACCTTCATTTTTGCAGTGGTTCCTTGGTGCCCATTCTTCCCAGATGTTCTCTTGAGGACAAATGTGCTCATTCTCCACCTGCTGGGACTATTGGTTGTTGAAGGCACACAGGTATTTTCCCCATGGGGACTGTCTTGGTTAAAGAGAATGACCTCATTCAAAACTTACATGCTTTCCCAAGGGTCGACCCCACAAAAGATGGGCTGATGTAAAGACACAAAGACCTGGCCACCTTGCCTAAATGGTCTCCATGCTTATACCCGTAACTCTCTGTAGTTCTTCTCCACATAGCAGATGCAACAACTCTGTTAATACATAAACTAGACCAAGGGGTGTCTGGGTGGCTCAGTGGGTTGAGTGTCCAACTCTCAGCTCAGCTTATGATCTCGAGGTTCATGAGTTTGAGCTCTGCATTGGGCTCAGCACTGATAGTGTAGAGCCTGGAGCCTGCTTGGGATTCTCTCTCAATCTCTCTCTCCCTCTCTCTCTCTCTCTGCCCCTTCCCTGCTGGTGCTCTCTTTTTCTCTCCCCAAATAAATAAATAAACAAATATTTTTTAAAAACCCATAAGTTATATCAAGACACTCCATAACTTTCCTCCCCCACCCCTAACGCATAAAGGTCAAATTTCTGGCAGTGACTGAAAGGCCCCTTCATAATCTGCTTAACCACACTGTCAACACCTCCTCCACCTCACCTTCTATGACTCTGCCCCTTGTTTACTCTACTCCAGCCACAATGGCATCCTTGCTGTTCTTGGACGTGCCAGGCCAACCCCTGCTCTAGGACTATTTTGTTTCTTTGTTTGTTTATTTATTTAAATTTACATCCAAGTGAGTTAGCATGTATGTGTGCAATCATGACTGTCGGAGTAGAGTCCACTGATTCATTCCTTACATGTAACACCCAATGCTCCTCCCAACAAGTGCCCTCCTTAATGCCCCTTGTCCACTTAGCCCACCCCCACCCACAGCCCTCCAGCAACCATCAGTTTGTTTTCTTATGGTTTGTCTTCCTCCCTGTTTTTATATTATTTTTGCTTCCCTTCCCTTATGTTCATCTGTTTTGTATCTTAAATTCCACATATGAGTGAAGTCATATGCTATTTGTCTTTCTCTGACTCATTTCACTTAGCATAATACCCTCTAGTTCCATCCACGTAGTTGCATTTCTGCCTCTGGGCTTTTATATGGACTCTTTCCTCTGCTCATAGGCTACCTTTCCAGTGCGGCTCCCTGCCCACTTTTTTTAAAAAGTAGATTTTATTTATTTACTTATTATTATTATTTTTTAAATGTTTATTTATTTTTGAGAGAGAGAGAGAGAGAGCTGGGGAGGAGGGGTAGAGAGAGAGAGGGGGAGATACAGAATATGAAGCAGGCTCCGGGCTCTGAGCTGTCACCACAGAACTTGACTAGGGGCCCGAACCCACGAACTGAGCTGTGAGATCATGACCTGAGCTGAAGTCAGATGCTGAACCGACTGAGCCACCCAGGTGCGCCCTGTCCACTTTCTTTAAAATAGCAATTGCCACTTGTCCTACTCTGGTACTTCTCATACCTCTTAACTGCATGGTTTTCTCTCTGGGCCTATAACTTTCTAATATGCTATATAATTCAATTATTTTGTTATTGTTTTTCTCCTATTAGACCATATCATCTAAAAAAGCACGTGTTTCGTTTGCCAGGACGGTGCCTGACAATAGTGGGCACTTGATAAATATTTGCTGAACGAATAAATGAAGATATGCATTTATAAATTAATGTATTTCGAATAGTGTCTGGCATATCACAAATGCTCTGTAAGTGTTAGCTATTGTTTTTGCCGGTAGAGAAAGGGTCATGAGAATCCTGGAGTTTCAGAAGCCCATTATAGAGAGTTTGGTCCTGTGATCCTGCAGGAGGAGGAAGACAAATAATATCACACACTGATTAGGACCTTAGTTCCCTTGCTTTTATGGGTGTGAGCCAACGCTTGAGATGAGCTAAATTCCCTTTAGGATAGATTAAAAGCAAAAGTCTGAGTTTCTCACATGGATTCAGGAAGTGATCAAAGACAGGAGAGGAGGGTGTGAGTTGGAATTCTGCTTGGAAACACAATTTAAGTGCAAGGAACAGAGGTCAGAAGTCTGATCTGGGTCCAGGTGAGGCCTGATCCATCCCAGGGCCTCTCTGGGAAATATTCAAAGTCCAGCAGTTATACTGGTGGGAGTTGATACTGGTTTTAACTCTTCAGTTATTGGGAGGACTGCCCTGTTTAGATGTGATTCCTATTACGGGAGAGCCCAGAGCTCCATCAATAGCCTTGTTCATGAGCCTGATCCTTTTCTAAACTGAGTGTGCTGTCAGCCCTGGGGGCTAGCCAAATGTGAGATTCTTTCTTTTGGTGGGTTTTAGGGAAGGAAGCTCAGAAATGCTCTTTGAAATGAAAAAGGGAAGTGTATGTGCATGTAAATGTGTAAGATATTCTGATTCCTGGGGAAATACACACTCGTCCTTTAAAAATACCTATTGAGGTGTGAAAGTGGTTCAGTTGGTTGACCATCCAACTCTTGGTTTTGGCTTGGGTCCTGATGCCAGGGTCGTGGGATTGAACCTTGTGTCGAGTTCCATGCTGGGTGTGGAGCCTTCTTAAGATTCTCTCTCTCTCTCTCTCTCTCTCTCTCTCTCTCTCTCTCTCTCTTTCTCTCTCCCTCTGCTCCTCTCCACCACTTGCATGGTCTCTCTCTCGCTCTCTTTTACTCATCAAAATGGATTCGTATTTGACCATAGAACAATGTAGCCCATTCTGCCATCTGTTGGTTATGTGAGCACTTTGAAGAAATAGCTCTTGTATATGTAAGGTACTGGAAGTCGTTCAGTCCTTGACTCCAAAAAATGTAGAATGCTGAAACTGTTAGGAGCAGGAGGGGCCTGGTCTTATTTTAAAGATCTTTCAAGACGGGTGCTCTATCTTTTGCTGTGTGTACAATCCAAAATTAGACAATATATTGGAATGTCTTAGTAGCATTTAGCACAGTTCTGTTTTGACCCCTATTAATGTCAGCACCTAATCAGATCTGTTTATAACAACACTGGAAATTACATGCTTGACGATTATGAAGTAACTCCTGGGATTCCCCCCCATAATGGTAATCTCTAATGATTTAATAGTTATTTTTAAGGAGATGGTTGGGGGAATTTTCTGAAAAGTGTGTGGTATGTAAATCATATCAAAGTGCCCCACAACTTCCATGCCTACTGCCATAGCACTTGCTTAAAACAAGAAGAATTCTTATTGCTTTACAATTTAACTATCAAAAAGTACTCCAAATGGTGAACAAGCTAGGACACAGACAATAATATGCATGTGGCAGATTCCTTGTAGCGCTCACATACCAGACACCTTTCTTTGTCGTACTACTGTTGATGCATTTTAGAACCTTGAAAACTTCTGATGTAGCATGCATTGATGCTGCAGGTTTTCTCAGTCTTGTCTCGGGACCCAAGAGGCATTGGACTGAATATGTAACCTGACGTCCCTATCCTTCCTATATGAATCTCATCTTGGTTTTGGTGGGCCATTTTTATAAATCTAATGTTGAATAATAACCCAATTTTCCAAGGTGTATTCATCCTGCCCAATATTACCTGCTCATTTCACTTGCCTCTCAAATCTTACAGTCCAGGACTTAACATGTCCTTGTTCCTTTGATATGGACTGATAACTGATATTTCTAACTACCTGGGCCCTTGTGTAAATGATTTTTAAAATTTAATTCCTGGGGCACCTGGGTGGCTCAGTTGGTTAAGCGTCCAGCTTCGGCTCAGGTCATGATCTCATAGTTCGTGGGTTTGAGCCCCGTGTCGGGCTCTGTGCTGACAGCTAGCTCAGAGCCTGGAGTCTGCTTCACATTCTGTGTCTCCCTCTCTCTTTGACCCTCCCTTATTCCCACTGTTTCTCTCTGTCTCTTAAAAATAAATAAAGAACATTAAAAAATTTTTTTTAAAATTTAATTCCTTCAAAAAACTTAATTTCTTCAAACATCAGGCACTACAAGGTTATTTCCACCTCTTCACATACTTTGCTAAGATGAAAAGTCAATGAACACATTGCAAACACGTCCTATCATTTCACGCTTTCTCAGTTTCACACCTGAGTCTGTGTTAACATGACACATACTTGAACTTGCACTTGTGTTTAAAAATAAAATCTGCTTTACTGCTCATTATGCTTTTGAGTCCTGTTTCTTGGTATCTAAAGTATCTTAGCAACATCTTTGAGCAACAGCCATAGTTGTTTCCAAATATTACAGCATTTGAAGCATCCTACTCGGTTGCTCACTGATTTTCTTCTGGGGAACTTATTTTTATATTTCTAGAATCTAGAAGCTAATGACTTCCAGCCCATCGAACAACCCCTCAAGGAAACTCTTTCAGCTACAAGCACATTTCTAAGACTCCTAGATAGTTGTAGTGAGTTTCTATTTGCTGCTGGTGCTTTACCAGCTATTGTTTCTAAGTTCTTCAGAAAAGGCAGAGCATTCTGGAGAGGTAGTTCAGACCATGTCCTGATGGGAAACATCACCAAGATCACTTACTAACATGAATTCTGACTCTCACTATAAACCAGAGATTTAGTTTTTTTAATTGAGGGCCAAGGTAACATAACAGTGAGGTGCACAAATCTTGCATAAACTTGATAATTTTATACATACACGTCCCCATGTAGCCACTGCCTAGATCAAGATTTCTGGTATCTCAGATTTTCTTGTCTCCTTGGGCCTCTTCCCAGTTAATACCTTACTCCAGGTGACCATGAAACTGACTTCTCTAACTCCATGATAAATGGAACCATAAAGTGTGTGCACTTTTGTGTCTGGTTTCTTACTCTTCAGTGTGTCATTGAGATTCACCCATGTTTGTACCTATAGCAAGACTGCATTCTTTTTTATTGCTAGGTCTTCTTCCACTGACCAATGTTCCACAGTGCATTTATCTATTCTACTGCTGATGGACATTTGGATTATTTAGAATTCTAGACTATTGTGAATTAAACTACTTAAAGAGTTTCACATATGAAAGAACACTTCACTACATGTGAATTCTGCTATTTGGACAATCCTTATGTGAGGAGAGTGGAAAATCAAATCAAAAAGCCTCTGATGATTTTTGTGAGATATTCAGACAGAATCCATCTGTCATCCAGGTAGAGATGAACTGTAAGAGCATAGGCAACAGAAAAAAAAAGATAAATTGGACTTGATCAATTTCATGAACATCTGTGGATCAGAGTACTATTAAAGAAAGCAAAAATACAGCTTGCTGAGTGGAAGAAAATATTTGCAAGTTATCTATCTGATAAGGGATTAATATCCAGAATATATAAGGACATCTAAAACTCAACAACAAAAACTCAAGGGCAAAAATAAATAATTCAAAAAATGACTAAAGCACTTCAATAGATAATTCTCCAAAGAAAATTCACAAAGACCCAAGAGCCCTTTAAAAGATGTACAACATCATTAGGGGTCAGGGAGATGAAAGTCAAAACCACACTAAGATACCACTTCACAACTACTAAGATGGCTATAATTTTATTTAAAAAAAGAAAGAAATGGAAAAGAAGTGTTGAGGGGGATGAGTAGAAATTGGAACCCTCAGGCAGTGCTGGTAGGAATTTGAAATGGTGAAGCCGCTATGACAAACACTTTGGCAGTTTCTCAAAGGGTTGAGCATAGAACTATCATATGATCTAGCAATTTCCTTCCCGGGTATATACCCCGAAGACCTGAAAGCAGGGGTTTGAATAGACATTAGTACACCAATGTTCATAGTGGCCCTGTTGACAATAGCCAAAGATGGAAACAACGCAAGGGTCCCTCAAGAGATGAATAGCTGAACAAAATGTGGTATATGCATACAATGGAATACTATTCAGCGATAAAAAGAGTATATCAAATTTTGATATACTCTACCAAATGGATGAATTTTGAAAACATCATGCTTAGTGAAATCAAGCCAGGCATGGAAGGACATCTCCTATGCGATTCTACTTATGAGTTAACTAGAATAGACAAATTCATAGAGGCAGAAAGCATAACAGAGTTACCAGGGGATGGGGGTAGGAAGAAAGGGGAAGTTATTATTTCATGTAGAGAATTTTTTAGGGGGAGAGGATTAAAAACTTTTAGGTATAGGGCGCCTGGGTGGCTCAGTCGGTTGAGCGTCCGACTTTAGCTCAGGTCACGATCTCGCAGTCCATGGGTTCGAGCCCCGCATTGGGCTCTTTGCTGACAGCTCAGAGCCTGGAACTTGTTTTGGATTCTGTGTCTCCCTCTCTCTCTGCCCCTCCCCTACTCACCCTCTGTTTCTCTCTCTCTCTCTCAAAATAAAATAGAGACATAAAAGATTAAAAAAAAACTTTCGGGTATAGTTGGTGCTGATGGTTATGCAACATTGTAAATAAATTTAGTAACACTGAACTGTACATTTACAAATTGTAAACATAATATCATATTATGTATATTTTATCACAATAAAACATCAACCACTGGTGTAAAACAGTAGTTCTTTGGTATTTACTCATTCAACCCATCCTTATTGAATACCTGCAGAAAGCAAGGGTACTTCCTGAAACAGACAAATCAGACATTGTGTTCGTTTTCTATTGCTGTGGTAACAAATTACCACAAATGTAGTGGCTTAAAGCAACACAGATTTATTACCTTACAGTTCTGTAGATCAGATGTTCAAAATGAGTCTCACTGGGATAAAACCAAGGGATGGCAGGGTTGCGTTCCTCCAAAGACTCTAGGGGAGAACCTGTTTCCTTACCTTTTCTGGCTTTTGGGGGCTTCCCCCATTCCTTGGCTCATGGCCGTCTTCCATCTTGAAAGACAAGTGGTTACAACCCTCCTTGCTTCTTTGTAACATCTCCTCTAACTCTGACAGCCCTTTTTTAATTTATAAGGACCATTGTGATTACATTTGGCTCACCTGCACGGTCCAGGTTAATCGTATCTCTACACCTGATCAGCAACCTTAGTTCCATTTGCAACGTCAGCTCACTTTCTGTGTGACCTATCACATTGCAGATTTCAGGGATTAGAACATTGTCATCTTTGTGGAGCCATTATTCTACTTACCATACGTATCTTTCTGACTTCAAAGACCGAGAGGAGCGCCTGGGTGGCTCAGTCATTAAGCATCTGATTTTAGCTCAGGTCATGATCTCATGGTTTCTGAGTTCGAGCCCTGTGTTGGGCTCTGTGCTGACAGCTTGCAGCCTGAAGCCTGCTTCAGATTCTGTGTCTCCCTCTCTCTGCCCCTCTCCCGCTCATTCTCCGTCTCTCTCTCTTTCTCAAGAATAAACACTATACAATTAAAAAAAAAACCCACAAAGTTTGGCAGAGAGAAACAAGCACAAAATAAATTATGAATGGTACAGCTGAAGTATTCTGAGCTCAGGGCAAGATTATTTCAGCAAAGAGAATTGAGAAATTCAGAGACTAACAAAACCAGTCAAGAAATATACACAAGGGTATCCTCTACGCCAAGACCTTTGGGACTCTCAATGCCTCATAGTGTAAGTGAGCCACATTCCATATCTGATGGTCAGGCAGGATCACAGAAAAGCAGCTGATCAGTCAATGCCAGAGGGTGATCCACAGTGGCTGCTCCATGGCACGATTCCAGAGGGTCAGCTGGGGACAGGACAGCTGTGTTGCTGCTGTTTCACAAGCAAGGCTGCCAGACCATGAAGTCCCTGTGTGATATACAGGTGAACTCTGTACTATACCTGCTAGAAAACTGGAAACCCAGACAAATGTGAATTCTAGCATTTGCATCAAAAGTGACTGTCAGAGACCTAAAAATGGTAACCTGGCCCTGAAATTCTCATAGCGTGGCTACAGTTTGGGCTGCTTATCAGTGTTTGCATTTGCACTGCATTACCCAGGAAATGACCTCACAGGCTTTTTAAAAATATAAATGGTGCCTTATAAAAAGCTGCAAGACCCACCATATTTTCTTTTTTATTATTAAATTTTTTCATGTTTATTTATTTATTTTGAGAGAGAAAAATCCCAAGCAGGCTCTGCACTGTCAGCACAGAGTATGATGTGGGACTCAAGCTCACAAACTGCGAGATCATGACCTGAGCCAAAACCAAGAGTCCCATGCTTAATTGACTAAACCACCCAGGCCCCCTAGACTCACTGTACTTTCTGATGTAAAAGAATAAAAAAATTTTTTTTAATGTTTATTTAGTTTTGAGAGACAGAGGGGAGGGCAGAGAGAGAGGGAGACACAGAGTCTGAAGCAGGCTCCAGGCTCTGAGTTGTTAGCACAGAGCCTAACGCAGGGCTCGAACTCACGAACCACAAGATCATGACCTGAGCCAAAGCTGGATGCTTAACCTACTGAGCCACTCAGGTGCCCCTGATGTAAAAAAATTTTAATGATGTCTTGGTATCCTTGACAGCACCAACGAGCACTGTAATCCCACAGGCGCGGGCTTGGAAACCCTGCTCTCTGGGTGTGGGAGTGACAAGCTCCTTACGACCAACACACAGCAGCATGGAACAGGGCAGGGCCTTCAGCAGTGGCCATTACCATATCCGTCCCCAACCTGTGCGATTTGGCTTCATCCACCATATGTATCACTGAATAAATGAATTCACGGAGGTATAACATGTGCTCAATAAATGTTTAATAAGTGCAGGAAATAGGAATAAATAGATGACTTCAGGTACCTATCATTCTTAACCTGGGCCTACACTGTGGTTCTGAGAGATCACACTTCTCTGATGACATGCATTTCCGTGCAATGACCTCATTTTCTACACACAGTCTTGCTTAGCCAACTGAACAGGCTTGTTTTCCATCTATGTGAAGGCTAACTAGAAAAATATATTTAAGAATATTAGAAAAAAATGTATTTAAAGACTGTCTTATAAAACAAGAAATGTCATTAGAATTTTCGCCCTGGTCACAGGAAAACATTGTGGGACCCATGCAAGCCTTGCTTGTGTTCTGTCTTGAAGGACACACCCCGGCCGCCACATACGACTGCCTGCTGAGAGCCCAGAAGTTTGTGCTCCTCTCTCTCTACTCAGTGACGTCAGGAAATAATGACCCTTTTCAGCTGTGCGGATCAAGGTCTGCAGGGTCCAAAGTATTTCACTGTTCATCCCAAGAGAATGTCTGGGAGAGCTGCTTATGGGTCTCTAGGCTGGTCAAAGTTGCCCCCCCAGACCAGTAACCCCTTATAAATGGATACGTGAAGTCCTAAGATACTAGATGACCTTATCTTTGTTTAGGTCTTGCATAACCTTTGCTGACTGTTTTCTATCTCCTTCCCTCTCTTCCTCCCTCCCTCCTTCCCTCCCTTCCTTCCTTCCTTTCTTCCTTCTTTCCTTCCTTCCTTCTCTTCCACATATTTATTAATTCTACAAATACTGTTGAACACCTACAATGTGCAAGGGGCTGATTAGGAACTGAGGAGTCAGCTAGTACTACGACGAAGTAGTCCTTGCTTTCATGGAGTTTCTATACTAATGAGAGGGCGAGGTAAAGAACAAGGAACAAATTGGTCAGTGAAATATCCTTAGATTATAAGTCTCAGAAAGGCAGTGAATAGGGTGCTGTGAAAGAGAATAGCATGGGGAAGTATACTCTTTCTTAATGCGCTGAAATCTAGGTGACCAGCACTGTCTGCATGTATGTGAACTAGGGTTTGGGCGGGGGCATCTCCAAGAGGAGACGGCTTGGCTCAGTCTTTCTGGTAAAAGGGGGAAAAGAAAACTTAACGTGTCGGGATAACTTATCTCGTGAGATCTCAGGGCGTAGGGGGCGTCCATCTGGTTTATCGAAGCATGGCCACAGCATAGCACTGTGCTGGCATCCAGAACATGCCCCCGAAGCGATACTGATAGGAAAGTCAACGAGCTCTGTGAAGCATATGTTTATGGGACCCATTCTTTTTTGTTTTGTTTTTTGATTTTTTGGGTTTTTTTGTCCTATGTAGAAGAAAATCCAGGAGTCTTGTTAAGTCTTGATACTTTTCCATACATAGCCAACTTTGGTGGCTCAGGGCAAGACCTCCCTTGAAGGCACTTAGTAAGAGATGGCAATGAGTTCAGTGATGCAAGGCAAACTTTCTTCATGGCCTCACACAGGAGGTCAGACCGCAGGAGGACACCCCTTGGAAGCATCAAGACATTGGTGCTGACTGGGTATCCGAGAGCGGATTAGCTCTTGGGACCAGATAGCTATTTAGGAGAAGAAAATGAGCACTCTCGACCCACCCCGGTTCATTAGGAAAACACAAGACCCCATTATAGCAGTTACCATCTAGTAACTTAACTAATTGTGCACAAATCAGTTTCCTACTCTAATAGATCATAAGCTTTTCTTGTGACAGCTTTAAAAATGTGATGGGAAGATTGGACTAAATCTTGTCTTGAAGCTGCATTTCCATGAGCTTATGTTTTGAGAATAGGGTTTAGATTCATGAAAATAGCCTTTGCACTCTGTTCACAAGATTTACTCTCATCATCCCCATCCTGGTATTAACTGGGTGGTTTTGGGGCAGCTGGGGAAGATTACGGGCAGGATAAATTCCTCCACACACCCCTCCCGAAAGACCCCTCCCCCTGGCCTCTTTCTGTTGATTTTTTTTTTTTAGTCCCCAATGTCCAGCACATAGCAACGAATTGTGGTATTGAGCATAAAAAAACACTAAAATAAAAGAAGTCATAAAAAAAGGAAGCATGGATACAAGTGTCAATCTTATCTCACAGCACCTGGACTTTGAATGTGTTTCCCATCATTAGTTATTTTTAGCATTTCCAGTGGGATATAGAACAAGCTGCAACAGCATAATCATACTTGATTCAAAATATTCACTCTTGGGGCACCTGGATGGTTCAGAAGTTTGAGTGCCCGCCTCTTGATCCGACTCAGGTCATGATCCCAGGGTCGTGGGTTTGAGCCCCACATGGAGTTCTGTGCTGACAGCACTTGGAGCCTGCTTGGGATTCTCTCTCTCCTTCTGTCACTTTCCCCCAACTCTTGCACCTTATCTCTCTCTCAAAACAAAAAACAAAAATGCATTTTAATGCCTTCCCAAACAAGGTGTACTGGAGACCACAGAGGAGAGAGTGAAGAGGCTCATTGTCCTCGAGTAGTTGATGTAAGGGCTCCTGGGTGGCTTAGTCAGTTAAGTGTCTGACTTTAGCTCAGATCATGATCTTACTGTTCATAAGTTCAAGCCCCATGTTGGGCTTTGTGCTGACCGCTCCCAGCCTGGAGCCTGCTTAAGATTCTGTGTCTCCCTCTCTCACTGCTCCTCCCCCCACTCATGCTCTGTCTCAGTCTCTCCCTCAAAAATAAGTACACATTAAAAATTTTTAAAAAAGACGAAAGAATAGCTCATGTAAATGTGTGAACGGCAGAGATGTCCTACCAGCCGGGCGCAGGTCAGGCCTTTGTAAGTGCTGCTCCACCCTGCCTCTCCCAACACCAGTGCTTTGGCCCCAAAAGCCTCCAAACCTTCTGTCAGGCCAGGTGCAAGAGGCAGACACGAAAGAGATAAAAGGCTGTCATGAAAGCCCCATGAGCTTTTCTTCCCCAGGATATGGCTTTAGAGAAGCCATCTGAGCTAAAACGATTATCGCTGGGCTGCTGCCAAAACAGAATACCTTATTCCCAGCTTAATAAAAAAAATAAATAAATAAAAAGAAAATGTAAGTTGAATCCAAATGAAATATAATTCTATTTCTTTTTTATCCAAGTGATTTCAATGGACAAAGGATAGGCGCTCTGCTGAGAGCAATTTACATGAGTCCTCTGATGCATTGCAGTGGCTTTTAGGGAAGTGAGGCCAGTGGCTGGAAGGGAAGAGAGAGACCCACCCCCCACCCAAGAATGAAAAGAGAGGGAGGTAAGGGTGAATTAAAGCCCCAACCCTGCTGATACCCCTCTCCCCACCAGAGTGTTCATCCCCTGGACAATCACTGCGGGAAGCAGTGGGGAGTCACAGCAGGTGGTTGAGGAGGGGAGTGGCAAGGCAGAAGGTAGCATTCAGGAAGCTGAACTTGTTGAGTCTCATTAAATATTTGTTGAATGAGTGATTCAGATTAAGAACAAGACAGAGATGTGGATTTGGCCACTTCTGTATATGGATTTCAATAAAGCTCTCTAAAGAAAGGATTAGAAAATGATGTGAAATCAATACCATAACTATAGCGTTAGGTTATTTATAATTTTCTATTTGCTTATTCTTAAGTTAATGCAGCAAAAGTGCTGAACAGATTTGACTTGTGAGACGTGATAAAACAGCATTATTTTGTTCCTGCTGATCCGATGAAGTTTATTGTCTGTGGTAATCTTTCCCTGCCCTAGATAAATACGATCTACTCATAGGCAATATACAGTCAGTCCTGTTGTCCTTTAAGTCACAAACACACTCTAAGGCACCCATTAGAATACCCAGCCCTGTAAATAATTAAAATAATGAATTTTATATAATGTCAAATCTCCTTTGGTCAGACCACCCCACTAGTAGCTCGTGGCCTACATTTTCCCTTTTGCGCCTCTTCCTTCACTGGATTCACCCTGAGGCTGGAACACAGAGACAGGGAAGACAACAATCTGATTTCCGTTGTATCTGCCATCATTCAGCTTTGTTCTGAGTTAGGCTTGTGTTTAAAGCTGATACTCTCTTGACGCTCCTGGGTGGTTAAAAGTGTCCTAACTCCTGATTTCAGCTCAGGTCATGATCTCATGGTTCTTGAGATCAAGCCTCACATTGGGATTTTCTCTCTCCCTCTTTCTCTGTCCCTCCCCCGCTCGCTCACGCTTTCTCTCTCTCTCAAAATAAATAAAAATGAACTAAAAAAAAAAAGCCCACCCTTGTAGGGTCCCCCTGGTGGTTTCTTTGAAGATGGGGTGGTGCCTCTTTAGCTGGCCACTCCCCGCCTTCTCGGAGGACCCTCTTCCACACTGTTGGAACCCCACAGCTCCCTGTAGATGGTCTTCTAGGCAGATCCAAAATCAGCCTCAGGAGGCCAGGTCTGGGATCCTGTGCACCTTTGTGTCCTGCTGCAAAAGGAGATGAGGTCATCTTCCAGATGTAGCAGTGATTTGCTCTGACTCCGCCCCCCAACTCAGCATACCCTCTCCTCTCCTACCCTGCATATTTTCAGGGGCAGCTCACTGTTCCTCAAACTCCAGGCCACACATATCTGACTCTCAAAGTGGCCATGTTGAAGGTCCCCCAAGACTTGAGCGGGGAGGTTCAGACACCACCCTCTCTTCTTTTCCTCGTGAAATAGGACTTGATGTTCTCAGCACAAATTTCCCCCAAGAAATCCTTCCCAGCCCATCTTCCCTCTTTCTTCCCACTCTCTCAAAACTTTTTATATTCTTGAAGTACAATAGAAGTCCTTGGATAAATGTCCTGAATTTTCAAAGCTCAACCTCAGAATTTTTTTGTTTTCTTTTTAAGATTCCTCTTAGGGTGCTCAGTCTCTGATATACTTTGGTAAGTAAGAGCCAGACTATCAGTCCCTCCCGAAAAACTGAAGAGAGGGTGTTCTCTTTAACATCAGGTTACGTTCAGTTGACAAATTCTATGGACGGCATGCTACAAAGTAAGTTCAATTTTTCTCATTTAATATTCTTGTCCTCTCAAAGCTTGAAATTAAAAGAACTTTCAAAGTACCCACACTGCTAAATAATATTTGCAGTCTTTACTGATCACAGCAGTCTCTCTGGGTTGTATGCATTTCACAGTTCAAGAAGACACTCTTTAAGGACATAAATGCAAAAACAGGAATACAAAATTGGTGTAAAAACAAATATTTACTTAGAATGAAAAAAATTATAGCAAATCTCAAATTTTGAAATGCTGGCTACACCACAAATATCCAGCAAAGTTACATAATGCATTTATGAATGAACGGTCTTAAATACATACCTGTGGAATTTCTTTTGAATTTTGATATGGTCAGCAATTCTGGATGGATATAAAAGGTATCTGAAAATAAGGCATGCAGAGGAGTGATTAAATTGCATTAAAAAGCCCCTACATTGCATTAAGCTACATTAATCACATTATTCTTAACACTACACCTTGCTTTGTTTATAAATAGGTACAGTGATTTCATTATTTTGTTGTGCTTCATTGATGGGTAATTTTTCATCTTATTTTGTTTAAAACTGCTGTCCTCTTTAGGATGTGATCCAATATATTGGATTAAAAGAGGTTTTTTTTTTTTTAAACATTTATTCGTTTTTGAGAGTCAGAGTGTGAGTGGGAACGGGGCAGAGAGAGAGGGAAACACAGAATCTGAAGCAGACTCCAGGATATGAGCTGTCAGCACAGAGCCGGATGCAGGGCTCAAACTCACAGACCATGAGATCATGACCTGAGCCAAAGTTAGATGCTTAACCAACCGAGCCACCCAATATATTGGATTTTTAAAACACGTGACTAAACAAACATAGTCACCATAACACTGATGTTATTTTGTACCCTACAAGCACAAGAATTCTGATGTTATTTTTTTGTGTGAGTTACATAAAAGAATATTGTGAGTTTATAACTGCATACAGTGTTTACTGAGTATACTCCAGGCAGGACAGAACTTTTGTTTTGATCGGGCATGTGTGAGAATCAAATCCTCTGCCTATAATTTTATATATCTGAAGATTGGTGGAATTTTTCACAGACTAGCCTCTTGCTTCATTATTTTGGAAACTTGTTTCTTCTTCAGTACCCACATACTTTCAATGCCCAGTGCAACAGGTCATGTTCATATTGCAATATGGCCGCTGGCCTTGCCAAAGCGGGCAGTGGGAAGAATGCCAGAAGCCATTCCTGTACCAGAATAGCTAGTAATAACTCAACTAGATGTGAAAGTAAACCACATAAACATAACCTTCGTAACCCAAACTCCATGGATCTCCAACTCAACTTCCCCTTAGCTGAACCCCAAACAACTCACGGTCTCTAACACCAGCCTACAGAAGGGCAAGTATAATGGAGGGTATGTCGGAGAGGACAGGGACAGGGGTCTTAGATGATTGTGGCTGATACTTTTAAGTTTTGCAAAAGCCTATTACTGTGTGAACACATTGCTGGGGCCCCAAACAGGCCCTGAAAGAGGTGTTGGCTCATGAGGACTCTGGGATGTCATTTACTTAGATGCCCTGCTAAACACAAATGAGTCTTGTTTGGATGAGCCACCGCCTAGTCAAGAGACATTTCCATTTACAGCGGTGGGGCATGGGGCGCCTGCGGGCAAATGCAGGTGAGTGTGCGCTACCACCTGCGTGTGGCGGTGGCCACCCTCCAACAAATTCAGCAAGTGAGTAGAGGTTTCCTATGTTTTAAGTTTCATTCCTTAGCCTCAAGGCCTAAGGAACGTTACCGACCTCATTAGTTCACATGCCATTGGAAGGTGTTTGCCTTAGAAAGAGGAAGCAGTTTAGTAAACTGGCAAGGCGGAGACCTGTGGAAGGACCAAGAAAGGGATGGCTTGTGGTCAGACATTGGGCAAATTAAAGAGAGCAGGTAAGATGTCCTCATTGTCAGTTTAAGGATTTTCTTTTGCACACTTGAAGTCTAGAAGGGGGTCATCACAGGAATGTTTTCAGTGGGAAATAATAGAATACTCAACCAACAATGGCTTAAATAATAAGGCTTAAATATTAATGATAATTACTTCTTAGAACAAAAATTTTGAAGGTAAGTGATTGCTAATTCTGATATGTCAGGGCTATTTGTCCTTTTCTCTATGAATGTCATGAGCACAAGATGGTTGCCTTAGCTCCACACATCATTCATCCAAAGGCAGAAAACGGGAGGTGGGGGCAGTGAGAGAGTGTGTGCCTTTCTCCTTTTAGTAAGGAAAACAACCTTTTTCTAAACAGTTTCCCATCAGAATTTCTCTGTAGGTCTCATTGGCCCAAACTGGGCACACGGGCACCCTTAGGCATAAAGGGAAATCGGGAAAGTGGGTCTGGATGGGAGCTCCATGGCTGGCTTAGTCACACTTCATCGTTCTGGGCTGGGCATATGGCTTCTCTGAACAAAATATGGATTCTATTATTAAGAAGAAAAAGGGATGGGAGCCAGGATGGGTCAGTTGGTTGAACGTCCACCTCTTGATTTTGGCTCTGGTCATGATCTCATGATTCATGGGATCAAGCCCCAAATTGAGCTCTATGGTGACAGCACAGAGCCTGCTTAGGATTCTCACTCATTCTCCCTCTCTCTTCCCCTCCACCCACTTGCTCATTCTCTCTCTCTCTCTCTCTCTCTCTCTCTCTCAATAAATAAACATTCAAAAAAAAACAAAAAAAAAAAAAGAAAAGGAAGGAAAAGGGAATGGCTTTTGGGAGGGAACTAATGGCATATATAACGGAAACTTTTGTGTTCAGTATCATAAAACTATCTTTCACTTGTCAATTACTAAGCTAATGTAAACCAAGAGCACACGTGAATACAAAGTATCATTTGGTTTAGCCAATACTCTGTGCCAGGATCTGGTGCTAGTTGTTTTACCCACATTTCCTGCAGTTAGCCTCTTCCTGCAACATGGATATTATCATTGTTTTCAGAGAGATTAGATTACCTCCCCATTAGGGAAATAAGCAGCTCCATTTTGATTTTATCATTAAAGTCATTGCCTTTCTTGAACATCAAATAAATCATATGCAATATTCTCTTTTGCTTCAGATTTCTCTTGCTCAATATTAGGCCAATGATTCATTTGTGCTGTTAAGGGTATGTCACTCACCTGTGATTGCTGTGTTATTATTCCAATGGCTTGAAAATATCACAACTTATTTAGCCACTGTGCTGTAGATTGATATTTCAGTTGTTTCCAGTTCAGAGATATTATGAATAAAATTGTTTTTAACATTCTTAAAATGAGTCTTTTGGCATTCCTTTCCATTGGATTTACACATAGGAGCAGCATAGGGTATTTTTAGCTCCAGTAGATACTCTTTACATTTAAAGATTTAAGGATTTTTAAATCCTTAATTAAATCTGGAAGACTTAAATATTTTGAAATCTTTAAAAGATTTCCAAAGTGGTTGTACCAGTTACACTCCCACCAGCAATTTATGTGAGAACAATCTGCCAATGTTTGGTGTTATACAGGAGGGGGTAAGGCATGCGGAGAAGGAAAAGAGGGCAAGACAAGGGGGGTTGTTAGGTCTGGGGACGTGGAACAGGTTGAAATTTTACATACAGTGGTTGGGGGGTGCCTGGGCGGCTCAGGTAAGCATCTGACTCTTGATTTCAGCTCAGGTCATGACCTCACAACTCATGGGTTCGAGCCCTGCGTCCAGCTCCACGCTGACAGTGCAGAGCCTGCTTGGGATTCTTTCTCGTTCTCTCTTTCTCTTCTCTCTCTCTCTCTCCCTCTCTCAAAAATAAATAAACTTAAAAAATAAATAAATACAGTGGTTAAGATATACATTTTTTTTTTGAGAAGGCGACATTCGAGCAAAGTCACAAAGAAGATAAGGGTGTGAGCAATGCAGGCATGTGGAAATGTTCGAGCAGAGGGCAGGGCCAGGACACAGGCTGTAAATGGAGGCCCTGTGCTCTGGAGTCCGTGTAACAGGTCGCGTGGAAGAAGAGCGAATGAGGGGAAAGCAGTAGAAGGTATCATAAGAGAGGCAAGTAGCACCAGATCACACAGGGTCTCTGAGGACATGGGAGGACTTTGCCTTTCACTCCGAGTGCCATGGGGAGTCACAACAGCGTTTTGAGCAGATGAGTGACATGATGTGACTTTCGTTTTAGAGAGATCATTCTGGTGTCTGGGTTGGAGACAGGTTGTAGGTTGGGAGCAGGGAGCGCAGTTAGCAAGCAGGAGGTGATGGTGGCTTTTGGACCAGGGTGGTGGCAGGGGACGTGCTGAGACTGGTTAGGTGCTGGGGATATTTTGCAGGTAGAGCCATCATTTTTATTGGTGTCACCAGCTTTAGTATCAGCAACGCTATGGTAATAATAATAATCATTTTCAACCTCTTACATGTCCATACTCTGTTTTATTATCCTTGTAAACTGCAGCTCAGAGATGTTAGGCAATCTCCCTAAGCACACACGTTTCGTAAGAGGCAGACCAGGTGTTCTGTCTTAGCTCCAGCAGATTTCAAAGCTACTGCTCCTAAAACTGCCTCATCACTAGGTTCCGGTTTCCTTTTTGCCTCTAGCCCCGGCAGCGCCTTACACATAATAAGTGATCGATATATTTATATTGAATTCCTTGACACCATCCACTTTCGCCTGAACTTTGCTTTTGAATTATCTTTAAAAATATGGTTTTACAATTATATTTACTTACTGTAAACTTTACTTTTTGGGTATATAGTTCCATGACTTTTAACCTGCATAGATTCGCCTGACCGCTACCACAATCTGGACAGAAACTATTTCCATCGCTTCTGCCTGCCCCCAAATCTCCCATGCTGCACCTGTGCAGCCACCCCTACCCGCCCCCCCCCCCCAATTCCTGGAAACCCTTAATCTGTTATTTATCTTTGCTGATTAAAAACATGAGTGTACAGGTTTTTGTGGGAGCACAAGTGTGTGGTTTTCTGGGGTAAAAACCCAGCCATGTGTTTCCTAGTGCCTATGGTTAATATTTGTTTAACTCTATAAGAAACTACCAAATTTTCTTTTTTTATTTTAAAATTTTAAATATTTATTTTATTTGAGAGGGAGAGAGAGAGAGAGAGAGAGAGTGAGAGAGAGGGAAGCAGGAAAGGGGCAGAGAGAGAGAGGGAGGGAGACACAGAATTTGAAATAGGCTCCAGGCTCTGAGCTGTCAGCACAGAAGCTAATGTGGGGCTCAAACTCACAAACCAGGAGATCATGACCTGAGCCAAAGTCAGACACTTACCCCACCCAGGCACCCCTCCCAAATTGCTTTCTAAAGCAGCTACACCATTGTGCAAGTCAGCCAGCACCATGTGAAAGTAACAATTGTTCTGTGTCTTTGTCAATGCTTGGTATTGTCAATTTTGTTTTTTTATTATATTTTAGCCTTCTAATAGGTATGCAGTGTTATCCCAATAATTGGGATACCAGTTATTTTTGAAATTTACAGTGAAAGTATTTTAGACTCCAAAATATTAATTTATAGGCTCAATTCCATATTCCATATTTTTGAATGTGTAACATAAATTTAATTTGTGACATTTTCCTCATCAAAGATATTTGACAATAGATTAAAATACATCAATATTTCATGAACAAACCTAGTAGAGGAAATTAGATAATAACTATAATGTACAAAGTTTGACCCTGGCTATACATTTAAAAAAATTTTAAACATCATTTTAAAAAACATAACATAAAAATGATAAGGATTGCTGCATTCTTCATATATTCTGTGTCTCATAAATTTGAATTCAACTATTAGTTCTCTTCTCAACCATTTATATTAAGGGTATTCGCTTCTGTTTTTTAATGGTAAGAGTATCCACTTCTGTTTTTTAGCAGTGATATTTAGGTCTCCTTTCTCTGATTCTTCAAGAAAATGCTTCATGCTGAGTTTGAATGGGAATTGAGGGTCTGGTCCAGAAAGGGGTGGGCAATTACAGATCTCTCTAATTTAAAAAACCTGAGGTCTGGGTCTACCCAAGTGCTCAGTTTGATTTCCATGATTTCCAAATAAACATGATATAGGCATACTTTACAAAATTCACCCTCTGCCCTTCTTAACCCAGATGCCTTTCCATTTGGAGCCTGTTATTGTGATGTAATTAACACATATAAATAACACAACGTGTTTGCACAATGTCCAATAAGGAAGTCCCTACAAAACAGGCCTTAGCTTTGCTTTTCTTTCAGGGATGTTGTAGAAGTTAGAGAATCAAAAGTCATAAAATAATGAATGAAAATTTGCTTTAAGGGACAAAAACATATGTTACTCCAATTATAAAAGATACAGTCACTTCTTAATTAAATGAGTACTAAGTACCTAATATAGTGAAAATATCATGTAAGATATGTTCACGCAGAATGTAAGCATAAAACAGCTCTCACCCTCATGTATTTATAATCTAGTTAGGCAGGGAAGTAAAATGTTAAAAAATTTAAATAATTATTCCAGTAACACATGAATACACACTACAAGGCTCTAATTTTTCAGAATGATTGAAAAACAGTAAACTATCCCACACATGTATCTCCTACACACATATATGTTTATAGGGTACACTGTCCCCAAGTCTTTGTTTCATCTCACATCAGAATATGTGTGAGGTTATAAGCCCAGTATTCTTAGCTCAGTCTCCTGAGCAGGTGAAACAATTTGAGCTGGCTTCAGCGAAACAGGTGAGGTCTCAACATTAGAGAAGAGGGAGAGGACATTCCAAGCAAATAAAGTGTCAAGAGCCAAAGTGCAGAGATGGAAAGTGCAAGCATGTGCCTGACCTGTGCACAAACCAGTTGTCTTGTTAACAGAGGAGGAATAATAACAGCTGTGGGCAAGCTCCGGCTAGGTCTGATACACGGGCTACCTCATCAAAAGTCAACAGCATTGTCAAGAAGCTACGAACTCAGGACCTTCCATCCAGGTACACAGCTGAAAAGTTGTAGACCTGGGGTTCTAACCCAGACGGTCTGATTCTAGTCCTTAACCTCAACATTACACTGTAACAGTAAGGCTAGAAAGGAAATTTGAAGACACATTGTGGAGGGCTCAGATGTTTGACCTTTACCCCGGAGAACATGTGGTTCTCCATCCCCAGCCCCCTACGTTTGACTGGTAGGATACCTTGAGGAACGGCCCCGTGATAAAAGTGGTTCAACATGAGCACGGGCTAGGAAGAGCACCAACATCTCCAGCCCGTGTGTGGGAAACGCTGCTCACTTTGTCCTGAGACAGTCAGATGCCTCCCCAGGAAGGGTGTCTCCCTTTTGAGGATTGCCATGATAGACGATGGGGAAGCCTGGAAGTCTTAGAAAGAGAACATAAAAGACCAACAATGAGTGGCAATGAATTTGGCACCAAGGTCCATAATGGACAGGACACAGAGGTCAGGCAATGGACCACTGCAGCCCAACTATGCAGATAAGGGTGAGCTAAGGTGGGGCAATGCAGACAGCTGTTGGGAAGGGAAGTGTGATAGGACCTGGTGACTAGAAGGATCTAGGGGCAACAGAGAGGGAGGAATTAGGCTGTAAAGATTGTATAACTGTGGTTTCCTTCCTGTGTCTTCAAGAAGAGCAGACCTGTTCCTGCAGCATCCCTGAGCCCGCAAAGCCTATTGTCACATCAGCCATGGCCACTAGAGGGCTTCCCCGTCTCGCCTGGAGCCCAGCCTGGTTCCACACACAGACAGCGGGACTGTTGAAAATCCAAGTCCTGCTGGTCCCTGGAACAGTTAATTTTCATTGACACAGAAGGTTGCAAGCCACGCCCTGACGATGGCTGGAAATGGCCTAAGATGTAGTGATGAATTCCAGAGCGCTGGCGTGGGTGCCCAGGCGGTCGGGGGAACAGGAGGACAGGAGGAGAAAAATCTCAGGTTCGAAGTCATCCTGGTCCCCGAAGACAGAGAACTTGCATAGCTGAACCGGGGCCGAAGCGGATGTGTGTGCCCATGTGCGTGAGTGCGGGTAGGCACCGGCAGGTAAGTGTACGTGTGGATGACACGTGTGCATGCGTGAGGACGTGGATGGGTGAGTATGCGTGTGCACGTGTGTGGGTGTATATGTGTCTGTGTAAACGTGTGCATGCCTGGGAGTGTGGCGCATGTGGGCGGGCTTCCAAGTGTCTGCGTGTGTCTGCTCCGCAGGGGGAATGTTCATGTTTGTGGTTTGGCTTTGGCCCAAAAGCCGAACGAATAATGAGGTGAACAGAAATGAACTGGAGTCTCTGCTTCAGCAGTAATTAGCTCCCGTCAGTTCTGACCCAGAGAAGATACACCAGGCACAGATGAACCAACGCTGGGAAACTCGGAGACCTGGGTCCCGCAGGGGTCTGCAGAGCCAGCCAGCAGTGTCCCTGGACAGTTAAGGTTGTCTCTGGAGCCGGGATCAGGAAATGGGTCATTTCTGTCCTCAGATGCAGATCTGCGTGCTCTGCCTTCCCGGCCAGTGGCTCTTCGGGCTGGCCTTGGTCTTATTAACTGTCACTTTACTTTCTGATGGGTGGACAGCTACCTATCTCACCTCTGTCTGTCAGGCTGGCCTCCGTCTCTTTTCCCAGAGATGGGGTGATAGCCCTCTTTCCAGCTGCTCAGAGGAGCCTGGCTTCCAGCTGCGTCCACACTTAGTCACGTTGCTTTGTCCTTAGGCTCCCTTCCTGCCCCCTGTCAGGGGTTGGAAGGCACAACGGTGAGGGCAGAAACACAGACTGGTGCATTGGTGGGAAGGAGCTGACCCTTCATCTCCAGACCTGTGCATGTATTTACGTGAGAGTGAGTGGGAAAGGGGCGGTACAGAGTGGCGTTAGAGAACCCTGGGGCAGGCCCTCAGCCCTCAGAGCTGGGGTCCCTGGTGTGGGTTCCCCGAGGCCCAGAGCCACTGGTTTAGCTGGGGCATGAGTGTCCCCCAATGTGCTAAAGTACACGCTCTGTCCTCACAGAAGGGGATCTTTCCTGGCTCTCATAAATCCCCCCAGCATGTTCTCAGAGGGCGCCGGGCCCCTCAAGCAGCGTGGCTATGAGAATTTTAAAAATCCCTCCACACATGGCAGGTTCTTCTCATACTTGTGTACTCAGGTGTGTGGGGAGGGTACTTCATCATTTCATTCACATCCTAATAAATCTAGAGTGACTGCTTCTTAGGGCACTTGGGTAGCTTAGTTGGTTAAGCATCTGACTTCGGCTCAGGTCGTGATCTCACAGTTTGGCCCCAGACAAATTCACAGAATCTCTGAAATTTTCCTTGGCTGGTGTAAGCTGTGTGAGTCCCCCTGGTGATCTGATCAATACTGGCCTTTGTAATGGATGTCTCATCCAGAGAGCTGCAAGGACACATTTGATAAAAGGGACCACTTACCTGGAATTTGCCTTCAGAACACCATAATCTTGACAATGACTGTTTAGTGCACCTCTAGTGCTTTGAGGGGTTCTTTAATTCTGAGTTGTGTAGAGGCAATTGGAAGATGTCTTGAGAATGACTAACTCCCCCTGGAATGAGAACTGTATCCAGTCAAACAGTTAGTTGTACCAACAGCATCTAAATGTGATATCCACACATTAAGCTTCAAGAAACATACAGTGTGTTGTAACCTAAAATGCCTCCATCTTGGGGAACCAGCGATATCCTTAGTTGGATCTGGCCAAAGAAGTGACTTTACTGAAGCTTTGAAACCTCTTTGCCACGTTCTTCCCCCACTCCCAGTTGTCTTTATTCTGTATTACTTACCTACCCTCTTATGTCTTCTGCCATGTCACAGTGGGATGGTCCTTTCGACATGCAAACTATAACTGATGTGGTCACTGGGTCCCATGTCGCTCAGTAGTTCCATCCAGGGAACTATGTGACAGCATATCCAGGGCCTGAGTTCTGGAATACAAGGAGAACGAGGGTGGAGTGTTGCTGAGCTAACCCAGGAGCTATATATTCTTCCAGTATTCTCTCCTCGACAACAGGAGCACACAGCTGCCTTGCTTAGGGATTACAGAAGCTTGTAAGGCTGGGCTCAGGACTATGGAAGCAGTAATACCCAGGGGACTATGGCATCCATTGTCTGTTCTTTGCTGAACTCACCTCCATCACTAATGCAAAAATTACGGTCAGTCTCCTTGCCCCCAACCATTTCTGCCCCAATTGCCTCCTCCTAGGCTGGCCAGACACTTCTTCCATTTGCCAGAGGAAGAGGGGATATTTGTTGGTACGCACAGGAGAGCCCCGGTTTCCTAGTTGCATGACTCTGTCCTTCCTTGTTCTGACTGCAGAGAGCTCTCAGTTCATAGGGGCTGCTTCTTTCAGTGCTTGCTCTCTGCAGGAGCAAGCTGTCTGGGAAATGGGATCCTCCACTGATGTCTGCATGGACTTCACTGTAGGCTGCAGGGATGGGAGAGATGAGGCTTTTAGGAGAGTAGCTTTCCCGGTAGCAAGGGAGAAGCTCCAAGAATGCATCTAACCTAAGACAGGTCTTCCTCTCTGAACAGAAGTCATTGATGCTTCCTGTGTTGCAGTAACAAACAGCTGCCCTTGCTGCTGCTGGGTATGGGTTTGACTGTTGAACCCTTTTGGGCTCATTAGGAATATGGGGCAGGGAGAGTGCAGTGGGAGGTGGGGGGCTACCCTTTCGCGCTGGTTCCAGAACATTTCCTGCTGATCCCTTCCTGCCTCTATAATCTTGGCAGAACAGAGTGGCCATTATTTCTCTTTGCTGAGCCCTGTCTGTGCTCAACACCTCCTGTGCCCTCACTAATTTCCCTCTTCCGTATGCAATCCAGCTGCCTGTTGAGGCTTCTCTCCCTGTATTTACAGCCATCTAATCAGCTGGTAATTTACTTTCAATCAGTGCCAGATCATGTTCCTCAAATTCATATCTCTTCTTTCATTTAGTGAGGAAATGATTGCCTTTCCTTTTTACCATTTGCTTTACATATTAGCTGCCATGTTGTGCTGATTGGTAATCCCTTAAATAGGAAGGGATAATCCCACATTTCAAGAGTGCATCTGTCCAAAACTGTCTGGGTTAGGACTTGCATCATAGGTAAGTTCAAATACTTAGAACTGGGGGAGAGTCTTTTAAGCCCAGTCTTCTGGTCAGTGTCTCAAGTTCTTGAGTTCTTTGTGTCAAATCTAGATCAGTAGAAACTTCTTGTCATTTAATTTCAGCCAGGAATTAATTTTTTTGTAGGCTGCCTGTAAGGACCATCCAGAATGGTTAGGGATGGGGGAAGGGCGGTGCAGGGTTCTGGCCAAAGTTCTATCCCTTAGATTTTAGCTATAGGAGGTTGAAGAGGCCGCATACTAAAGTCTGAAAAACTGCAGGCCCTGCACAATAATGGATTGTGTGGCTTGTGTGGCTGGTTGAATTGCGTGGAAGAGAAATTAAATCAGAAAGATGAAGAGAGCAGTAGAGGGTAGAGTCAGAGACTGAACGAGGGACAGATGAGCTGAGGGTCAGTTGAGGTCCACCCACACGCTTTCGCCTGTTGGGATGCTTTGCTGGATCGGGGGGCATGTTCTCAAATATGGCTGATGTGAGTAATCTGTCTGTCTTACCTCTCTTCTAGGGAAGATTCTCCTGTGAAACAGGATGGGGATGAAAATCCTTTGCTTCCAGCTACCCCATCAGCTTCTTGCTCTTACCAGAAACCGTCATGCTTTTTCTGGCTATTGAGCCTGAAGGTCTCTCCCTCCTCCCAACCTTGTAAACAGGGTTAATAGTTATTAATTATAATAGTGAATATATTGGTGATATATCAATAGTATATTATCATATACTTAACATTATATTAATGCATGTTATTAATAATAATATATTAGTGTGTATATATATGTGTGTATATATAGATATAGACATGGATATAGATATAGTTTTTGGTCTTGGTTTTAAATGGGAGCTTCTTCAAGCTGCTTTTCCTACCTCTGAACCCTCCAGGCCCTGGTCAGGTACTCCACCGCGTGCCCCTAGAACCCTGTATTCATAGGCAATGTGCATCCATGTACCTGTTTGTATCCCTCATTAGATTGTGTGCCTAACACGGAAGCCAGAGGGATGTGTTAGAACAAGGTCTAGCACACTGTGCTAATCAAATAGTTGCTGAGCTTGTGATGGAGATGCAACCAGGTTGGTACATCCTGTGTCTGGAGGGCAGGGAAGAGCCCTTCATAAGTCAGGTACCAGTCACTGAGAACATTTCTCAGTTTGGTTCCCCAAATTTTCCCATGCCGGTTCCCCAAAATGACCAGAGCATGGTTGGAAATTGATGGTAGGAGGTGCCCAAGAAGCAAGAGAATGATTAGTCAGTCATTTGGAGGATCTGTCCTCAGAGTTTAGTGCCCGAGCCACCAGGCTGGGGTCTAGGGTTTGGGGCTCTTCTCAGGGGGAGGGCTAACAAGGATATGAGGGAGAGCAGACCCTGGCCTAGACCTGGTCTTGAGAATGGGCTCCTGAGGAACATCAGGCACCACAAGATCCTCCTGGCTACCACTAGGGGCATTGGATCCTGGCTGAGCTTAGCAGCAGAAGTAGAGACATCAGTTTTCAAATGTGCTAAGGCCCTGGGGTCAGGGAAGGGATTAAACTACACAAAGTCAGTTAAGTCCTTCCTACTTCTCATTCCAGAATTGTCTATAAGGCTTAATAAAAATCAGAGTCCTATGCTCCACCTTACAGTTAGTGAAATGAAAATATCTGGAGGTTAGGTCTCAAGTCTGAGAATCTTGAGTGGAAAAACAATGGGCTCTGATGGGGTGAACTAGAGCAGACAGAACCAAGGGAAATGGGGTAGTGTCACATTAGAATCAGTGGGCAAACTCTCACATCTTTGTACTAATTCTGACTGTATTAGTTTGCTAGAGCAGCTATAACAAAGTATCACAAAGTTGGGTGACTTACACAGCAGAGTTCTAGGCTCTAAACATCCAAGATCAAGACATCAGCAGGGTTGGTTCCTTCTGAAGCCTGGGAGGAAGAACCTGTTCCACGTGTCTCTCTTAGCTTCTAGGATTTGCCCTCAATCTTTGGTGTTCACTGACTTGCAGATGCATCACCCCATCTCTGCATTCATGTTCATATGGCATTCTTCTTGTGGTGTGTCTATTTCTGTGTCCAAACTTCTATTTATTGGAGATAAAGATATAATTATTATTGGATTATGGTCTCCTTTTAATTGATTACCTCACAAACACCATATATCCAAAAAAGGTTACACCCAGAGGGACTGGGGATTAGGGCTTCAACGTATCCTTTTTGAAGGACATAATTCAATCCATAACACTAACCAAGTGGGAGAATTCATTGGGGAATACTGGAAATGGAGTAGATTCTCATTAGAGAGGCCAAAATTTCTGAAAAAGACCTCTTGGCTGCTTCTGATATGGTCTCAAAACTCTTAAGATAACATCCAGAAAATTTCTGTAAAAGAAAAAGAAAATCTCACAGGTATAATTGAAAGATCCACCATGAGAGGTAAGTAACTCTCAAAAATAAAATTCTGATAACACAAGTGAAAACGATTCTGAAGGAATTATTGTGTCTGTAAAGAGAGCTCTTTGGTGAGTTTTGTCATAATTGGTCATTGATGGTTAAAGAAGTGTTGGTGGAGGGAGGAGAGTGAACAAAGACTATAACCTGTAAAAGGAAGCTAACAGTGAAATGCATCTACTAAACATACTAAGGGAGGGGTGCCTGTATGGTTTAGACAGTTGAGTGTCAGACTCTTGATTTTGGCTCAGGTCATGATCTCACAGTTGTGAGACTGAGCCCCGCATTGGTCTCTGCACTAAACATGAAGCCTGCTTAAGATTCTCTCGCTCCCCTCTTCTGGCATGTTACATTGGAATGGTTGTCATGAGGGAAAGAAAGTAGCTTTGCTCTGTATGTCATTCAAGAACAGAATTATGGCCAGAGGGAAACAGATACAGAGAATATTCTTTTTTTAATTTTTATTTACTTTTGAGAGAGGAGGATAGAACATAAGTGGGGGAGGGGCAGAGAGAGAGGGAGAAAAAATCGCCAGGACACCTTTTGCTGTTAGTACAGAGTCCAATATGGGCTCAAACTCACAAACTATGAGATCATGTGTTGGGGCCCAGTAGGCCAAAAAACCTCCCGCATAGTGACGGTTGATAGCTAGGTCTCCGGGGCACAGGAGAATCTATATAAGTGACCAGTTGATGGCTCTGCCTCTGGGGCACAGAACTATTTGGGAAGTCGTGGAACAAGTCGAGAGACTGTGAAACAACATTTGGCTTCCTGGGCCGCACATGTGGCTTATATTCATCCTGTCTATGATTTTCTTTGCAAAGAGGCATATACTTTTAGGCTTTGAATCAACTTGGGTCAGTGGCTCCAGTCCTCCCCTTACTTTGCTTTCTAGCTCTTTGTCTGCTATTGGGAGTAAACGCAATCGTCAGCCAAAAGATTCGCTTATTAAAGGACAAGCATCTTGCCCATGCATAACTGATGAGGAGCCTTAAGAAATGTAAATCTCCTCATAGAATTCTTCAGACTCATCTCATGCTTGGAGCCAGACTATTATTAGGGAATCCCTCTCTTGTAATGACTTGATAATTCCTGTTATTTACACCTGTCCTGATAAGCATGACCCTTTCCGGAGCATGTCTTTACTTCAAAGACCTTGAAATATGTAACCATTAAAAAAATGCAGCCGAAAGAGAAATCAAGAAACTGATCCCATTCACGATTGCAAGAAAAACTATCAAATACCTAGGAGTAAACCTAACCAAGGATGTAAAAGACCTATATGATGAAAACTATAGAAAACTTATGAAAGAGATTGAAGACACCAAGAAATGGAAAAACATTCCCTGTTCATGGATTGGAAGAATAAACATTGTGAAAATGTCATTACTACCCAAAGCAATCTATACATTCAATGCAATCCTCATCAAAATTGCACCAACATTCTTCTCAAAGCTAGAACAAACTATCCTCAAATTCGTATGGAACCACAAAAGACCCTGAATAACCAAAGTTATATTGAAGAAGAAAACCAAAATGGGAGGCATCACAATCCCAGACTTTAGCCTCTACTACAAAGCTGTCATCATCAAGACAGTATGGTATTGGCACAAAAACAGACACATAGACCAATGGAATAGAATAGAGAACCCTGAGCTGGGCCCACAAATGTATGGTCAATTAATTTTCGACAAAGTAGGAAAGAGTATCCAGTGGAAAAAAGACTGCCTCTTTAGCAGGTGGTGCTGGGAGAACTGGGCAGCAACATGTAGAAGAATGAAACTAGACCAGTCTCTTACACCATACACAAAAATTAACTCAAAATGGTTGAAGGACCTGAATGTGAGACAGGAAACCATCAAAACCCTTGAGGAGAAAGTAGGAAAAAACCTCCTAGACCTCCACCGCAGCAATCTCCTACTTGACACATCCCCAAAGGCAAGGGAAATGAAAGCAAAACTGAACCCTTGGGACTTCATCAAGATAAAAAGCTTCTGCAAGGCAAAGGAAACAATCAAGAAAACTAATAGGCAACTGACAGAATGGGAAAAGATAGTTGCAAATGACATATCAGATAAAGGGCTAGTATCTAAAATATACAAGGAACTCACCAAACTTCACACCCACAAAACAAATAACCCAGTGAAGAAATGGGCAGAAGACGTAAACAGACACTTCTTCAAAGAGG